>NW_026623050.1:0-307727 GCF_023065955.2 Ursus arctos
GTTCGGGGGGGTCACGTGACCCCCCCGCCGCCCTGGGGACCCCGAAAGGGCTCGTTAGGCCCCGAATCGGCTCGGGAAACGCACCCGCGCCAAGATGGCCACCCCCGGGATCCAAGATGGCGGCCGGCGGGGCACTTCCGGTCCGGCGGGGGTCACGTGACCCCCCCAGGGGGCCACTTCCGGTTCGGGGGGGTCACGTGACCCCCCCGCCGCACTGGGGACCGGCGGGGGCGCCGGAGGGGCCCCCGAACGGGCTCGTTAGGCCGAGATTCGGCTCGGGAACCGCCCCCGCGCCAAGATGGCCGCCCCCGGGATCCAAGATGGCGGCCGGCGGGGCACTTCCGGTCCGGCGGGGGTCACGTGACCCCCCCAGGGGCCACTTCCGGTTCGGGGGGGTCACGTGACCCCCCCCGCCGCCCTGGGACCGGCGGGGGCGCCGCAGGGGCCCCCGAAAGGGCTCGTTAGGCCCCGAATCGGCTCGGGAACCGCCCCCGCGCCAAGATGGCCGCCCCCGGGATCCAAGATGGCGGCCGGCGGGGCACTTCCGGTCCGGCGGGGGTCACGTGACCCCCCCAGGGGCCACTTCCGGTTCGGGGGGGTCACGTGACCCCCCCCGCCGCCCTGGGGACCGGCGGGGGGCGCCCCAGGGGCCCCCGAACGGGCTCGTTAGGCCCCGAATCGGCTCGGGAACCGCCCCCGCGCCAAGATGGCCGCCCCCGGGATCCAAGATGGCGGCCGGCGGGGCACTTCCGGTCCGGCGGGGGTCACGTGACCCTCCCAGGGGCCACTTCCGGTTCGGGGGGGTCACTTGACCCCCCCCGCCGCCCTGGGGGACGGCTCGGGGGGCGCCGCAGGGGCCCCCGAACGGGCTCGTTAGGCCGAGATTCGGCTCGGGAACCGCCCCCGCGCCAAGATGGCCGCCCCCGGGATCCAAGATGGCGGCCGGCGGGGGTACTTCCGGTCCGGCGGGGGTCACGTGGCCCCCCCAGGGGCCACTTCCGGTTCGGGGGGGTCACGTGACCCCCCCCCCCCTCCGCACTGGGGACCGGCGGGGGGCGCCGCAGGGGCCCCGAAAGGGCTCGTTAGGCCCCGAATCGGCTCGGGAACCGCCTCCGCGCCAAGATGGCCGCCCCCGGGATCCAAGATGGCGGCCGGCGGGGCACTTCCGGTCCGGCGGGGGTCACGTGACCCCCCCAGGGGGCCACTTCCGGTTCGGGGGGGTCACGTGACCCCCCCCGCCGCGCTGGGGACCGGCGAGGGCGCCGCAGGGGCCCCCGAACGGGCTCGTTAGGCCGAGATTCGGCTCGGGAACCGCCCCCGCGCCAAGATGGCCGCCCCCGGGATCCAAGATGGCGGCCGGCGGGGCACTCCCGGTCCGGCGGGGGTCACGTGACCCCCCCAGGGGCCACTTCCGGTTCGGGGTGGTCACGTGACCCCCCCGCCGCCCTGGGGGACCGGCGGGGGCGCCGCAGGGGCCCCCGAAAGGGCTCGTTAGGCCCCGAATCGGCTCGGGAAACGCCCCCCGCGCTAAGATGGCCGCCCCCGGGATCCAAGATAGCGGCCGGCGGGGCACTTCCGGTCCGGCGGGGGTCACGTGACCCCCCCAGGGGCCACTTCCGGTTCGGGGGGGTCACGTGACCCCCCCCCGCCGCCCTGGGGACCGGCGGGGGCGCCCCAGGGGCCCCCGAACGGGCTCGTTAGGCCCCGAATCGGCTCGGGAACAGCCCCTGCGCCAAGATGGCCGCCTCCGGGATCCAAGATGGCGGCCGGCGGGGCACTTCCGGTCCGGCGGGGGTCACGTGACCCCCCCAGGGGCCACTTCCGGTTCGGGGGGGTCACGTGACCCCCCCCGCCGCCCTGGGGACCGGCGGGGGGCGACCCAGGGGCCCCCGAACGGGCTCGTTAGGCCCCGAATCGGCTCGGGAACCGCCCCCGCGCCAAGATGGCCGCCCCCGGGATCCAAGATGGCGGCCGGCGGGGCACTTCCGGTCCGGCGGGGGTCACGTGACCCCCCCAGGGGCCACTTCCGGTTCGGGGGGGTCACGTGACCCCCCCCGCCGCCCTGGGGACCGGCGGGGGCGCCGCAGGGGCCCCCGAACGGGCTCGTTAGGCCGAGATTCGGCTCGGGAACCGCCCCCGCGCCAAGATGGCCGCCCCCGGGATCCAAGATGGCGGCCGGCGGGGCACTTCCGGTCCGGCGGGGGTCACGTGACCCCCCCAGGGGCCACTTCCGGTTCGGGGGGGTCACGTGACCCCCCCCGCCGCCCTGGGGACCCCGAAAGGGCTCGTTAGGCCCCGAATCGGCTCGGGAAACGCACCCGCGCCAAGATGGCCACCCCCGGGATCCAAGATGGCGGCCGGCGGGGCACTTCCGGTCCGGCGGGGGTCACGTGACCCCCCCAGGGGCCACTTCCGGTTCGGGGGGGTCACGTGACCCCCCCCGCCGCCCTGGGGACCGGCGGGGGGCGCCGCAGGGGCCCCCGAACGGGCTCGTTAGGCCGAGATTCGGCTCGGGAACCGCCCCCGCGCCAAGATGGCCGCCCCCGGGATCCAAGATGGCGGCCGGCGGGGCACTCCCGGTCCGGCGGGGGTCACGTGACCCCCCCAGGGGCCACTTCCGGTTCGGGGTGGTCACGTGACCCCCCCGCCGCCCTGGGGACCGGCGGGGGGCGCCGCAGGGGCCCCCGAAAGGGCTCGTTAGGCCCCGAATCGGCTCGGGAAACGCCCCCCGCGCTAAGATGGCCGCCCCCGGGATCCAAGATGGCGGCCGGCGGGGCACTTCCGGTCCGGCGGGGGTCACGTGACCCCCCCAGGGGCCACTTCCGGTTCGGGGGGGTCACGTGACCCCCCCCGCCGCCCTGGGGACCGGCGGGGGGCGCCCCAGGGGCCCCCAAACGGGCTCGTTAGGCCCCGAATCGGCTCGGGAACCGCACCCGCGCCAAGATGGCCGCCCCCGGGATCCAAGATGTCGGCCGGCGGGGCACTTCCGGTACGGCGGGGGTCACGTGACCCCCCCAGGGGCCACTTCCGGTTCGGGGGGGTCACGTGACCCCCCCCGCCGCCCTGGGGGACCGGCGGGGGGCGCCGCAGGGGCCCCCGAAAGGGCTCGTTAGGCCACGAATCGGCTCGGGAACCGCCCCTGCGCCAAGATGGCCGCCCCCGGGATCCAAGATGGCGGCCGGCGGGGCACTTACGGTCCGGCGGGGGTCACGTGACCTCCCCAGGGGCCACTTCCGGTTCGGGGGGGTCACGTGACCCCCCCCGCCGCCCTGGGGACCGGCGGGGGCGCCCCAGGGGCCCCCGAAAGGGCTCGTTAGGCCCCGAATCGGCCCGGGAACCGCCCCCCGCGCCAAGATGGCCGCCCCCGGGATCCAAGATGGCGGCCGGCGGGGCACTTCCGGTCCGGCGGGGGTCACGTGACCCCCCCAGGGGCCACTTCCGGTTCGGGGGGGTCACGTGACCCCCTCCGCCGCCCTGGGGACCGGCGGGGGCGCCCCAGGGGCCCCCGAAAGGGCTCGTTAGGCCCCGAATCGGCCCGGGAACCGCCCCCGCGCCAAGATGGCCGCCCCCGGGATCCAAGATGGCGGCCGGCGGGGCACTTCCGGTCCGGCGGGGGTCACGTGACCCCCCCAGGGGCCACTTCCGGTTCGGGGGGGGTCACGTGACCCCCCCCGCCGCCCTGGGGACCGGCGGGGGGCGCCGCAGGGGCCCCCGAACGGGCTCGTTAGGCCGAGATTCGGCTCGGGAACCGCCCCCGCGCCAAGATGGCCGCCCCCGGGATCCAAGATGGCGGCCGGCGGGGCACTCCCGGTCCGGCGGGGTCACGTGACCCCCCCAGGGGCCACTTCCGGTTCGGGGTGGTCACGTGACCCCCCCGCCGCCCTGGGGACCGGCGGGGGCGCCGCAGGGGCCCCCGAAAGGGCTCGTTAGGCCCCGAATCGGCTCGGGAAACGCCCCCCGCGCTAAGATGGCCGCCCCCGGGATCCAAGATGGCGGCCGGCGGGGCACTTCCGGTCCGGCGGGGGTCACGTGACCCCCCCAGGGGCCACTTCCGGTTCGGGGGGGTCACGTGACCCCCCCCGCCGCCCTGGGGACCGGCGGGGGGCGCCCCAGGGGCCCCCAAACGGGCTCGTTAGGCCCCGAATCGGCTCGGGAACCGCACCCGCGCCAAGATGGCCGCCCCCGGGATCCAAGATGTCGGCCGGCGGGGCACTTCCGGTACGGCGGGGGTCACGTGACCCCCCCAGGGGCCACTTCCGGTTCAGGGGGGTCACGTGACCCCCCCCCCCCCGCCCTGGGGACCGGCGGGGGGCGCCGCAGGGGCCCCCGAAAGGGCTCGTTAGGCCACGAATCGGCTCGGGAACCGCCCCTGCGCCAAGATGGCCGCCCCCGGGATCCAAGATGGCGGCCGGCGGGGCACTTACGGTCCGGCGGGGGTCACGTGACCTCCCCAGGGGCCACTTCCGGTTCGGGGGGGTCACGTGACCCCCCCCGCCGCCCTGGGGACCGGCGGGGGCGCCCCAGGGGCCCCCGAAAGGGCTCGTTAGGCCCCGAATCGGCCCGGGAACCGCCCCCCGCGCCAAGATGGCCGCCCCCGGGATCCAAGATGGCGGCCGGCGGGGCACTTCCGGTCCGGCGGGGGTCACGTGACCCCCCCAGGGGCCACTTCCGGTTCGGGGGGGTCACGTGACCCCCCCCGCCGCCCTGGGGACCGGCGGGGGGCGCCCCAGGGGCCCCCGAAAGGGCTCGTTAGGCCCCGAATCGGCCCGGGAACCGCCCCCGCGCCAAGATGGCCGCCCCCGGGATCCAAGATGGCGGCCGGCGGGGCACTTCCGGTCCGGCGGGGGTCACGTGACCCCCCCAGGGGCCACTTCCGGTTCGGGGGGGGTCACGTGACCCCCCCCGCCGCCCTGGGGACCGGCGGGGGCGCCGCAGGGGCCCCCGAACGGGCTCGTCAGGCCGAGATTCGGCTCGGGAACCGCCCCCGCGCCAAGATGGCCGCCCCCGGGATCCAAGATGGCGGCCGGCGGGGCACTTCCGCTCGGGCGGGGGTCACGTGACCCCCCCAGGGGCCACTTCCGGTTCGGGGGGGTCACGTGACCCCCCCCGCCGCCCTGGGGACCGGCGGGGGCGCCGCAGGGGCCCCCGAAAGGGCTCGTTAGGCCCCGAATCGGCTCGGGAACCGCCCCCGCGCCAAGATGGCCGCCCCCGGGATCCAAGATGGCGGCCGGCGGGGCACTTCCGGTCCGGCGGGGGTCACGTGACCCCCCCAGGGGCCACTTCCGGTTCGGGGGGGTCACGTGACCACCCCCGCCGCCCTGGTAACCGGCGGGGGCGCCGCAGGGGCCCCCGAACGGGCTCGTTAGGCCCCGAATCGGCTCGGGAACAGCCCCCGCGCCAAGATGGCCGCCCCCGGGATCCAAGATGGCGGCCGGCGGGGCACTTCCGGTCCGGCGGGGGTCACGTGACCCCCCCCAGGGGCCACTTCCGGTTCGGGGGGGTCACGTGACCCCCCCCGCCGCCCTGGGGACCGGCGGGGGCGCCCCAGGGGCCCCCGAACGGGCTCGTTAGGCCCCGAATCGGCTCGGGAACCGCCCCCGCGCCAAGATGGCCGCCCCCGGGATCCAAGATGGCGGCCGGCGGGGCACTTCCGGTCCGGCGGGGGTCACGTGACCCCCCCAGGGGCCACTTCCGGTTCGGGGGGGTCACGTGACCCCCCCCGCCGCCCTGGGGACCGGCGGGGGGCGCCGCAGGGGCCCCCGAACGGGCTCGTTAGGCCGAGATTCGGCTCGGGAACCGCCCCCGCGCCAAGATGGCCGCCCCCGGGATCCAAGATGGCGGCCGGCGGGGCACTCCCGGTCCGGCGGGGGTCACGTGACCCCCCCAGGGGCCACTTCCGGTTCGGGGGGGGTCACGTGACCCCCCCGCCGCCCTGGGGACCGGCGGGGGGCGCCGCAGGGGCCCCCGAAAGGGCTCGTTAGGCCCCGAATCGGCTCGGGAAACGCCCCCGCGCTAAGATGGCCGCCCCCGGGATCCAAGATGGCGGCCGGCGGGGCACTTCCGGTCCGGCGGGGGTCACGTGACCCCCCCAGGGGCCACTTCCGGTTCGGGGGGGTCACGTGACCCCCCCCGCCGCCCTGGGGACCGGCGGGGGGCGCCCCAGGGGCCCCCAAACGGGCTCGTTAGGCCCCGAATCGGCTCGGGAACCGCACCCGCGCCAAGATGGCCGCCCCCGGGATCCAAGATGTCGGCCGGCGGGGCACTTCCGGTACGGCGGGGGTCACGTGACCCCCCCAAGGGCCACTTCCGGTTCGGGGGGGTCACGTGACCCCCCCGCCGCCCTGGGGACCGGCGGGGGCGCCGCAGGGGCCCCCGAAAGGGCTCGTTAGGCCACGAATCGGCTCGGGAACCGCCCCTGCGCCAAGATGGCCGCCCCCGGGATCCAAGATGGCGGCCGGCGGGGCACTTACGGTCCGGCGGGGGTCACGTGACCTCCCCAGGGGCCACTTCCGGTTCGGGGGGGTCACGTGACCCCCCCCGCCGCCCTGGGGACCGGCGGGGGCGCCCCAGGGGCCCCCGAACGGGCTCGTTAGGCCGAGATTCGGCTCGGGAACCGCCCCCCGCGCCAAGATGGCCGCCCCCGGGATCCAAGATGGCGGCCGGCGGGGCACTTCCGGTCCGGCGGGGGTCACGTGACCCCCCCAGGGGCCACTTCCGGTTCGGGGGGGTCACGTGACCACCCCCGCCGCCCTGGGGACCGGCGGGGGGCGCCCCAGGGGCCCCCGAAAGGGCTCGTTAGGCCCCGAATCGGCTCGGGAACCGCCCCCGCGCCAAGATGGCCGCCCCCGGGATCCAAGATGGCGGCCGGCGGGGCACTTCCGGTCCGGCGGGGGTCACGTGACCCCCCCAGGGGCCACTTCCGGTTCGGGGGGGTCACGTGACCCCCCCCCGCCGCCCTGGGGACCGGCGGGGGCGCCGCAGGGGCCCCCGAACGGGCTCGTTAGGCCGAGATTCGGCTCGGGAACCGCCCCCGCGCCAAGATGGCCGCCCCCGGGATCCAAGATGGCGGCCGGCGGGGCACTTCCGGTCCGGCGGGGGTCACGTGACCCCGCCAGGGGCCACTTCCGGTTCGGGGTGGTCACGTGACCCCCCCGCCGCCCTGGGGACCGGCGGGGGCGCCGCAGGGGCCCCCGAAAGGGCTCGTTATGCCCCGAATCGGCTCGGGAAACGCCCCCGCGCTAAGATGGCCGCCCCCGGGATCCAAGATGGCGGCCGGCGGGGCACTTCCGGTCCGGCGGGGGTCACGTGACCCCCCCAGGGGCCACTTCCGGTTCGGGGGGTCACGTGACCCCCCCCGCCGCCCTGGGGACCGGCGGGGGCGCCCCAGGGGCCCCCAAACGGGCTCGTTAGGCCCCGAATCGGCTCGGGAACCGCACCCGCGCCAAGATGGCCGCCCCCGGGATCCAAGATGTCGGCCGGCGGGGCACTTCCGGTCCGGCGGGGGTCACGTGACCCCCCCAGGGGCCACTTCCGGTTCGGGGGGGTCACGTGACCCCCCCCGCCGCCCTGGGGACCGGCGGGGGGCGACCCAGGGGCCCCCGAACGGGCTCGTTAGGCCCCGAATCGGCTCGGGAACCGCCCCCGCGCCAAGATGGCCGCCCCCGGGATCCAAGATGGCGGCCGGCGGGGCACTTCCGGTCCGGCGGGGGTCACGTGACCCCCCCAGGGGCCACTTCCGGTTCGGGGGGGTCACGTGACCCCCCCCGCCGCGCTGGGGACCGGCGAGGGCGCCGCAGGGGCCCCCGAACGGGCTCGTTAGGCCGAGATTCGGCTCGGGAACCGCCCCCCGCGCCAAGATGGCCGCCCCCGGGATCCAAGATGGCGGCCGGCGGGGCACTTCCAGTCCGGCGGGGGTCACGTGACCCACCCAGGGGCCACTTCCGGTTCGGGGGGGGTCACGTGACCCCCCCCGCCGCCCTGGGGACCGGCGGGGGCGCCCCAGGGGCCCCCGAACGGGCTCGTTAGGCCACGAATCGGCTCGGGAACGGCCCCCGCGCCAAGATGGCCGCCCCCGGGATCCAAGATGGCCGCCGGCGGGGCACTTCCGGTCCGGCGGGGGTCACGTGACCCCCCCAGGGGACACTTCCGGTTCGGGGGGTCACGTGACCCCCCCCCCCCCCCGCCGCCCTGGGGACCGGCGGGGGCGCCGCAGGGGCCCCCGAACGGGCTCGTTAGGCCGAGATTCGGCTCGGGAACCGCCCCCGCGCCAAGATGGCCGCCCCCGGGATCCAAGATGGCGGCCGGCGGGGCACTTCCGGTCCGGCGGGGGTCACGTGGCCCCCCCAGGGGCCACTTCCGGTTCGGGGGGGTCACGTGACCCCCCCCCCCCCCCCCCCCCGCCGCACTGGGGACCGGCGGGGGGCGCCGCAGGGGCCCCGAAAGGGCTCGTTAGGCCCCGAATCGGCTCGGGAACCGCCCCCGCGCCAAGATGGCCGCCCCCGGGATCCAAGATGGCGGCCGGCGGGCCACTTCCGGTTCGGGGGGGTCACGTGACCCCCCCCGCCGCGCTGGGGACCGGCGAGGGCGCCGCAGGGGCCCCCGAACGGGCTCGTTAGGCCGAGATTCGGCTCGGGAACCGCCCCCGCGCCAAGATGGCCGCCCCCGGGATCCAAGATGGCGGCCGGCGGGGCACTTCCGGTCCGGCGGGGGTCACGTGACCCTCCCAGGGGCCACTTCCGGTTCGGGGGGGTCACGTGACCCCTCCCGCCGCCCTGGGGACCGGCGGGGGGCGCCGCAGGGGCACCCGAACGGGCTCGTTAGGCCCCGAATCGGCTCGGGAACCGCCCCCCGCGCCAAGATGGCCGCCCCCGGGATCCAAGATGGCGCCCGGCGGGGCACTTCCGGTCCGGCGGGGTTCACGTGACCCCCCCAGGGGCCACTTCCGGTTCGGGGGGGTCACGTGACCCCCCCCCCCCCGCCGCCCTGGGGACCGGCGGGGGGCGCCCCAGGGGCCCCCGAACGGGCTCGTTAGGCCCCGAATCGGCTCGGGAACCGCCCCCCGCGCCAAGATGACCGCCCCCGGGATCCAAGATGGCGGCCGGCGGGGCACTTCCGGTCTGGCGGGGGTCACGTGACCCCCCCAGGGGCCACTTCCGGTTCGGGGGGGTCACGTGACCCCCCCCGCCGCCCTGGGGACCGGCGGGGGCGCCGCAGGGGCCCCCGAACGGGCTCGTTAGGCCGAGATTCGGCTCGGGAACCGCCCCCGCGCCAAGATGGCCGCACCCGGGATCCAAGATGGCGGCCGGCGGGGCAGGGCACTTCCGGTCCGGCGGGGGTCACGTGACCCCCCCAGGGGCCACTTCCGGTTCGGGGGGGTCACGTGACCCCCCCCCCCGCCGCCCTGGGGACCGGCGGGGGCGCCGCAGGGGCCCCCGAACGGGCTCGTTAGGCCGAGATTCGGCTCGGGAACCGCCCCCGCGCCAAGATGGCCGCCCCCGGGATCCAAGATGGCGGCCGGCGGGGCACTTCCGGTCTGGCGGGGGTCACGTGACCCCCCCAGGAGCCACTTCCGGTTCGGGGGGGTCACGTGACCCCCCCCGCCGCCCTGGGGACCGGCGGGGTCGCCGCAGGGGCCCCCGAACGGGCTCGTTAGGCCCCGAATCGGCTCGGGAACCGCCCCCGCGCCAAGATGGCCGCCCCCGGGATCCAAGATGGCGGCCGGCGGGGCACTTCCGGTCATGAAAAAGGTTGCTTTGGCCCATGTTGTAGAGGTTCCTGCCTATGCTCTCCTCTATGATTTTGATGGATTCGTGTCTCACATCTAGGTCTTTCATCCATTTAGAGTTTATTTTGGTGTGTGGTGTGAGAGAGTGGTCAAGTTTCATTTTTTGCATGTAGCTGTCCAATTTTCCTAGCACCATTTATTGAAGAGACTGTCTTTTTTCCACCGGATGTTTCTTCCTGCTTTATCAAAGATAAAGAGGGTCCATTTCTGGGTTCTCTATTCTGTTCCATTGGTCTATGTGTCTGTTTTTGTGCCAGTACCATGCTGTCTTTGTGATCACAGCTTTGTAGTACAGCTCGAAATCCGGTATTGTGATGCCCCCGGCTTTGTTTTTCCTTTTCAACAGTTCCTTGGAGATTCGGGGCCTTTTCTGGTTCCATACAAATTTAAGGACTATTTGTTCCAGTTGTTTGAAAAATGTCCTCGGTATTTTGATCGGGATAGCATTGAAAGTGTAGATTGCTCTGGGTAGCATGGACATTTTAACTATGTTATTCTTCCAATCCATGAGCATGGAATATTTTTCCATCTTTTTATGTCTTCCTCAATGTCTTTCAAGAGTGATTTATAGTTTCTAGAATATAGGTCCTTTACGTCTCTGGTTAAGTTAATTCCAAGGTAACGTATGGTTTTTGGTGCTATTGTCAATGGGATGGATTCCCTAATTTCTCTTTCTTCAGTCTCGTTATTCATGTATAGAAATGCAACTGATTTCTGAGCATTGATTTTTGTATCCCACCCCGTTACTGAATTGCTCTATAACTTCTAATAGTTTGGGAGTGGATTCTTTTGGGTTTTCCATATAGAGTATCATGTCATCTGCGAAGAGAGACAGCTTGACTTCTTCTTTGCCAGTTTGAATACCTTTTATCCCTTTTTGTCGCCTGATTGCTGTTGCAAGGACTTCTAGTACTATGCTGAATAATAGTGGCGAGAGTAGGCATCCTTGTCGTGTTCCTGATCTTAAGGGAAAGGCTTCCAGCTTTTCCCCATTGAAAATAATATTTGCTGTAAGCTTTTCATAGATGGCTTTTATGAGATTGAGGAATGTACTCTCTATTCCTACACTCTGAAGGGTTTTAATCAGGAAAGGATGCTGTATTTTGTCAAATGCTTTTTCCGCATCAATTGAGAGGATCATATGGTTCCTGAGTCTTTTCTTGTTGATATGATGTATCACGCTGATCAATTTGTGAATGTTGAACCACGCTTGCATCCCAGGTATGAATCCCACTTGGTCATGATGGATAATCCTTTTAATGTACTGTTGGATTCTATTAGCCAGGATCTTGTTGAGGATTTTGGTGTCCATATTCATTAAGGAAATCAGTCTGTAATTCTCCTTTATGATGGGGTCTTTGCCTGGTTTGGGGATCAAGGTAATATTGGCCTCATAGAATGAGTTTGGTAGCTTTCCTTCTGTTTCTATTTTTTGAAATCGCTTTAGGAGAATAGGTAGTATTTCTTCTTTGAATGTTTGGTAGAATTCCCCAGGAAAACCGTCCGGGCCTGGAGTTTTGTTATTTGGAAGGTTGTTTATCACTGACTCAATCTCTTCATAATTAATTGGCCTGTTTAAAAAATCAATTTCTTCCTGTTTCATCTTGGTAGTTTATAGGTTTCCAGGAAGTCCTCCATCTCTTCCAGATTGCTTAATTTATTGGCGTAAAGCTGTTGATAAAAGTTTCTAATAATCCTTCCAATTTCATTGGTGTTGGTTGTGACCTCTCCTTTTTCACTCATAATTTTATTAATTTGAGTCCTTTCTCTATTCTTTTGCATAAGTCTTGCCAGCGGGTTGTCAATTTTATTGATTCTCTCAAAGAACCAGCTTCTAGTTCTGTTGATCTGCTCTACTGTACTTCTGGTTTCTAATTCATTGATTTCTGCTCTAATCTTGGTCAACTGCTTCCTTGTGCGTGGATTAGGCCTGTCCCTCTGTTGCTGTTCCAGCCTCTTGAGGTGAGAATATAAAACTGCATTTTAGATTGTTCTATTCTTTTGAGTGAGGCTTGGATGGCTATGTATTTCCCCCTTAGGACTGCCTTTGCAGTATCCCAAAGGTTTTGGACCGTTGTATTTTCATTCTCATTGGTCTCCATAAATTGTTTAAATTGATTTTTGATTTCCTGGTTTATCGAGTCATTCCTGAGCAGGATGGTTCTTAGTCTCCAAGTGTTTGAGTTTCTTCCAAGTTTTTCCTAGTGGTTGAGTTCCAATTTCAGAGCATTGTGGTCTGAGAATATGCAGGGAATAATTTCAGTCTTTTGGTATCACTTGAGACCTGTTTTGTGACCCAGAACATGGTCTATTCTTGAGAATGTTCCATGGGCATTAGAATAGAATGAGTATTCTTTGGTTCTGGGGTGTAGTGTTCTGTATATATCTATGAGGTCCAACTTGTCGAGTATGGCATTCAAAGCCCTTGTTTCTTTGTCAATTTTCTGCATGGGTGCTCTGTCTATTGCTGATAGTGGAGTGTTGAGGTCCCCTACTATTAACGTATTTTTATCTATATGTCTCTTTACTCTAGTTAAGAGTTGGCTTGTGTATCTTGCTGCTCCCCTGGTGGGGCCATATATATTTATAATTGTCTATCCACTTGTTGGATACATCCTTTAAGAATAATATAGTGCCCTTCTGTGTCTCTAACTATAGTCAGTAGTTTAAAATCCAATCTTTCTGCTATGAGAATTGCTACCCCAGCTTTCTTTTGAGGTCCATTGGCATGAAAGATGTTATTCTATCCCTTTACTTTCGGTCTGAATGTATCTTTAGGTTCAAAATGAGTCTCTTGTAGACAGCAAATGGATGGGTCATGTCTTTCTATCCAGTCTGCAACCCTGTGGCATTTATGGGAGCATTCAGGCCATTTACATTGAGACTGATTATTGAGAGACATGATTTTAATGATGCCATGTTGCCAGTAAAGTCTTTGTTTCTATAGATTGTGACTTTCTGTTATCACTCTTGGGGCCTTTTTACTTTTATAGAACCCCCCTTAATATCTCCTGTAGGGCTGGTTTTGTGGTTACGAAATTGGTCAATGACTAGCGATTCCGGAAGGTCTTTATTTCTCCATCCATTCTGAATGACAGCCTTGCTGGATAAGGGATCCTTGGCTGCATGTTTTTCTCTGAAAGAGCTTTAAAAATGCTCCCCCAACCCTTTCTCTCATTCCAGGTCTGTGTAGACAGGTCTGACGTAATTCTGATAGCTTTGCCTTGGTACGTGAGAAATTTCTTTGCTCTGGCCGCTTTCAATACTGTATCCTTGGATCTAATATTTGCGAATTGTACTATGACGTGAGGTGGTGTAGGTTTGTCATGGTTGAGCTTGGGAGGGGTCCTCTCTGCCTCTTGGACATGAATGTTTGTTTCCCTTGCTAGATTAGGGAAGTTTTCAGCTACAATTTGTTCAAATATCTCTTCTAGACCTCTGTTTTTCTCCACCCCCTCGGGGATGCTGATGATTCTGACATTGGAACGTTTCATTGAGTCAGTAATCTCCTGTAACCTACATTCCTGTGTGTGGATTTTTTTGAGTCCAGATTCTATTTTAGCTTTTTCTTCTACTAACCCATCCTCCAATTTGCTGATACGTTCTTCTGCCTCATTCACCCTGGCCATCAGAGCCTCTAGTTTTGACTGAATTTGGCTCATAGAATTTTTAATTTCTGCGAAATTCACTCTCATTTCTGCCCTTAGAGATTCTATATTCTCATTAACATTTTCGTTAATACTTTTTTCAAGTCTACACATCATCTTGACCATTGTTACTCTGAACTCCATTTCTGATAATTTGGTTATATCCATATCCATTAGTTCTGTGGCAAAGGGCACTGACTTGTTGTCTTTTCTTTGCTGGGGCGGGGGGGGGGGACTTCTCCTTCTCGTCATTCTGATGAGGAGAGGTTGTGGGGTTGTCCAGAGCCCAAATTATTGACTGGGACCCAGGCCGTGCGCCCTTGTTTTATAGGGATCTTAGGGATGTGGGCTTCTTGATTTTTCAGCCTGCCTTCTGGGGGAGGGGCCTGCCGCGCTGATACTCAGGCAACCCTGTTTGGGTAGAGTCTCCGTGTCCCCTGCGAGGGGGGATGGGGATGGGCACACTGTGAGCCGGTGTTTCCAGGCTTTTGTTCTCTGGCGGCTTTCCCTGGCGGTTTGCTGTGCCTCTTCTGAGAGTCAGAGCAGCAGTGGCTGAATCTCAGCCTCTGTCTCAGAACAAAGGGATCGCGGACCGTTCTCCACTGATGTTCTGGCCACTTTAACTCTGTTGCTGTTGGTGCTGCTCAACCCTGCATCGTCCCAGGATGTGCGCCCCACACCCGGCGTCCCAGCCTTCCCTTCCAGGGCCGGCACGTCTCTGTCCTTTGTGTTTCTAATACCACCAGCCGCCAGCCAGCCCCGCGTGCTCCGAAACTCTGGCCCTCAGTCTGGTGGCGCACGTTCCTGGCCGGCCCGCTCCCCCGTGCAGGTGGCTACTGCCTCCTGGTGCCCGAACACGGCGTCTCCCTACCCCTCCCGTTTATCTTCTGATATCTGTGCGCAGTTTTACGGCTCCTCGTTTTGTACCTCAATACTCATCACTGGAGATGTTCATTTGTAGAGACCCAGATGTATCTTCCTGCATCTCAGGCTGATTCTGTGGATGTTCAGGCTGGTCTGGTACCTATCCAGCTCGACTCAGGGGACCGGCTGAAAAAGGGGTCCCCTACTCCTCCGCCATCCTAACTCCTCCCCGGACTCTTGATTTCTGCTCAGGTCATGATCTCAGGGTCATAGGATCAAGCCCCGCCTTGGGCTCTGTGCTCAGCGTGGAGTCTGCTTAAGATTGAGTCTCTCTCTCTCCCTCTGTTCCTTCCCCTGCTCACACTCTCTCTGTCTCTCTCTAAATAAATAAAAATCTTTAAAAAAAATTAGATCTGGTGGTGCCTGGATGGCTCAGTCGGTTGAGGGTCCCACTCCTGGTTTTATCTAGGGTCATGATCTCAGGGTCGTGAGGTCAAGCCCTCATTGGGCTCCACACTCAACAGGGTGTCTGCTAGAGGATTCTCTCCCTCTGCCCCTCCCCTTCATTGGCAAGCACGCTTGCTCTCTTTTGAATAAATACATAAATCTTAAAAAAAAAGTAGATCTCATCACAAGAAAAAAAGACTTGTAATGCGTTGATGAATGTCAACTAAGCTTATCATGGTGATCTTTCACAATATACACAAATGTCATATCGTTATGCTGTACACCTGAAACTAGTGTTATATTTCAATTATACCTCAATTGTTTAAAAATACAATTAAAAATAACTATGTTGTACATCTAAAACTAATCCAATGTTGTACATCAATTTCTTAATTAAAAAGTTAAAATTTCAAAAAAATGACTCACTGGAGCAGTATTCCCTGAGTCCCTGCAAAAAAAAAGAAAGAAAGAAATTGTTCCCAAGAGAAACTAGTAAAAGAGTTTGGGAAGCTGGGCAGGGAGGGGAGAAAGCCAAGAATGGGTGCAATTGCATGCAAAGTCCAGCCGGATCCTGGAGGGAACTTCTGGAATGTAGATAATTGCTCAGAGTTTAGAGTTTATCCCAACCAGAGTCAAGGAAGTTGAGCTTTCATGCTTCTGCAGTGGCTGAGGGCTGGGAGTGTTGGCAAGGAGGAATGTAAACTCCCGGTCACTTCCTTTGGCCTTTGCCTGAGCAGATCAGCTCTGATGCTGATTTCATTTCCTTTGGCTGTATACCCAGAAGTTATACTAAGTGAAACAAGCCAGATACAGAAAGGCAAATGCTGTATAATCTCACTTATATGTGGAATCTAAAAAAGTTGAATTCATAGAACCAGAGAATAGAACATTGGTTGCTCGGGTTTGGGGGCTGGGAGATGGGAAGAGGTTGGTCAAAGGTACGAACCTTCATTTATAAGATGAATAAGTTCTGGGGATAAAATGTACAGTGTGATGACTATGGTTAATAGTAGTATATTGTATACTTGAAATTTGCTAAGAAAGTAGATCTTAAGCATTCTTACCACACACACACACACACACACACACACACACACACACACACACAGCTAGGGGCACCTGGCTGTTTGGCTTAGTCAGTAGAGCATGTGACTCTTGATCTTGGGATTGTGAGTTGAAGCCCCATGTTGGGTGTAGAGATTGCTCAAAAATGAAATCTTTTTTTTTAAAGCTAACTTTGTGAGATAATGGATGCATTAATTAATTTGATTGTGGTAATCAAGTAGTCATTTCACAATGTATACATATATCAAATCATCGCACTGTACACCCTAAATATAGGGGGTTTTTATTTGTCAGTTATACCTCAAAAAGGCTGGAGGAATGAGGAAGAAGTTGTAATAGACCAAGGAAAGTCCTCCTAAGACAGTTGCAGGTGCCGGCCATTAAAAGGCATTAAGAAATGTTTTACTAAGGGGTCCAAGAGGATCCAGGCAGAGCACAGACAGGGCTCTGTGTTCAGGAACTAAATGGCTAGGAAGGGGCAGAGGGAATAGTTAGAAATAGGATTGTGATAGGTCTCCAGTATTCTAGAACACTGTTCTATTTTTTCTCATTAAGTAAAAATGTATTGACCACCATAAGGTGCCAAATGCCATGCCAGCCCCAAGGATACAGTCATGGACAATAAGGACACAGTTACTTGGTCCTCTTGGCACTTACAGGCTCACCATGAATAGAAACATTAAATCAGTTTTGAGCAATACGGGACACAAAATAAGAGAACATAAGCCAGTTTGGGAATCAGAGAAGGCCTCTCTGAGGGAGCAGGATGTGAGCTGAAGCTGAAGGGTGAACAAGATGTAGTCAGGCATAGGCTGGGCTGAGGGGAGGTGAGGAGGAGAGTGTTTCAAGAGATGGAACCAGATGTTCAAAACCAGGAGGCGTGAAGAGCGTAGTGAGTTCAAGGAGCTGAAAGAAATCTGGCATAACTGTGGCAGAAAGAGTGAATGGCAAGAGGTGAACTTGGGGATGATGGGAGTGAGCAGATGGAGGAGTAGTTAGGAGCCAGGGTGATATACTGTAATCCAAGGACAGTGACAGGATTTAAATGGGGCTAATGGGTGTGGAAATGGTGATTGTTCATGCTGGATTTACAATACATATGTCTAAGGAAAACTAAGATTGTGAGAAGAAAACCAAGTTTTGGGAAAATGTTTTGCCACTTCATCCTGTTTTTAAATATCAGTATTTTTACTAGTGTAAGATGTTTATTAGATATTTCAAAGACATCTGAAATATGAGTGTTATATAAAGTAAGATCTCATTTTTGTTTCATATATGTATTATGTTTGTTTATATGTGAGAATATGTACAAAATTATAATAGTGTGTCCCTCTAGAAAGTAGGACTGCAGATTTTTTATTCCTATTTTGCATGTTTCTGTATTGTTTGAATTTTTGTGAGCATATATTTTTACATAATTATTAAAATGTTGCCTATAATAATAAAGAAAAATAAAGGAAGATTGTGTGTGTGTGTGTGTGTGTGTGTGTGTGTGTGTGTGTGTGTGTGTTGTTACTCTTTTTTTTAAATCTTTTTATTTGAGTATAGCTGACACAATGTTACATTACATTTCAGGTGTACAACATAGTGATTTGGCAAGTTTTATACATTATGCTATGGTCACCACAAGTGTAACTACTACCTGTCCCCACGTCATGCTACTACAATATCGTTGACTATACTCCTTATGCTATGCTTTTTATTCCCATGACTTATTCATTCCATAACTGTATCTTCCAATCTCTTTCACCTATTTTTACCATCCCTCCACTCCCCCAACACCAGTGTGTTCCCTGTATTTAAGAGTGTGGGGTTTACATCAAAAAACTGATAATGTACTATATGTTGGTTAATTGAACTTAAATAAGTAAATTTTTTAAAAGGGTAAAAACAGGAGCACCTCAGTGGCTCAGTCATTAAGTGTCCACCCTCAGTTCAAGTCATGATCCCAGGGTCCTGGGATTGAGCCCCGCATCGGGCTCCCTGTTTGGCAGGAAGCCTGCTTCTCCCTCTCCCACTCCCCTTGCTTGTGTTCCCTCTCTCTCTCTCTGTCAAATAAATAAAATCTATTTTAAAAATTAAAAATAAAAAGGGTAAAAACAAACAAAAAATGTGGAGATTTTTGTTTTTTGTTCATTTTTTTTTAAAGATTTTATTTATTTGGGGCGCCTGGGTGGCACAGCGGTTAAGCGTCTGCCTTCAGCTCAGGGCGTGATCCCGGCGTTATAAAAAGATTTTATTTATTTGACAGAGAGAGAGACAGCCCGTGAGAGAGGGAACACAGGCAGGGAGAGTGGGAGAGGAAGAAGCAGGCTCCCAGCAGAGGAGCCTGATGTGGGGCTCGATCCCAGGACTCTGGGATCACGCCCTGAGCTGAAGGCAGACACTTAACGACTGAGCCACCCAGGTGCCCCTCATTTTTTTCCTTTGTTCATTTTTTTGGGTTATTATTATTTTTTTAGACTCCACATATAAGTGAAATCATATGGTATTTGTCTTTCTCAGTCTGATTTATTTTACTTAGCATAATGTTCTCTAGGTCCATCCATGTTGTTGCAAATGGGACAATCTCAGCCCTTTTTATGGCTGCATAATATTCCAGTGTGGGGTGTGTGTGTGTGTGTGTGTGTGTGTACACACATATATACAATATCTTCTTTATTCATTCAGCTATCAATGGACACTTAGGTTGTTTCCATATCTTGGCTATTGTAAATAATGCTGCAATAGACATAGGGATGCAGATATCTTTTCCGATTAGTGTTTTCTTTTTCTTTGGGTAAATACCCAGTAGTGGAATTACTGGATTGTATGGTATTCCTATTTTTAGTTTTTTGAGAAAACTCCATACTGTTTTCCACAGTGGCTGTACCAATATATGTTCCCACCAACTGTGCACAAGGGTTCCTTTTTCTCCACATCCTCACCAAAACTTGTTATTTCTTGTCCTTTAGATACTAGGCATTCTGACAAGCATAAGGTGATATACCTCATTGTGGCTTCGATTTGCATTTCCCTTATGTTAGTGATGTTGAACACCTCTTCATGTGTCTTTTTTGGAAATATGTCTATTCAGGCCCTCTACCCATTGTTCGGGTTGTGTTTTTTTTTTTTTTTATGTTGAGGAAGGCTCTTTTTACAGATGAATGTTACCTAGAAAATATAGGGAAATGGTTGAATTAAGAAATCACCCTTTTTGTAGCATTGTGTCTCAGCTACACTTCAATAAAAAAAAAGAGAGAGCAGAAAAAGAAATTACCCTTTTGTCACCACAATGTGATAATTGACTGAGGTGGGAATCATCAATGGATGCCAAAATCATCAGGAGAGATTGGTCGGAAACATGATGCCTGTTGTAGACTAATTGTGAAGAATGGTCTCACTTCTCCCCTCTCTAGCCATGTCACTTGCAATGTGACTTTGTAGCTCCCCTATCAAGAGATGGAGCCTATTTTTCTCTACCCCATGAATCTCAACTGGCTTCATGATTTGCTTTGACCTATGGAATATGGAAGAAATGACAGTGTCAGTTCCTAACCTAGACCTCACGCACTTCCACTTACTCCCTTACAACCCTACCATTGGTGTGAGAATAGGCCCAGGTTAGCCTGAAGAGGAGATTCGAGGTGCCACAGGCTACAGTGAGTCAACATCCAGGAGCAAAGCCATCTAGCCAATCCACAGCTGATCGTAGATGCATGAGGAAGTCCAGCTAAAACCAGAACTGCCCTCTAAACTCAACTTAAGGGGTGCCTGGGTGGCTCAGTCGGTTAAGCGTCTGCCTTTGGCTCCGCTTGTGAACCCATAGTCCTGGCTCCTCACTCTCCCCCTGCCCCACCCCCTGCTTGTGTTTTTTCTCTCTCATAAATAAAATCTTAAAATAAAATAAAATAACTCAACTTAAATTGCCAACCCTCAGAATTCTGAGCTAAATAAATCATTATTTTAAAACACTCAGTTTTGGGATGGTTTGTTATGCAGCAATAGCTAAATAATCTAAAACCACATACATTCGTTACTCATCACTAAGGGTGAAAATATGCGCCATTCAGTGGAGTGATCTTGTATTCACCACCTTAACCTTCACTTGTGGTGGAACAACCTGGCATTGTGTTTCCTTAGGTAATGCAATAGCAAATGTACAGCATTCAGTATGATGTATTCTCGCCAAAGTCGTTTAAACTGAATCTAATCAAGTCTCTAAACCTCCAGTCCTGTATACAGGAAATACAGGGAGAGAAAAACAAGTGATATGGCAGCATGAAGAAATAAACAAATTAAGCATCCAGAAATTTTACAAGATAGTTCGCCTGGACTTTTTAGGAAGGAAAAATGTGTCATTAAAAAGGAAAGGAAAATGTGTCATTAAAAAGAAAATCTTAAGAGATCTAACAGATCTGCAGGCTGGGAAGTCCAAGATCAAGTCACTGGCAGATTCAGTGTCTGATAAGAAAGAACCTGCTTGCGAGATCATAACCGTCTTCTCACTGATACCATTCATGAGGGCTCCACCCTCATGACCCATCACCTCTCAAAGGCCCCACCCCCTAAACCATCACACTGGGGTTTAGGGCTTCAATATATGAATTTTCAGAGGGACACAAACATTCAGTCTACAGCACCAGTCAACCCACAGAATCATGAGAAATATTAAATAATTCTCGTTGGAAGCCACTAAGCTTTGGGATGACATTTAACACAACAATAGATAACTGAATCACACAGATAGTCTTCATAAAAACTCTATAAGTTAACTGCCATTATTATCCTCATCCTGCATAAGAGAAAACAATGCTTAGGTTGTTTAAATAACTCGTCCAAGATTACAAAGTTCAGAAATGGCAAAACCAGGAACTAAAATTTATATTGGTTTGAAACTAGAGCCTAACTCCTGAGTATTACATTACAAAGCTTCTGAGCAAGGCCAATTTGTACCCCAAGATATAAAATAAACTCTAAAATTCAGTGAGAGAGGCACCTGGCTGGCTCAGTTGGTAAAGCATGCAACTCTTGGTCTTAGGGTTGTGAGTTCAAGCCCCACATTGGGTGTGGAGATTACTTAAAAATAAAATCTTAAGGGGCGCCTGGGTTGCTCAGTCAGTTAAGTGTCTGCCTTCGACTCAGATCATGATCCCAGAGTCCTGGGATCAAGACCCACATCAGGCTCCCTGCTCAGCGGGAAGTCTGCTTGACCCTCTTCCCCTGCCCCTCCCCCCGCTCGTGCTCTCTCTCTCCTTCTCAAGTAAATAAATAAAATCTTTAAAAATAATAAAATCTTAGAAATAAACAAATAAATAAATAAAATCCAACTACAGAATAAAAGGTTCTAGAGATAATATATTCAGAACACGAATAAATGACTTTACTGCAGCATTTTTGTCACCTGTAGGCAATGTCTCCAAACACAGGGCTTCTATTCAAAAAATACTCTGTCATAAGCAGCCTTATTAGTGTTCACCCCAGGCAGTGCTAGAGCACAGGGGAACACAGAGATTTTTACAAAAAGTAAGCACCCTCCCACGGAGAGTAAAGGGAGGAAGGATACTAATTAGGATCAAGCATGAACACTAACGTGTGGTCTCAGTTGGTATCATGGTTAAGAGGAAGAAGTCTTTGAAGAAAGATTAAAAACCAATGATGAAAAAGATGTTCAACATCACTCGCCATTACAGGAATGCAAATTAAGACCAAAATGAGATATAACCACACACCTATTAAAACAGCTAAAATTTTGAAAGTAGTGACAACACCAAATGCTGTTGAGAATGTGGGGCATCTGGACCTCTCACACCTTGCTGGTACAACTTAAAACGGAGGACTGTAGTTTGGCAGTTTCTTGTAAAACTAAACATGCAATTACCATACAATCCAGCAATCACACTCCAGGCATTTATCCCAGAGAAGTGAAAATTGACTTCTACTCAAAAACCTGTGCGTGAATGTTCATCACAGCTTTATTGGTAATAGCCAAAGGCTGGAAACAAAATGTCCTTCAATAAGTGAACAGCTCAATGGACTGCTACATCCACTGCATGGAATACTAATCAGCTATAAAAAGGAATAAATCGTGAGACATATAACTTTGGATGGGTCGCAAGACCGTTACATTAAGTGAAAATGCCAATCTGAAAAGCTTTGGGTTTTTTAAAGATTTTATTTATTTGACACAGAGAGAGAGCACGGAAGCAGGGGGAGCCGCAGAGGGAGAGGGAGAAGCAGGCTCCCCACTGAGCAAGGAGCCCAACAGCAGGCTCAGTCCCAGGACCCTGGGATCATTACTTGAGCCAAAGGCAGATGCTTAACCGACTGAGCCACCCAGGCAACCCTCTGAAAGGGTTTTTTTAAAAAAAATTTACATGCTATATGATCACACTTATATAAAATTCTCAGTGTGACAAAATTGCAGTGATGGAAAACTGTCAGTGGTTGCCAGGTGAGGGATGGTGAGGAGGAGAGGCGCAGGTGTAACTCAGAAGAGGTAACACAAGGGAGACCTTTGTGATGACGGACTGGTTCTGCATCTTGATCTTTGCACTGGCTACCTGAAGCTACACATGAGATATAATGGCATGGAACTATATACACACACTCTATCGACATCGATTTCCTAGTTTGGATATTGTACTCTAGTCATATAAGCTGTAACCATTGGGGGAAGCTGGTATGTGGACCTCTCTGTACTATTTTTGAAACTTCCTGTGAATTGATAATCGTTTCAAAATAAAAAGATAAGAAAAAAATTACAGTGTAAAATAGACCTCAATAAAGTCCATTTTAAAACTAACAAGAAGAAATGAATATAGTATCTTGTTTATTCTCATTGATCTTTTCCCTGGTTCTAATTCTTTGATCTTGTTTATACCCTGTTTTGTGTGTTCTGATTGTGAGCCAACAAGAGAATTTGTGAAATATGGCATGAAATAGCAATATATGTTACTTTGCATTTAGCCAATAATGATAAGGCACTTACTTTCCACCAGGCACCATGCTAGACCCAATGCAAATGACTAATACCTGAACACATGCTCTGCTTTGCCTCTTTGCACATCCCACCACCACCACCTCCACTCCTCCCCACCTCCACACACAGTCCCTGACCTAGTTCTCTCCCACACTTCATTGCTTGTTCTTGGATTTTTCATGAAAACTTAAATGGTATTTCTGAGAAAAGAAAACGGCAGGAAACAGAACTCTTCGGTTGCCTCCAAAAAGGGGAAAGCTCAGGATAAAGACGGAGGAGGAAATGGCTGCAGAACAGCTAACATTAGGCAGGGCACATGGGGAGGCTGGGTCTGTGTGTGCCCCAAGCAAAGCAGTTCCTGAACAACAGTCCCATGAGCTATGTGTTGGTGCCAAGTTCAAAGCTGTTCCCTTTATTCTGTACTGACCTCACTCTGACAACTCAAATTCATACCGTTATTCCGGGGAAGGATTAGTGCAGATCTAATACCAAAGCTGGAAGAAACAACTCGGAAGGTAGTGGTGTCTTCGTAAATACCAAAGACGTTCTTTGTTTAGTGGCCTAGTATTCTGTAAAGAACACTGAGAATGCAGATCTCAGAGCAGTGACTCGGGTACCGTGATTAATAGCCATTATTCCAGGCCCCCGGCCTCGAGGAACTCACAGAGGAACAGGGGATGTCTGAGACCTACATCAGCTATTGGGGTGTGTGTGTGTTCGTGTTTTTTAGAGGGTTGGTTTTTTTGGTTTTTGTTTTTGTTTTGTAAATCTGAGACTCTCAAACACCAGAAAACATTTATTAAACACAGGTACATTCAGCATATGGTACACTCAGGGCCACAGAGATGGAATTGCCCCTCCTTCCTTGCTCACATGTGTCCTTAAGCTGTAAACTCCCCTTTTAAAATTTTTTTCCTCGTCTCAAACCTATCTTGAGTATTATTGAATATGGTGAAATTTAACTGTGATTTTTTCCCCCTAATCTCTAACTCCCCCAAGGACATCCTTGGTAAACCTAGAATGAAGGCATAAAATCCGTGCCTATCTCTACCAAAGAGAAGTCCAGCCTCTTAGCTCCCCAAAAATAATCTGGTTTAGTATTAAATGAGCTTCTTGCTTATTGAGATTTCATAAAATGGTCCAATATTAATCGTGGCTCAAGAATAAGATGGAATGAAGAAGCTGGAATTCAAGTCCCACAACCACAATAGAGACTGTGTCCAACTCACCTTGTATGTGTATATGTGGATATAGATATTTATAGATATAGATATAGATATAGATATAGATATAGATAGATTCCCAGTGTGGTGTCTGCTACATAGGGATTGCTCAATAAACATTTTTTCATTAAATTGATAACAGACAAGATTGTTTGTCAGAATTCCCTCCTGCTTTAAGGCACCTCTAAAATGAATAGAAATACATTTAATCCCAAAAACATGTGGGAAACACACTCCTGATTTTGATTTTTCTACCACATGCACAGACTTCTCCAGAATCTTTATCTCCAACCCCAAGCTCCAGATCCACATTTTTACAAGCCTCCTAGACAATGCCACCTGGATCTGGCTGGTGCCTCCCAGCGAATATGTGTAAATCATGTCAACCCCAAATCTTCCTAGGCTCCCAAGCTAGACCTAGGCTCCAACTATGAAGCAAGCACCTAAGAGATCCTGGAGTCAGCAGGGTTACCAGGGCAGGTTGATGAAGGGGTCAGCCCCAGGTACAAGGCAATAGAAGTGTGTGTTCCATAAGGAATATAAAAACAATAATAAAATGGGCTAGAAATCAGTCAGCATTTTATTATCACTATGCATCAGCAATTCTGAACAATGACAGTGATCAAATGCTCCTCCAAACAAAATATCTTATGAATCCAAGTTTTAAACAATTGCTGTGGTTACTTTTGAGTTTTAATAATATTTATTTAAGCTTCAAGTTGGACATTTTTATTACTGGCCCTTTAATAAACATTGTAATCTGCATGGAATTTAACTCAAAGCTCTCTCAGTTGTACAACTGCCCCCAGACACAAGCAGATTCAGTAGCTATTCCCCTCACTTAGAAAGTCTGCGAAGGTCCAGAATCATTCCAGACTACTTCAGGCATCCTTCAAGTCTCCAGCCTCTGTGGTACTCTGTATTCCTACATTTAAACAAATTTGACATAAACAATGATAGCATAGTGATAGTGTCTCAGTCAGCTGACAAAATACCATGGGTGGCTTGAGAAACAGAAATTTATTTTCTCACAGCTTTGGAGGCTGGAAGTCTGAGATCATGGTCTGTTTATAGTGAGGGCTTTCTTCCTAGCTTGCAGATGTCAGCCTTCTCACTGTGTCCTCACATGTCAGAGAGAGAACACAAGCTCTTTGGCATGAGGTCCCCACCTAAGGGTCAAATATGCCAAGTACACTACTGCATGGAGTAATTCCAAGGGGGCTAGTAATCAATATAAATACCAAATATTATCTGCAAGCTGAATAAATAATAGAACTCATATGTAGCCACATGCCTGGTCCCTAATTAGTTGACTTTGAGTTGATCAAAAGTGATATTATCCTGGGTGGGCCTGACCTAATCAGGTGAGCCCTATAAAAGACAGTCTGGAGGTTAGACTGTCTCTGGTGCTGGCAGTAAAATCAAGCTACCATAAATTCTCCAGCCTCGAGGAAATGAATTCTGCCAACAACCAAGGAGGCTTGGAAGCAGATCCTCCCACCAGAAGAGAACATGGCTCTCACAACTCCTTGACTTCAGCCTTGTGAGACCCTAAGCAGAGGACCTAGCTAAGCTGGACTTCTGTCCTGGAGAAACTGTGATCATAAATAGAGGCTGTTACAAGCTGCTATTTTTAAGGCAAATGTTATACAGCAACAAAAAACCAAAGTGGTTTTTTGCACATAGCAGAATCTCTGACTTAAACTGGCTTAATGAGCAAAGAAATTTATTTTCTCAGATAACAGGAAGGCCAGAAGTACTTCAGACTTCAATTTGGTTTGCGCAGGGGCTCAAATCCATCATCAAAGACCCAGATTCTTTGGTCTCAGTGCTCTATCCTAAGTGATGCTTGATCTTCAGTTGTAAGATGGCTCCAGTAGTCCTGGGTGTCACATGCAGAAACACCCAGAGCATAAAAAGAGAGGGTTCATTTGTAAGGCACTTTCTGGAAGAGTAAGGAAAGTTCCCGGAAGTTCCTCAGATCTCCATTCATGTCTCATTGTCAGAGTCACACACCCATTCTAAATCAGTTACTGACCAGGAGAAAAGGACTACCTCAGATAGGTTCCACCCAACCTGGCTGCCCTTGAGGCAAATGGGTGTGTGAGGTAGCTAGGTACTTGAACCAAATCAGGGTTCTGTTAAGGAGAAACAGGGAGAAAGGACCAAACAAAGAGTTTACAAAAAAGAAAGTATGAAATCTCTAGCCCATCAGTCCAGCAGCACTGGCAGAATGAATTATACTAGTGCATGTAAATTAGAATAAGGCAGAGAGCAGAGGGGCAAAAACAAAGGAACAGTACCTTGGCAATTAGCAGCTAATAGCAAGCAGAACATTTTTGCAAAAAGTTAATGAAGATTTACTTAAAATGTTAAAAACTGCCACAAATACTGAGTTTACTGTGCAATCAGTGATAAGAAATCTGAAACAATGAAGTAACAGCATGTCAGAGAACAGCAAGGAGCAGGAACGTTGCAAGAGACATAGCAGGTGAATGGAACGAATGATAGAAGAATAGATATCCACACCAGACACATTGCTTAAGGGTTTTCATCAATTACACAGAATCGGAAACTAGTATCAAAGCTTTCTCTGTACATCATTGTTAATATGTGGTTATGCTTAATTTAATTACATAGTAATTTGCATATAATTATTATTACTCTATGGGTTTGAGTTCTAAGCTTAATAACTCCTCCTGGTATGGTTATAGATAATTTATGTTAAAATATTAGGCATAAAAAGCAAATATGTAACTATGAATTTAATGGATTGCCTTAATTGAGGAAAATGAAATTATAAAAGTATTTTAACTACCTTGGAAAGATAGATAGATACAAACCTGCTCTCCCTCAAATAGGTGGTAGAGACGCACACGTATGTGATTAAAGCTGGAATTACTCAGTAAAGCTGGAAATGGTTTTTAAATTTTTTAATAGGTAACTGAGCTACTGAATCTCTTCTAAGAACATTTAAAAATAAACAAATCGACTAGGATATCCCTTTGTTTCTCTGAGAATGCTGATGCTCCCAAGAATACAGGTAGGGGGGCGCCTGGGTGGCACAGCTGTTAAGCATCTGCCTTCCGCTCAGAGCCTGATCCCAGTGTTGTGGGATCCAGTCCCACATCAGGCTCCTCCGCTGGGAGCCTGCTTCTTCCTCTCCCACTCCCCCTGCTTGTGTTCCCTCTCTCGCTGGCTGTCTCTATCTCTGTCGAATAAATAAATAAATAATATTTTAAAAAAAAAGAATACAGGTAGGAATTAAGTGAATTAATTATGGGGCAGGGACGGAGAGGAGGGATCTAGATAGAAGCAGAGTGACTTCTGTCTTTTGCCTGATCCCCCTTCCAATGAAAGATTAATGGTGCGCAATGATCCAGCAACCCATTGATCTGTCCCCACTGTCCTCAGGAAATAGTGACTGACAGGAATGCTTAAGACAGAAAAAGAGGTGAACTGAAGGCAGCTTCTTTCCTCAAGCAGGGAGGCTCTCATCCCCTTTTTGTCCTGGGTATTATCTTTCTGATTGTGTTACTAGCTGTGGACCTCAAAGTCCACCCAATTCTCTGATCTCGCCACCGCATGACAAGCAGGTGCTGACCACAAGTTTTCCAGGATGGTTGAGAGCCTGGGCGCGAAGGGCAGAGACAGAAGAGAGGCAGACAGAGAAAAAGAGAGGAGTGAAAAGAAAGCTGCCTCCGCGGTCTTTCCGATTTTCACCGCCCCTCGCCAGCCAGGCCTCGCCTGCTCCGGGAAGCACACGGGCCAGCGTCTCAAGGGCCGCTGGGGCCGGGCGGACGCCAGGTGCGCGCCGCAGAACCGGAGACCCTGCTCGGCACCGGCAGGACGCCCAGGGGAGGGGTGTGAGGCACAATACGGCCGCCAGAGGGCACGAGCGCCCCAGGGCCTCCGCGATGGCGTCGCCGAGACCGCCAAGCGCAGGCGGTCGGCCGCGAGGAGGGGTGGCTGGGGCCCGCGAGCCGGCGGGGACAGCGGGGCCCTACTGGCCCCCGAGTTGCGGGCCTCGGCGCACCGCGCACCGCTCCTCCATTTCCAGCCGCCCGAGGGCCCCGATCGGCGCTCGCAGGGTGACCTCGACTCCCGGGCGGGGGCGAAGGACGCTCTCAGCTTTGCGCCCACCTCGCGGCCCCAAGCCCGCCGCGAGCCGGAGGCCTGCGGGGAGGCCGCGGCCCGGTGTTCCGAGAAGAACCCGGGAGGGCCCGGCCCCGGGTCAGCGCGCCCGGGCATCCGGCCGCCGCGGAACAATGGCCGGAGGGGCTGCGGCGGGCAAGGCAGGCGCGGAGGAGCCGCGGCGCCCGGGCGCTGGAAGCCCCGCCCCTCGGCGCCCGGCACCAGGCGGGGCCCCGGACGGAGCTCTGCAGCCGCAGCCGCCGCTCTGCAGAGCGGGACCCGGGGTCGGGGCCGGGGCGCCCTCGCTCCCACCTTCTCCCGCCGCTATGAGCCAGGGAAGTCCGGGGGACTGGGCCCCCCTCGACCCCAGCCCCGGACCCTCAGCGCCCCCCAACCCCTTCGTGCATGAGTTACATCTCTCCCGCCTCCAGAGGGTTAAGGTAAAGTGTGAGAGGGGGCGTCGGGAGGACTCGTGGGGTGAGAAAAGGAGGCCGTTTAGAGCCCAGGCAAAGATGGGGATGGGGATCCGGAAAAGAGGTGGGTGACAGGCTTGCGGGGAGGGTGTCTGGGGGAGCACACGTGGGGGCGGCGGGGGTGGGCGAGAAGTCCTTGGACAGGGCGCAGGCTCGGAAGATGGATAGCTCAAAGGTGTGGAAGAATTGACTAGGTGAGGATGGAGGACTGCAGGAGACCCGGCGTATGGGGAGATGGAAGATACTGGGGAATGCGGTTTACATCCTGCGGAGGCCAATGAACTAGGATGGAGGTGGAGGCTACGGAAAGCCGGGGGTGGGGGCAGGGGCGTGCTGAGTGCTTCTTCGAGGCTCTGAATGAGAGGGAAGACATCTCTAGACCCGTAGCCTGCGCCCTGTGTCGATCGAACACCCCCTCTTTCCACTCCCCCCTCCCCGCACTGCAGCACCTCCTGGTGGGGGGCAGGGAGGCTGAGAAGGGGGCTGGCTACAGGAAGTGGAAAGCCGCACCAGCCTAGGGGAACTGGGGAAGGGTGTGGAAAGGGAGTGTCCAAGGTTTCTGCTGCCCTCAACGCCCCTGAGGCTGGCTCCTGGGGCTCAGTTTGTTTACCTGCACTCTCCCCAGGGCAGCCCTAGGAGTCACCCTGGCTCCTGGCAACCCCTACCCTGCGGAGTAGGCCACGCTCTCCCCCCACTCCCAATCCTAGGGGAGTGTTGTTGAGTGAAACTAGACCGGCCCGGGCCTAAAAAGTGGACCTCTGTGTGTTCCAACTCTCTACCACCTCCCAGGGCCAAAGTAGAAAGAACTGTGCACCTGGTTTCTCTTGGACATAGGAGCTATTTATGGAATGCGAGGTGGGGGAGGAACTATCTCCAGCCTCCTCTCCGTCAAGCACTGTGCTGGGCGCCTCCACAGGGGTTGTCATTAAATGCTTTTAACAGCCTACCAAGTGATAGATGCGTTTTATGATTAAAAAAAATCAGGTCCGATCCTAATAATGAGGCCCCTGATCCTATTAATCCTTTATCCTCTCGCCTTTATTGGTATCTTCATCTCACCTTGGATTCCGGCCCCATCTTCTGTTCCCACACCACCTGTCCTGATCCACAGGGGGTGATGGCTCTCTGCTTCATCCTTGTGGGAGAAGGGAAGCAATGGAGAGAGTGTCTCCCAGTCCTGAAGTGGCATTTTCTCCCACCCTCTGCAGTTCTGCCTCCTGGGGGCACTGTTGGCCCCCATCCGAGTGCTTCTGGCCTTTATCGTCCTCTTTCTCCTCTGGCCCTTTGCCTGGCTGCAAGTAGCGGGTCTTACGGAGAAGCAGCTTCAAGAGCCAATTACAGGATGGAGGAAGTAAGTGGGGGTCAGCCCCCAGAGACCCTACTTCTCACTTCTCTTCCCGCTCTTTGAGAAGAAGCTGAGGGAGGGTTCTGAAGCTCACCTCCCCAGCCTAGGTAGGTGAGATGAGTCAGCCAGGCTCAGACCCGGTACCCAGGACCTCAGCTCTAAGTGATGTGCCCAGATATATCCCAAAGTCGGCAGACTCCAGCCCCTGGGCAGAGGAACAGAGGACAAGAGAAGGGCAGCTGCTTTTCTGGGTGCCTAAGCCTGAGGGTGAGTGCGGGACAGAATCACCGCCTCTGCTGATGCCCAGCCTTGTCCTGCAGGACTGTGTGCCACAACGGGGTGCTGGGCCTCAGCCGCCTGCTCTTTTTCCTGCTGGGCTTCCTTCGAATTCGTGTTCGGGGCCAGCGGGCCTCTCGCCTTCAAGCCCCTGTCCTTGTTGCCGCTCCCCACTCTACTTTCTTTGACCCCATCGTTCTGCTGCCCTGTGACCTGCCCAAGGTTGTGTCCCGAGCTGAGAACCTTTCCGTGCCTGTCATTGGAGGTGAGAGAGCATAAGAGGGATGAAGGGGAGAGATGACAGCTCCGAGCAAAAAAGGCAGGAATCAAGGCAGGAATCAGAGACGCTCTGGAGAGAAGAACTGGCCTCAAGGGGGAAGGGAGAGGTTAGAAGGGAAATTGGCTGTTGCTGGCAAATGAGATGCAAATGGATCCCTTTTGTGAACCAACCCCTTAGATTCTGAGGGCTGGTGCTTAGAGGTGTTGGAAGGACCTCAGATCACTTGCCTAAAAGGACAACACACAATAAAAAAAGGGTCCCGAGGGCAGAGAGACACTGAAGCATCTCTTGTTGAGAAAGGGGAGGCTGCAGGTATTCATGCCCCTGGGTAGGAACCGAGTGACTCCTTGTATCCTCTTTGGACCCCAGCCCTTCTTCGCTTCAACCAAGCCATCCTAGTATCCCGGCATGACCCGGCTTCCCGTCGCAGAGTGGTGGAGGAGGTCCGAAGGCGGGCTACCTCAGGAGGCAAGTGGCCCCAGGTGGGTAAGGGTCTCAAGATCTCACCTTTTATGTGCTCCCAAAGAGGCTTCTCTTTCCTCTCTCCCCTTCAGGCTACCCCACCTCATTCCGGTCCCTCCGGTTTTTTCCTCCCCCAGGTACTATTCTTTCCTGAGGGCACCTGTTCCAACAAGAAGGCTTTACTTAAATTCAAACCAGGTGAATAAAATGATTGTGGGTAGGGCTGTAGGAAAAAGAGCCCCAGATTTGGAGGGGGACTCTGGAATAACCCAAGAAGTGAAGTGGGGATCGTAGGGAAGAGAGACAGGGTACTTCCTAGCTGACCCTGAAAAGTCTGTAGGAGTCAGAAAGAAAATTACAAACGAAATAGAGCCAGGCCAGGTATCATTTCAGAACTGTCCCAGACCCTGACACTTCATGCCTTCTAGCTACCTCCATGAACTAACCTCTCCCTGGGGGGTGGGGGGTGGAAATGGGATTCAGGAGCCTTCATCGCCGGGGTTCCTGTGCAACCTGTCCTCATCCGATACCCCAACAGTCTGGTAAGTCTGAGTCCAAGAGAGAAGACAGGGGAGCCCAAATCCACCCTAAATCAGTGAAAACTTTTAGTGTCATGGGATGTGCATGTGGGGTGGGGGTGGGGTCAGGGCCTCTGCCCAAAGAGGTTTGGCTAGCTCCAGGGAAGAAAAGTAATGCCTTTCTCCCCTCATCTCTGCTTCTCCCCTAGGACACCACCAGCTGGGCATGGAGGGGCCCTGGAGTGTGAGTCTTGGTGTTCCTGGGATGAGGGTGGGGAGCAGGGCCCATCAGAGAATTCCTGGCCCATCTTCCAATCTCCGGACAAGGCAATCTCTCAGATTGAGAGAACTCTAGAGAAGAGGGTGCCTGTTTCCCTGTTTTGTTCTCATCTGCTGATACAATCTGGAAGTGCTTTCAGCCATCCTACCTAATCATTCCTGCTGTGATTGTAGCTCCTTTGAACTTACCGTCCAGTGTTTCTGAGCCATCTCCCTCAGTCGTCTCCTTGAGAGCCAGCACGGTTGCCTCACCTTTTCTGCACCTCACCTTTACTCACACCTCTTCTCTGGCAGGTCCTCCTCACGCCTGTCCCCACCATCCTTTCTCCGTACCCTCTTCTGGCCCTTCCCTCTGTCTCCCAACTGCGTATTTACCCAGTTCACTTGTGTGGTTAGAGGTCCATTTTTATATGAATGCGCAGAACTTTTCCACTCCCCTCCTCAGGGTGGGAGGCCCCATAGTTAGAGATTGGTGAGCATCTGAGGTCTCTCTTTTCTTAGACTGAAAGTCCTCTGGCTCACAGCCTCTCAGCCCTGCAGCATCGTGGACGTGGAGGTAAGACACCTCCCCACGCTCTCCAACACCACCATGGGTGGGGAGGGGAATGGGCATCGGCTGACTCTTGAAGGGAAAAGACGGTGGGAGTGCTCACCCACAGCTTTGAGGTCCTGATGAGAAGTGTGTGTGTGTATGTTTCAGTTCCTCCCTGTGTACCACCCCAGCCCGGAGGAGAGCAGAAACCCCACCCTCTATGCCAACAATGTCCAGAGGGTAATGGCACAGTGAGTATCCCACAGAATATTTCCTGGAGCAGGGACATAGGAAGCATAGGCGGGTGGTGGAGGGCTGAGGTTCCAAGGCAAAGATGGGGGATGGGCATTGGGATGGGCTCTGCACAGCCGAGACTGGGGGTGGTTAAAGGGACCTGGTCTCCTCCCTGTTCAGCGGCCCAGACTTGGTAATGAAGCCTCAGAAAACTCTTCTTCCTTGTCCGTCCCCCCCCCCCCCCACCATTCCATCGCTCTTCATCCTGTAGGGCCCTGGGCATTCCAGCCACCGAGTGTGAGTTTGTAGGGAACTTGCCCGTGATTGTGGTGGGCCGGCTGAAGGTCGCACTGGAGCCACAGCTCTGGGAACTGGGAAAGGTGCTTCGGAAGGCTGGGTATGTGACCTTGAATGTAAGGGTATGGGCGGTGTCACGGATGGATAAAAAAAAAAGAAGAGAGAAATGGGAAGATGGAAGGAAAGTCTTAAAAAAGAAATAAGTGGGAAGGTAGAGGATTTTTTTTTAAGATAATGGAGTAAAAGGAAGGAGGTAAAAAGAAAGGGAAAGATATATAATAAGCCCAGTGAGAAAAGGAGGAATGGCTCTCAAAGGACTGTGAGGTAGGGCCCATCTTAGAAAAACACCACTATAGCTCTGCTGGGGGGACTCTTGGGGCTGGGGTCGAGGTCCAGGAAGAAGCTGCGTAAGCTCTCTGCCTTCAACGATTCCACTGTAGGCTGTCCCCTGGCCATGTGGACATGGGAGCCGAGCCAGGCCGGAGTCGAATGATCAGCCAGGAAGAGTTTGCCAGACAGCTACAGCTCTCTGACCCCCAGACGGTGACTGGAGCCTTTAGCTACTTCCAGCAGGTAAAGCAGCTGGGACGCAGAGGCCAGAGCCCAGGCCCTGCCCTCCAGGCTGACATGCTCAGGTTTTAAGGACGCTATCCAATGGGCCACATGGGTGGCCAGCTTGGAACCTGCCCTGGATGTTCTGACAGCCGTTGTTGGATGGTCATCTCCTGAGGTCCACTGGAGGATTCGTTTCTTATAGAGTATCCAGTGCATTGGAGAACAATGTTTTCATTGTTGTGGGAAGGAACAATGGAGAAATAATCAGTCAGTGAGGTCCATAAGTGTCCAAAGCCACTTTAGAGATTGGCAAAGATGGGGGGACCATACAACCTCGTGGGGCACCTCTGAGTGGTGGGAAGATGATATATGGAGGAGAACATGGGACAGGTTAGATGGTGACGAGTTTGAGACTCAGATCTTTGCAACACTTTTTAAAAATAACCCATAGCTTCCCTAGGGGATTCCTGAACTATCTCAAGAATTTTGGCACTCCATAGATTTTCTGGAACTTAACCAAGTTTTCCTGTTGAATTACAATAATCCCAAAAGATTCTTAATGTTTGCAAACAATCACCACGGGTTCCAAAGAGCTCTCCTTGGTCTAAGATGCATACCATGGCTCTCAACATCCTGAGTGTTGATTCCTTAGATTGGGGCCGACTGTGTCTGAAAGGAGTTTCTCCACTTAGCTATATAGCAGAGCAGAGCCAAAACTGGAATAGCATAGTTTCACCATGGCAGGCATCCTCCTTGGGGTTTTTTGGTAAGAAATTATGCCAGTGGCCCCCTTTTAGTCTGTTGGACCAGTTCTCCATCATAGGCTGAGTCAGCAGAGAACCAGTTTTTCCAGCTTGGGGTATGTCAGAAACTTGATGGTAATAACTTCAGCATTCCTGAGGGATTCCCTAACATTCACAGGAGATCCCTTTCAGGGGAGCTTCGTCAGGTGACGTGGAGATAGCTCAAGCGAACCCTTGACCTGCAAGAAATCCCAGGAAACCTGGAGAGTTTAGGGCTCACAGTCCTGAGGGAGGCAGACACAAGGGTCATCCCTGTGCTTGCTGAGAAAAGAGAGGAACCAAAATCCAGGGCAGGAGGGAGGATGCAGTGTTGGTCCTCATACTGCCCTGGTTTCTCCTTCCAGGATGCCCAGGGTTTGGTGGACTTCCGAGATGTGGCCTTGGCACTGGCAGCTCTGGATGGGGGCAGGAGCCTGGACGAGCTGACTCGCCTGGCCTTTGAGGTATCAGTTGGGGGCGGGGGGAACATGTGGTGGCCATGCCTACCCCACCCAGAGGCCTCTGTGGGGTGCTGCTCCCAGTAGCTTCCAGATAGTAGGTGCTCAGTATCCACCCCGGTGCCCCAGTGTTGAGACCTGACTGAGAACGGGGCGAGGGCAGCAGCTGTGAGTTCTTAATTCTGCACAAAGGGCTGGGGTGGGGGTGGCAGGGGAGACAGGGAGGGCCTGTACTGCACACTCTCCGAAGAGGAGGAACCTGTCAGGCAGATCTGCAGGGCAGTGTGGGGCCATGGCTTGAGGAGAGGGCTTGACTTAGGTCCCTTTCTGTGCCAGCTGTTTGCCGAGGAGCAAGTAGAGGGGCCCGGCCGCCTGCTGTACAGAGACGGCTTCAGCACCATCCTGCACCTGCTGCTGGGGTCACCCCGCCCTGCTGCTGCCACTCTGCATGCTGAGCTGTGCCAGGCGGGTCCCCACCAAGGCCTCTCCCTCTGTGAGTCACAGCCTTCTCTGCCAGGAGGGCCTGGTCTACCATCAGCACCGGGCTGGGAGGGAACAAGGGCTGGTGACCAGTGGAGGGGTGGAGGGTTCATCCTCGGAGAGGTGAGGCCAGGAAGGCAGAGAAGACGGAAGCCTGGATTTGAGAAGTTGAAGCATGGATGAGAGGGACGGGACATACCAATTCCGAAAAAATACAGGGCGGCCCTCTTCCCCTCCTCCTTAGGTCGTTTGACTTTTTCTCTCCTCACTTTGCCTGTCCAGGTCAGTTCCAGGCCTTCTCCCTCCACGACCCGCTCCACGGGAAGCTGTTCAGCACCTACCTGCGCCCCTCCCCGAAACCACAGGCCTCAGCCTCAGGCGGCCCCGCGGCTCTGGCCAACGGGACTCTGCCATTGCTCAAGCAGAAGGGCGACTGAGCCCCTCGACCTCCCCAGCTCACCTCCGGCCTGCCCTGTGCCTCAAGCCCATTTCTGCTCCTGCTTGATTTTTTTGTTATTGTTGTTCTGTTTTGGTTTTTTTTTTTTTTTAAGTTGATTTTCGTTTTTTGTTTGTTTGGGTATTTTTTTTTGTAAAAAACTATTTTATATATAAATATAAATATATATCTATATCTATTTAAAAAAAATTAGGTTGTTATATTGATAGTATCAGCTGGGAACAAAAGAGATTAATGGTTGCAGGCTGCCCATTGGAAGATCCCAGAAGTTCCAAGGGTCAGTCCTCTTACCATTGCTGGATGAATCCTCACTTCCAGCTGGACTAGATGGGGCTCTTCCCTGCACAGAAATCATGCCGATGTCACATCCTCCCCTTCTGTTGTCATACCCTATATATGTACTTTTATATATGTATATATATGTGTGTATATATATGCACATTTTAACAGGCTTCCTCATGAACCTCTTTCCAGCCTATTCCCTCTTGTTCTGTCCTCACTAGAGATTAAAAAATAGCTAACTACCATTTTATATTTAATAATCCCACTGAGAATGACTCCGCCTCCCATGGTGGGAGCAGAGAGCTGTGTCCGTGGCAGCCAAGCATCTGCCCTGCAGCTCAGACCAACCTTAGGAAGCTGTGTTTTGCCTGGGGATGGATGAATAGAGGACATTTAAGTCCCTCTGTCCAGCCTCTTCAAGGAAGGGGAAAAAAACAAGGCCGCCCCCTAAAAAAGGTATTGTCTAGATAGAGTTATAGAAAATTAATTAGATTTAGGAAATTAGATATCTAACCCAGAGATCTGATGGGTTTAAAAAAAAAAAAAGCATCTTGCCATCTTACAGACTTTTAAAGGGAGACAGATAATGATGGCCTGCTCCGAGAAACACTCCCCAGCATCAAGTCCAGGCTCTTCCTGAGGGGAGGCTAGAGTGATCACTGGGAACTTCTCAGGACAGGACCTGGTCAGGGAGCGTGGGTAAGGCTGGCGGCTAGACGGATATCTCAATCCAGTGAATCTGGAGCCCCCTCCACCACCTCCCTTTCAGCACCTCACCCCGTCTAGCAGCGAAGACATGAACATGAAAGGGCACAATGCAAGCTTTTTCCAACAACCAGAAAATCTTTTATTTTTCTTTTCCCCGTACAACTTCCAAAGGTACTCCACCTCCCACCAAGGGGACCGCCTCCAACCTAGCCAGTGTGACCTCCCTCCCCACACTCGCCACTCTTGCAGAACAACAAAATAACACGGGGTTGAGAACCAGTCTGCTAGGGTGAGATCTATGCTGGGGCCCCCACCTTTAGGGATCAGCAGGTGGGGTAGGTGGGTCCTGCTGTCCCCTACTGACTACGCCGACGTTTCTTCCTTCGGCCGGTAACAAAAGTGTCACGCCGCCTTTTACGAGGCTGTGAGGCTCGAACTGCTCCCAGAGCCAGGGGTTTCTCCCCAGAGATGTCAAGGTCAGCTCCCTGGTGGGGCCTCTTTTCGGCAGGGGCTGGACCTCCACTGAGAGTTCTCTTCCCAGACTTGGCAACAGGACGTGGAGACTGGCCAAGGCCTCTCGCCTTAGCAGAGAGGGAGTGGGATGCTCTTTGGACCCCCCGCCCTCCCGTTGAGGGCAGGCCTGAAGCAGGGTGAAGACTGAAGGGAGGCGCCCTTGGTGGCGACAGGCTAAGTTTAGAAGCCAAGAGGTAGGCAAAGCTGGAGAGTTCCTCATCCTCCCCCTCCTCCTCCTCTTCCTGCTGCTCCTCCTTCCCTTTGGCCCCGTCTGTTGAGCTGCATGTTTCACTGACAGGAGAGGTTTCTCTCAGAACTAAGGCATCCCTGGCCCCCCATCTAGAGGAAGTGCTTCCAAGGCCCTGGTGAGGAGATGTTGATTTGGGGGTTCCATGTGCATAAGACTCTTGATTCCCTGGTAAGGGAGCAAGGTCTTCGGGCTTGGATAAATCAGTAGTATCCTCCCTGCCCTCTCCTTGGGGGTCATAAGGATTCAAATTTGGCCGGTCAGTATCCTCGCTGACCCCTAGCTGGAGGCCACAGGCATCTCTAATATCTAGTATGTTGACATGTTCTGTGGTTTCCAACAGAGGAGCGATGGAATGGCCTCTGCTCCCCGCCTCCAGGCTGGCCTCGGGGAAGGAGGAAATGCCCTGGGTCCCCAGCACAAGAATATTGCCTTGACATGCAGGCTGAGGGGTTTCTTTGGGAACCTCCGGTGTGGGGGCACGGTTACTACCTTCCAGCAAAGGGGGGCAACCTTCAGCCCACAGATCGCTGGGATCCCCTGTAGCCTTGGGGCTCTGCTCTCTATTTTCTTTAGGCCTTAAGGCTGGGCTGTTGGCCCTCAGAGGTCCCGGCAGGCTGTGGCAGCTCGTCTTTTGCAGGACAGCCATGCCATCTGTGCCTCCACAGGGAGTGGCACTGCCCCCCCCATCCCCAGGTGCTGTGGCTTCTCCAGGACCCAGAGAAATGTGGCTTCTGGAGCCCAGTGCCTGACAGCTGCCCTGAGGCTCAGTGACACATTCCCCGTCGCGGAAGTTCTCTATGACCTCCTCAATGTGTAGGGGCAACTCCAAGCCTACGGCGTCCAGCTCACTGCTCAGCCAAAGTCCTGGACTGAGAGAGGCTCCGTCCCCATCCCTGTCACCAGCTGCTCTAGGGGAAAGGTTCTGATCGTAACTCTGAACCACGGGAGGACTTTTGTCATCTCCCCACATGGCTCCCAGAGAGCCTTCCTGGGGCACTGCTAGTAGCTCCTTCCCTTGAGGAAGCATTCCAAGCCCCCCTAGCTGCTGTCCTGTCTGCAACCCCGGGACCCGCTTTTCTAACCCCTGTCCTTGCAGAGGAGACAGCTCTTCGAGGCCCACATCCAAACTGGGAACTATCTCAGGCTGGGAGCCTTCCTGCCAACAAAGGGGCAGAGTCTCAGAAGTTCTGTCAGCCACCAGGGGGTGCCCAGGAGACCTAGCACCTCCCAGGTGGTCGTCCTGATGTGGAAGTATTTGATTTGTAACCTTCGCGGGCCCTCTTTTCTCCGTATTTAAGGACCCTCGAGTTCCCTGTGGAGCTCTAGGTTCTAGCTGCAGGTCCCAGCTGCTGGGGGATGGCACGGGGTTCCCGTCTCTGCGCATCCCCCTCAGGCCATCTAGGGCCCGCTCCTGCCCACCCTGCACTTCTCTCACCCGTTTTCCTGGAGAAGCAGCCTTTCCAAGGCGAATGGTGCCCCCAGCCACCCGAGGCCCAGGTGAGGGCCGAAGCCGCCCACCCCCATCGTCATCCTCGTCAGAAACAGAAGGACTGGAGTCCGATTGAGGTCCACTGCAGCTAGGAGGTGCCTCTGCGTCCTCCTCTTCCAAGGCCAGGAGTCTCTTCTGGACCAGCTGGAAGGAGAATGGACAGACACCGTTCTATACATGGCTGTGAGAAGTGGGGGCTGAGGGGCTGGTGAGGAGATGGTCCTTGGACAAGGCAGGGAATGCAAGCAAGTGGCATAAGTCGCGGTATCAAAAACAGATACCATAGCTCTTCTCTTCCGCCTTCTTGGGTCTTATTCCCATACTTTGACCACTTACGCTCTCTCCCCTTTTCCTGTGTTTCAGTCTCTTGCCTACTTGTTCTGCACCTGAATCCCAATTCTGAAGCTGTCTGTCTCCAGAAGCCATACCAGCCAAGACAGCGTAGGGTTAGATTAAATCACACAAGCTTCTTATCCTGATATTTCCTACCTCCCAGGTTTACCTGGGCAAGGCTGAGTCCTTCCTCTTGCTCCAGCTCCTCAAGTAAGGCCAATGGGTCCCTCTGCTGTTCTGGGGACAGCAGATCTGCCAGAAACTGAGGATGAATGACAGCCTCCACCTGGGGAACAGAAGAAACAGTGATCTGAGTCCTTGACAGGAAGTAACCTGTGAACCAAGAGGCTCTAGAGAAGAAGCCATGTGTCCCCCTCCCCCAACCCTCCCCGCCACCAGCTGAACACATTCACGTGCGTGCATGCACACACATTTCTCAGTAGGAAGGCAGCCTAGTTCCTAACTGCCTCAGGCAAAGCCCTAGCTCTTTAGTCCCCTGGAGTTTCCACCCCAGGTTCTACTAGAAACTAGACACCGAGGTCCAGCCCACCTTGGAGACAAAGACCTCCTGAGAACAAAGCTCATCAATGTAGCTTAGGAGGCCTGGATCCGGATACATCCCTTCCTCCTCCTGCTGCTGCTCTTCTTCCTCTTCCTGTTTTCCATCTGCCTCCCGGATGGCCAACTGACTCCCCACCAGCCCTTCCATGATGTCAGCATACTCCTTCACAGCTTCTGGTGGGATCTCCTTGGGGGCCTCAGGGACCAGAGGCCTCTGTGTTTTGCGCTGCCGCCGGCGGGGGGCCCGTGCCTTGGAAGTCGCCTTTTTGGGAATGTACACTAAGGGAAAGATGGAAAAGGAGGAATGGGGGGTGCCACAGGGACTGTGGCTTCCGCCTACCAACCTTGGGTTTGTCAGGGCAGCGATCCGGTTGTGTGGAAGGGCTGCAGGCTGGATCAGGCCTGAGACACAGCCAGCCATGGGAGAAGACTGTGGAGCTGAAGGTGTGTGAGGCATCTGGAAACCCCTGCAATTCCAAGAAGTCCTCTGATCCAGCCCCCATTTCTTAGGAAGATGAGGTGCTGTGTGCCTCACGTACAGTCTCAGAGAGTAGTTGGTTCACTTGGCCAAGGTTACAGTGTGGGACAAAGGGAACCTGAGAAGCCAGCCTCCTATGTATGTATGCCCCGTTTAGAACATTAGTGCCACCCCCGGAGGGACAGTGACAGAAGCAAGGCCAACGCCTTCCCTATCCACGACTGCTCTGTGCGCGCCTCCCTTTGGGCCTCGGGCCCCAGGCTCCTGCTGGAATGCGGTAGTCTTACCTGGCTGCTGGCTAACGTCGGGGGCTGGGAGCCCTGGAGGGTCGAGTTTCAGGGGGGCTGCAGGAGGCAGGCCCTGGGACCCATTCGCCACCTGTGTGTTCTGAATCTGCATCTCCTCCTCGGCCTCAAATTCCATGAACCTGCAGAGGGTGAGGGAGGCCTGGACAGTGCCGAGAAGGCCGGACACCAGCAGGGAGCTGCTCACAGACGGCCCAATAACAGTTCTGGGGAACCTCACAAGGTCACCACAGAGTCCCTTATGCACAGTCATTGGTTAGGAAACTTGCAGAGAAAATGAATGTCGAGCTTCTCCAGGACAGAACCATCCCTTTCACTTCTATCTCATCCTGGATCTCACCCAGCATTATGGAGGGTGTACAGCAGCAATTAATACAGCCTTGCTGAAGCCAGTCAGGCCTATGCCAAAGCTGGCAGGATCCCACCAGCCGGCCCCGCAAGGCCTCATCTGCCCCTACCTAGAACCGTAAAAGGCGACTGAAATCCTAAAGCAGGGCCTGGGGTTGCAGTTCAAGGCAGTTCCCACCAGGAGGCAGTGCTGAGACCCAAGTCCTGAGGCTGGGACTGGGGGCCAGGAAGATTAATTCTAGGAGGTATGGGTCCAGAAGGGAGGAAATGGAAACTAAGTTTTGGAGGAAAGGGTCATTTTCCCCAGAGTTACTTCTTTAACCAAGGAGACGATCACGGAGAAGGGAGGGATATGAGCCAGGAGACCACTCCCGCCATCCAGGACCTTCCCCTGACCAACCTCTGCAAGCACGGAGCCCTCCCTGAGATAACAGGGTAAACGATTTCCGTGTCACTCTTTCTACAGGAGGAGTGGTCTCAAGGTCTGCATCGATAGCCACTTGTTACCTGGCCAGCGAGATAGGAAAGAACCTGCGTAGTAGGGCTTACCTCCCCAGTGTAGGTCCCTTCAGCAAGGAATTTTGACACCAATTGGGCTCCAATCCTATTCTAAGAGCTTCAGTATCAAGGACCTATATAATTCAGGATCTGGAGGAGGGAGAGCTTCCAAGGTGACAGGACAGAAAAACCCAAGAGTCAAGGTGGTGGAAACAGTGAGATTCCAGGAGACCCCATTCTAGTCTACACCGCTCCTCCTAGCATCCCTTTTAATGATCACCCACATGCCCAGATTCAAGCCTCTTACCTGCCCCCATCCATCCCTCCGCCTCACAGCACCCCTCAGGAGAATGAGGGTTGTTCAGACTCACTTTTCTGCCATCTCATAAAAGATCAGCCTGTCGAAGTTGCTGGTGTGCTCCCACTCCTGCACAGCCCTTGGCAGTCCCTCCTCCAGGGTCATAGTGGGCTTCAGCCGGGCCAGGGAGCGAAGCACTGGGCTAAAACCCCCATTGGGTCAGTCATGTTCTACAGTGTGCCCCCCCAGTCCACCTGTCCCAACAAACACCTCAACACACACCCCCTTGTCCCTCAGCAGAGCTAACATGCCCCCCAATCCTTGTCACGCCCCACCTCTGGTTAGACTTCCAGACCCCCAACCTCCCACCCACCCATCTACCATACTAGACTCTTCCTGCTGAAATTTTCAAATCTCACACAAAATCAGAAGATTGCCTCTGCTCTCCACCTTTTCAAATCAATCACCCTTAATTCTCACAGTGCTATCCTCAACTAAACACGAGGAAGAAAGCATTCATGTTATAAAATTCATGGATTCATTATAAAGTAGGCTTAACCCTGCCCAAAGGCTCTTGCTTTTCAAAAAAAAAGGCACTACCTAACCCAAATGAATCTCTAATTAAAGGTTGTGTGGTGTTTTTATTTGTTGGTTTTTAAGTGGTTTTTGTTTGTTTGTTTGTTTGTTTGTTTTGCCTCTGGGATGCCCTTCACAGACAGTCAAATATCAATACTCTTTAAGTTCTTTACGATTCATTTTTGCCTTTCTGACGAGCCAGAGACCTCAAGCACTGTGCCTAGAATCACCTGCTGAGGCTTGTTATAATTCAGGAGTCCAGCACCCCAGGATCTCTGGACTGAGTATTTTACCAGTTTCCTGGACAACCGCTGGAGAGAGTGTGGACCGCATTTTGGAGAAGACCCTGCGTGGAGCCCCTGAGCATGGAGAGCAGGAAGAGGCTAGCCGTTAGAAATTCAGCCTGCTAGGCTCCGAGAGAACTCAGAGCCATCTGGAGAAAGCAGGGAGCTGGTAAGGTGATCTACACCAGGGACTCTGGGGGAGCCTTTTGATTTATTCACTCCAGAGTCAGAGTGGAAAGGGAGATTCCTTTAGGAGCTCAGAGACTGGGAACACAATGGACCTGTTTTTTAAGTCCAGTAAAATGTGGTACGTGTTACATAGTGATTTACACAGAACGTCGAGAGGGCAGCGCCGCTGAGGGAAGCAGTGGGTCCTTGTGGGAGGAAGAGAAAATTCCCCAGATGGTTGGCTAATGGCTCAACTTTATAGACACGACAGACAGCCCCTGACCCCTGGGGTCCTTGGCTAAGCATACACTCACATAGACATTCTGGCATTTTGTCAGTTCTTTTCCTCTTCTCGATTGCCTTTTCTGTAATAATAGCAATAGTAACAGCAGCTGCCACTTAATGAGGCACTCTGTGCCAGGCACTCTGCTAAGCACTTCACAGATAAGAACTCATTTCACCTCAGCAACCCTCTGAAGTCGGGATAACCATCTCTTTTCTAGATGAGAAGACTGAGGGCAAGGTAGTAAATGTGGGGCCCGGGGTCACCAATGTAGCAAGCAGAGGAACCTAGGCCATTGGTCACTATGTGAGCGAGCTCTCCCACCTCCCTATTTCGGCTTGAACTCAGAATAAAATAGGGGGTGGTGGGGAGGGGCGGCACATGCTTTGCCTGGCCTCCCACCACCCTCCACTCCTACACAAAGGGTCAGGGCCCAGCTGTTTGGATGGCTCAACCTGATGTCGGACAGTAGTAAAATAATAATAAAATAGAATGGTAGGCCCATGTATTGGTGTCAGAGGCCTAAGCTCCACCCATGGCCCTTCGCTTCATCATAGAAAACCTCTGGGCTTCAGTCTTCTCATCTATACATGAGGGTTACGTTAGCGTGCTTGCCTGAACTCACAGGGTTGTGAGGGTCATTTGAGAAAAGACACCTGAAAGCTCATTACAATCTGGGAAGAGGGTGAAGAGGCTCATCATCATCATCATCATCATCATCGTTGTTATGCTTTTTTGTTCTCATAGCCTCGCTATCACCCTCATGTATTCCTCAAGCATTCCTAAATAGCCTAACCTCCTGTCCAGCCCAAAGTCCTCCTTGTTTAAAAGCGCTAGGATAATTAATCTCAGATCTCCCCACTTACATAAGAAAGCAGGCAAGGGCTTCTGCATCAGGACTTTGAGACAAGTGCCTCCGAGCCAAGGCTTTGTAGCGCTGCCAGCGTCGGAAGTTCTCATAAACACCTTTGGAGGTATAGGAGAGGTCACCCAGTGAGGGCTTAGACTGGGCGGCCAACGGACCTCCTTCTCCGGTTGCCCCGTGTGGCCCTGGCCAAGCCTTTTCCGGGGGCACAATGGGGGCCAGTTGGGCAGCTGGTGGTAGAGCCTGAGCAGGAAGGCCTGGGAGGCCCTCCTGGCTCACCCCAACAGCCTTAGTGGGCAGAAGGGTCTTCATGTTAGAAGCTGTCATGAATCGAGGGGGAGGACCCTCAGGGGCCCCGCAGGAAGTGCCTGAGGCAATCCAACCGAGGGCTGGCTGAGTAAGGATGAAGTTCTGAGTCTGAGAGGGCTCAGCTGGCCCCCCTTCTGTCTTGACTTTGACAATGACTCCAGCCCCAGTGGGGCCAGGGCCCCCATCCCCTGTCACCAACAACGGGCTGGGGAGAGCAGAGAGCACCAGAGGGTTGCCTGGAGAGAATGCTGAAGGCATGGGAGGCTGTGGAGGCGGCTCCCAGGGTGGCTGGTCTGGTAGGCCAGCAGCAGGCTGGGGAAAGGGAAGTGCAGTGAAAGGAGACAGGGCGGCACCAGGTTTCATGGTCATATCCGGTCCCGACAGTGAAGATGCTGTTGAGATGAGGAAAAAGAGGGAATGAAGTAGGAGAAAAGGAGGTCAGAGGTTAGGCTGTCAGAGTTCCATCTAGTCCCTGAACAATCAGAGCGCTGATTCTCAACAGGTGAGGGAGGGATTGGGGCAGGGGAAACTGCATAGTTTGCAAGCGTCCCCCAAGTGACTTTGACGTCCCTTACTCCTAGGTGAGAATTATTGCACTAGAGAACTTGCAGTGACCCTTGGGCCCATGAGCTCATACTTCCTAACACATGGCAGCCAGCACACAGTACCTCTTATTCCCACCCACTCCAAACACGTTCAAACCACCTGAACCCTGCCCCCAGCTACCCTGTGGTCCCTGCCATGACTCACACAAGAGCTGTTCCCTGCAGAGCGTGTGTGGATTAGGTGTTTGGTTTCCAGAAATTGTGTTACATAACAGCCAGGAATGACTAAGAGATAAGGACCAGGAAATGGGTGAAGGGAGGGGTGGCTAAGAAGGGAGGTTTCCAGAGCTCTAAGTAGCTGCTGGACATGTTAAAATTTGGTGTAGGCTGTCTGTGGTCCTTCTGTTTGGAAGTTCCAATAGCAGAAATTTAGGGTCCACTATGAAAAAGGCACAATGAAGTCTGAAACACAGTACGTGCTGAGAAGGAGCTATGTGGACTCCAGGCCAAGAACCCAAGGATAAATACCTAAAATGTGCACTTAATCAATCAGATAGGTGTCACAGGATTTTTAATTATAATAATAGAAGATCATTTGCCTAATTTCACACAAGTCTCCTCCGCCTCTAATAAAGAATATTCCGCTGGCAAACTAACAACACTCAGCTTCCGCTTCCTGACCATGAAAGACACACGGAATATGAGCAACCTCATCATCTCAACCACAAAGCAGAGGGCCAGGAGGATTCTGTGAAGTGAAATGGGTCTGAGGGCCTGAGCTCCACAAAAGGTAGAAAGACTGAGAGCATCTCAGGGAAGGCCCAGCTCTCATTCTGGTTGCCCACCTCCCCTGGCCGTGGGAAATCAAGGAAAACTGCTCCCGGAACTGGAAGAGAAGCCATCTCTGGGGCAAAAAGGAGGCATCAGACTCTGAGCAGAGGCAATTACAGTACTTCCAGGCTAGCGTTTGGGAGGACATTTCTCTACAGACTCGGCAACAGATAACCCAGAGGAATAGTTTTCCAGCTAAGGTCTCCACCCACCCCACTCGATCCGACGGAGTGTGGCTCCGGCTCCAGTTTCTCAGGGCATAATTCAAGAGCAGGCTCCAGTTGCCTAAAGAAGACCAGGAATTTGGACCTTCCCCTTGAACCCTCTCTGTGCTGCTCGTACCGCACACGCCCCTCCGTGCCACACAGACACATGTTGAAGGGATCCCTCTTCCAGGGAAGCAAGTTGCTAACTGCCATCCCTTTTCTATACTCAGCGTATTCCTCTGAGGGGCTTTGATCTGTCTCCCAGGAGGCCCTCTTCATCCCCTAACCCCGGTGCTAATGGCACAATCTCCTTCCCCAGCCTCCCCAAGACTGATGACTTTGCTGGGGTCTAGTGCTCTTACATCCCTCTAGGTCAGCCCCAAAACCTGGTCCCGGGTAAGATGTCAAATTTGAATCCGCAAGGAGTACACAGGTAGCGAGGAACTTCCCCACAACTTGCAGACTTACCTCCATCCGAAGCCATCCTCTCAGGTTTGGGCACTAACAGTGGCTGTCTGGACGCCTCCAGAATGAGACAGTCAGGTCCAGGACCCAGAGAGCAACCTGGCCCCAGTAGATACACAGGGATCCAAGGAAGGGAAGATAAAGATCAGATCAAAACAGAACTAGAATCTAGGATTCAAAGCATTCTGCATTGGGGGAGGGGAGGGAAGCAGGGGCAGAGGTAGAGAAAGACGCCAAAGGGCCCTGGTAAGTAAGCAGTCACCAGGAATTCCCTCCAAATCAGAGTATGGCAACACAATTGTTGTGTGTCTTTTTAGGGCAGTTTGTAAATTCTTTCTGATCCCAGCATTACAGTTTTACATCTTGGTTACCTATACATTTCTTCACCAATATATATATAGTTTTATGTCCTGCAATCCCACCCAGTTCTGTAATGACTTCCTATTTATAGCAGGTTGTGACAGCCCCTTGGCTTAATTCAATGTCGGCTATATTTTCCAAACCAAATTCATAGCATAAAGTCTGTGCACTTAAGGAGCAAAGAAACAGAATATTTGAACCTAGGATTGTCTCAGAAAATCAGGGTGTATGATTGGGTGCATGCATATCATTTCCTTAGAAAGCCGTCCTGCAGGGGCGCCTGGATGGCTCAGTCGGTTAAGCGGCTGCCTTCAGCTGAGGTCATGATCTCAGGATCCAGACCAGCGGCAGGCTCCCTGCTCAGCAGGTGGCCCTGCTTCTCTCTCTCCCTCTGCCTGCTGCTCCCCCTGCTGTGCTCTCTCACTCTCTTTCTCTCAAATAAATAAATAAAATCTTAGAAAAATAAATAAATAAAGCTGTCCTGCAGTACCAAATAGTCCAGTACCATCAGCTCTGCAGTCCACAGAAGGTTCGGTTTACCGATGGCTGAAAAGCACCACTTTATCAAAAACTGCCATTCAGCCTAAAATCCCAAAACTAAAAAAGTCCTTCTTTTTGTTAAATTATTTTGTTGTTTAAAAATTTTGTTAAATAATTTTAGTTTTTGAAATGACAAATACATTAGCATGGTCCAAAAGTAAAACTTTGCAAAATGGAATATACACCAAGTGTCCTTCCCAACTCCTTTCCTCTGGAGCTGATATCTCTCTCTCTCTTCCTCTCTCTCTCTCTCTTTTCTTTCTTTTTGGAACCAATTTCTTTATCCCAGAGGAAACCAATAGTATGTTTCTTGTGAATCCTTGCAGAGATATTTTATGCAGCTACAAGCAAACACAGACTATATACTTTTAAAAAAGAAAAATGCTTTCAGGCTTTTCTTGGTTATAAAATTAACGTATGTTCCAACGTTTTTGCCATTGTAAATAATACTGTAACGATCGTCTTTGTAATATCTGAGTTCCAATTGTCGTTTTTTAAAGCCCAGAGTTCTATAAAGAGAATTTCTACGTTCCTTTAAAATTTCGAAATAACCCTAGGAGGTGCATCGTATCATGCTATTATTAGCTACTCACCACTATAAGAAAGAGCGCTGGATTTGTGGTGAAGAGACCTGAGTTTAAATCTTGGTTCGACCCCTAAAATATACTTCACCAGTTTCATAAAATAACTTCACGCTGTCTTCGCTGTACCTAATATTGAATACCCATCATGCACTCTTTACCGCCAATACTTTGAAATAGGACGGGGGAACCGGATGTGAAAGAGGGGAGGGAGGAAAACTTTCTTCTTTATACGCTAAGGTAAAGGGGCTCTGAATCCTGGAGACTTTGTTTCTCCAGGCACTAGACACCCACTGCCCGTGAAATGGGTGTGCATCTCGAGATAAAGACAGGATTCTATTCACCAATGTTCAACTCGTATCCATTCCTACCCCCCTCTAACTCCTAGCAGTGTCTTGCACACAGTGGGCACACTCCACGTGTCTCCCAACGCCTGCAAAGTTGCAACTGGAAGCCAACGCCTGCAAGGTTGCAACTGGGTTGCAACTGGGCCAAATCCTGCACTAGTTCGCCCCCTTCTGGCCAGCTAGAGAGAGAGGCCTAAATGGACTACATTTCCCGGCAGGCCTTGAGAGAGACTTCCGGCTTTACCGGAAGGAAATTGACAAACACGTGAGACCAATAGTTAGAGCTGCAGACGAAATTGGAACTTCTGGCTTCGGTGTGGTCATGTTTCTCCAGTATTACCTCAACGAGCAGGGAGACCGGGTCTATACGCTGAAGGTGAGGAAAGAAAACAAAAACAAAAAACAACGGGTTGTAAATGGTCATGGTGAGAAGCATAGGTGGGAGAAGCGGTTGAGACCCGCCACCGAATTCCCTAGGTGGGTGAGGGGAACTTGAAAGCCCAGAAGCCACGAGTGTGGAAGGAGTGTAGGACTAGTTGATCTGACCGTCGCGTGTCCTGTCTTCCTGTTCACCTTTTTTCGCGCAGCCCCCTCCCCATCCCAGCCTGTGTCTCCCTGATGACGCCAGTGACTGAGTTTTCCCACCGCTCCTGTACTGAAATTATGTCTCTCTCTCTTCCTCGAGCAGAAGCTTGACCCTATGGGCCAGCAGACCTGCTCGGCGCATCCCGCTCGGTTCTCCCCAGATGACAAATACTCTCGACACCGAATCACCGTCAAGAAACGTTTCAAGGTGCTCATGACCCAGCAGCCGCGCCCTGTCCTCTGAGGGTCCCTTAACGTCATGTCTCTTCTGCTGCCCCTCAGAGACTTTCCGAAACCCAGCTCTTCAGACTGTGAGCCTTGAAGCCCTCTTACCACCCTTGCTCTTTGGAATCCGATTTCATCGTTACCCTCGATCATGCTTGTGTGAAGCAGTCATGGTAGCATCCGTCTTAGCGGAACAAGTTTGAATCTTCTTTCCATGTTTTGAATCACTGCTGGGTGATTAAAATGATTTGAAAAAGCTCCTGTTGTATGTTGTGGGGAAAAAGGAGGGGTTTAAAAACAAAAAAGAGGGAGATGAGAAGGAAGAGCACCCCAGCGGTACAACAAAGAGTACTTGGAAGAAAAACTTAAGTCAGTGCTGTAGCAGTAATGCTATGCGCGATAGGGTGTTGGGGAACGGGAAGAATGGTTGAGATTCTTCCACAACTGCCGCCATTCACTGAAAAATACCCTTGTTCTCATTTAAGTAATTTGCCCCTTGAAATGACGTTTTGACTCAAAATGGAGGAGTTGCTTGAAAAATGGCAGCTATATTGTAGAGGGAGTGCAATGAATTGGAAGTCAGGAAAGCAGGATTTTCCCCTCCGCATAACTTTGAGAAAGTCACTTACCCAGTTTTGTCTCATTTTTCTCATCATTTCTAAGCCTTCTTCCAACTTGAAATTTGGTAGGGTTCAGTGGTGGATGTCAATATATCTACACTGTGTTGCAAAGAGAACTGTTGTGATTACAAATGCCTTGATACCTATATACTCCCCCCTGAAAATATTCCCAGGTTTTTAGTTCTCTCCATCAAGGAATTGTCTTCTCACATACACCTAACTTTATATTCTCCTTGGCAGCCAGCTGCTTTGTGGAACTCTACACAAATCTTAATTTAGAAGATGAGGTATGAGAGATTCAAGCACGGATTTTGCTGTTTTTTAAGCTATTGTTGGGGTTAATTAAAAAACAACAACAAAAAAACCCTGGGAAATTTCTTAGGACAGTTCATAGTAGAGGGATGATGAGGCAAAATACTGTATATAAGCTTTCAAGAAATGCTAGCTTGCTTCCTCTCTTTGCAAAGTTAATCAACTCATTATTTTCCAATCTTCCCGTTTGTGGCTTTTGACACTGGATTTGAATGTTTGCCTCATGCCACTGATTTAAAAATTGCTTTATGGAGATTGTGTTCTAATTATACAACCTTTTCTTTTTTTAAGATTTTATTTATTTATTTGACAGAGAAACAGGGAACACAAACAGGGGGAGCAGGAGAGGGAGAAGCAGGCCCTCCACTGAGCAGGGAGCCCGATGCAGGGATCGATCCCAGGACCCCGTGATCATGACCTGAGCCGAAGGCAGACACTCAACAACTGAGCCACCCAGGTGCCTTATACAAACTTTTTTGACTGCATCAAGACTCTAGACTCTAGAAGCAGATGTAACTTAAATCAGCATAAGTTTAATTTATCAGCACGGTCCTGGAAAGGGATAGATAATGTTTCTCTTGGACTCTGACTGTCTCAGCAGAAAAGCTGAGGATAGTTGCTGACTGCTAAAAAAAAAAAAATCTCTCATCCTGGGTGATAATTAATAGAAGACAGATGATCTTTGAATCACTTAACTTACGGCCATATTAAAATGAAATAGTTGTTTCCTGGCAAGCAATTTTTAATTTCTTAGCCTGTTCACTTACAGGGATTTTAAAGTGTTACCCAATCTTATTAAGGGGGTCATGATGGAAGAAATTTTAATTCTGCAATAACTAGAAAAAGGATCTGCTTTGGAAGCTTCTTAAACACCAAAGTCAGTAAATGAACTCTGCTAGCAATGTTTTGTAATGTTGACTGTAATTTTGTCTTTATAAGTAACCCACTACCTGCCCCTGCCCCTCGCCAAAAAGGATTACTGTTGTTCCATGCTACTTACCTGCTGTGTAAACAGAAATGAAAAGACTTTGATCTGAAACTATTCCTAATTGAAATAGAGGAGAAAAGGTAGACTGCTTTAAAATATATCAAGGACTTTTTCCTTAAAAGGTTCTCTGGATATTAACATTTTCTGAGATACGCTCAGAAATGGAAGAAGAGTTTTAAGAGGTGTAGGATATTGGTGTTAGGTAATATATGTAAGTGAATGAAAATACACTGTGATATGAAACAGAATTGAATGTTGTAGAAATCCACCATTTCCCTATAAATATGAGAAAGTCTGTGAGAGCAGCGGGGGCTGGCTGAGCCCAGCAGGGTCAGCTGTGGGGAGTGCAGGAGCCTTTGCCACCTGGAGCTGGCCTGGCGCCTGTGTGGCCGCAAGTTGGGTGGCTCTGCTGTGCGCCATCACCTCTGAAACATGCATCCTGACTTATCTCCACACTTGCACACTGAAGAATGCAAAGTCTTGATAAACTTGCTTCAGGAATGTCACAAACACTACAGCATTCTGCAAAATTTTTAAAAAAGATTTTATTTATTTATTTGTTTATTTATTTGACAGACCACAAGCAGGGGGAGCGGCAGACAGAGGGAGAGGGAGAAGTAGGCTCCCTGCTGAGCAAGGGGCTCAATCCCTGGACCCTGGGATCGTGACCTGAGGTGAAGGCAAGATGTGTTTTGTTTTGTTTTTTTAAGATTTTATTTATTTGACAGAGACAGCCAGCAGAGAGGGAACACAGCAGGGGGAGTGGGAGAGGAAGAAGCAGGCTCCCAGTGGTGGAAGAGCCTGATGTGGGGCTCGATCCCAGAACGCTGGGATCACGCCCTGAGCTGAATGCAGACGCTTAACGACTGCGCCACCCAGGCGCCCCTGAAGGCAAGATGTTTAACTGACTGAGCTACCCAGGTTCCCCTGCATTCTGAAATTTTTTGGTCATTGCAGTGACCTCAGTTGGGTGATGAGAAAATGCTCGAAGAATGAGTACATGGAAAAGGACCAAAAGCAGGGAGCATGACAATGTAATGCAAAAAAGAATTTTTAATCCCGTGGAGAAATCTGAAAAATAAATTACAGACATATACCTCATTAAAAAAAAAAAAAAAAAAGTCTGAGATTTGAATGACCAGCCAGCCTGCCTGAGAAAAACATTAATACCACAGGAAGTGAATTTCTTGCCTCCTCAGAAAGCTATGAGCCAGAGTTGTTAATCGTAGGCTTTAAAGAGAAAGAATCAAACTTTAAGGAGGTTTACATTTTATCTTATTTTTTAAAAAGATTTTATTTATTTATTTGTGACAGACAGATAAACAGCGAGAGAGAGCACAAGCTGGGAGAAGTAGGCTCCCCGCTGAGAGGACATAGGGCTCTATCCCAGCACTGCCCCCCCATCATGACCTGAGCTGAAGACAGGCGCTTAATGGACTGAGCCACCCAGGTGCCCCAGGAAGTTCACATTTTAAATGGGAATTTATTTCTCATTTTGTTACCTGGATCTTTCTTGTTTTGTGTTTTTGTTTTGTTTTTGTTTTTTATACATTTCAGTCCTTATTTACATACTATATATCTCAAAAAAGTTTTTTTATTTTTTTATTTTATTAAAAAAAGTTTTTTTATATTTTAAAATTTTTATTACTGGATCTTTTTAACCAGACTTTGGATTTTATGTGTCATTTGATAAAAGAGAATTTCCTGGCTCAGGTTTTCAATACAGTTCTGATCTATCGCTAAGGGTGATGTATAAACATTTCCGCTTGTGAGGTGGAAGGACCCAGGCAGAGCCTGGAAAACTATAGGATAGCTATAGGAAATAACTTTCAAACAAAACATTGATAAGTCGAAATTTATTGAACGCTTCTGTTCGTATATTAAATAAACATGCTAAAAAAATATAATGGTGGCAGTAGTAGGAAAAACACTGGCAATAGAGTAAAAAAGTACCTCATTGTTTTCTCCAGGTCTAAAATAAAAGACATTTTCTTTAATAGAACCTCCAGTCTAACTAGAAAGTGAAAATAGCATTTTTCTCCAGCCTCATTGAGGTATCATTGACCAAATTGTATATATTTAAGGTGTACAGCATGACGAGCTGATAAATGCATACGTGGTAAAAGACATTTTAAGAACAGGAAAAAGAAAAACTTAGCACAACATGTATATAATTTGAGAATATGGTGCTTTAAAAACAGACATCTGCTTAGAAATTTCAGTAAGGGTCATACCTCGGTATATCGTATGGGAGGTTTGTGATTTTTAAAGAAATTATGAACGGTATTTTCAGAGACGCTTTTATTAAAGAGAGATGGTTTTTGAGGTTCTGAGGGCAAAAGGCATCGTCTGCTCCCCGAATGCCTCCAGAGTGAGTCTGCGCGGGACCCAGAAGGAAAAGGGTTTGTTTTCCCCAGTGCGCGCAGCTCAGGCCCCAACACTCAACTACAACTCCCATCTTCCTCCGGGCCTCCCACATTTGGCTCCTCAGGCCCGCGGCGACCCCGGCAGCGCATGCGCGCAGCCGTTTCCGTCACCTTGCAGACTGCAGAGGCTGGGCGGGGCTCCTTGGCGCTCGCGGGACGGTACCGCCCTCCGACCGCTCCCCCAGGCTTCTCTTCGGACCGTTAACCTCGAATGAGGAACGAGCTGAGAGGGAAGGGAGGGGCTGCGGCGGCGCTGGCACAGCCCGCCGGGCCCGGGGCCGGGGGCGGCGAGGTCACGTAACCGCTGCTCTGGCGTCTGCCCGGGGAGGGGGCGCCCTCCCCGGCAGCCGGAGCCCTCCTGCGCGCGCCGCGGCTCCGAAACAGTTAGCGGCTCGTAAACAACAGCTGCGCGCGCACCCGCATCAGCTGGCGCCGGGATCCCGCACCTGCGACCTCCTCCTCCCCTCATCCCCGGCGCCCCCTCCTGCTCAGCCCGTGCCAGCCTGCCAGGCCATCTCCTCTCTTGCTCGGACCCGAAGGAAGAACGGCGAGGGGCTGACCTGCGCCGCGGCCCTGGTGGGGGAGAAAGCGTCCTCCGGCAAAGGGGTGGCCCGTCCTGTCACACGCAGGAGCAACCCAGCGAGCCGACCGTGGGCTCGACGGACTAGCAACGACCTGCCACGACCCTGACTGAGCTGCAGTCCGAGGGGTCTTGATCCGCTCTTTAGCCGGCGCCTCCCAGATCCTAGGGACCGTTCTGCCAGAAGAGCTGGTGGGCCACCCCCGCAGACCCCTTGGAGACGCGAATCCGCTCTGCCCCTGCATCCTCTGCTCACCCTTTTCATTCTCCTCTATCCAGTAGCGTGGGGTATTTTTCCCGTTATGCATGCGCATCTCTCCCACCAGACCCAAGTGGATTATTGGCCTCCAAAACATCGGGTGGCTCTACACACACCTCCCAGCCAGACCTGTGGGGTATTCACCTGATACACAACAGGTGGCCGGGTGTACACCGTTTCGCAATCTGATCTGTGCTATATTTTCCCGATAAGGGTGGGCCTGCGCGCACTTTGCTGAACTAGAACCGTGGGACATTTACCAGATAAAAGGCTTAACTACCTCGGCGGAAACCTGGGGGTCGAGGGGAGAAAGGCTTCACCTGCTTCTCTGAGACCATGGCACTGAGCCCGCAGCCCTGGACCAGGGGAGGCAGCTAGATAACTCTTCTTTCTGAAGGAACGAAGTTACACGAGATTGGCATCGTTTTGTCTTTTTTCTTTTTCTTAAATAGTTACTGGTAGTGCACTTTCTGGGATAGTGTGAATTCTGAGTAGGACTCTCATTTGGGACTTTTTGTGTGGTGTAAATCAAGGTTATTGAAGGTTTTTTTTTAAAGTTATCTTTTCTATTTTTGCAATCAAAAGTAGCTAGCGTAGGAGGAAGGATTTTGTGGGGTTTTCCTTTTTTCTTTGTTCTTATAAAGGAAAAGAGAATAATGCATCCTCCAGAAACCACCACCAAGATGGCTTCAGTCCGGTTCATGGTGACACCAACGAAGATCGATGACATTCCAGGTTTGTCAGATACCAGCCCGGACCTCAGCTCCCGATCCAGTTCCCGAGTAAGGTTTAGCTCACGGGAAAGTGTGCCTGAAACAAGCCGTAGTGAGCCTATGAGTGAGATGTCTGGAGCCACCACTTCGCTAGCGACTGTTGCACTGGATGCAGCTAGTGACCGGACTTCTAACCCCCAGGACGTTACTGAGGGTAAGTGGAAACACAGATGACAGGATGCATTCATACTGGCTTATTTATCTGGTTGATTGTCTACTGGGAAATCACTTTTCCATTATAGGGTAATCATCAGGAACCGAGGAGCCCTTTGGAATAATGGTTAGCACAATGACTGCAGTAATACTTCGGCATGTGGGAAGGAAAGTAGATTTATATTTTGACTTCTTCATTTTTGCCTCCTTGGAATTGAAATGAGTGGTTTTGGTTAAGGATGAATATCAAAGAATTTAATAGTTTTTCAGCACAGAGAATCCTAAATTGTGAAATTTAGTGGAGAGCTAGTTTTGGGGCTCTATTACAGTCTGCTTTTAAGGCTCCTTACCAGCAGTAGTTATTGGTCGTATCTTAGTTACTGGCTTTCCTACAAAGACTTCAGATATTGTATCACAAAATTCTTTGTAGAATTGTATATTTTACAGAGACAGTGGTTCAAGAAGCTGGGCTCAGGGTGAGGCTGGTGGATCTATTGTGCTATACTGTCGAATGGAGAAATTCTAAAGAGGCTTTTAGGGCCTGGTTCCCATATAATTTTGTAAAGAGGCTTTTAGGGCCTAATTTCTACAAAATTTTTTCACTTTGAACTTTAGATGGGATGTATTGAGTCTCTGTACTCAGGAAGTAGTAGTACACAAGCCACTTCTGACTTACTTCACCACTGTGGGCCTTTAGCTGCCCAAACTAATTTGTGTTAGCTGATTTGGAGGTTTTTACTGCATTTAGTGGGAAGAGGTGGATGGAAGAGAGAAGTGAGATAAAATGGAAAGGTCATAACGTTTTTCAGACTACGGGGTAGAAAAGTTTGAGAATTGCTGTACTGCTTTATATGTTTAGTTTTGTGCTAAATTCTGACATAGATATGTCAAGTAATGAAAATTTCTCTTAAGAATCTTAAAGACTCTTAAAATGGTATTCTACCCAAATTTGAAAACCATAGCTTCAGCTACTGACTCAACATTTTCCGGTGTCAGGAAATATTGTTCCTCTTAACCTAAAGGGTGCAGGAAACCAGAATGATTTTAGTTCCTTATTTTGGTTTGTGTTTTTGAATGTTTGGAAACAAGGTAGATTTGGTAAAGTTTGTAGTCCTCAAATTCACTTATCCTTGACTAATTTATTTTATGGAGATATGGACTTAACTATTTACAACTTCTTTTTTTTTTTTTTTAACTATTTACAACTTCTTGACAAACTTTATACCATGTACCATGGTATTAAAGTTACATTATGGAATAAAAATAATTTATCATTTTCTCTTCCTCTAAATTCTAAATTGTAGTTTTAGTTTATATCCATTGTACTATATTTAGTTGTAAAAATACCAAGTAAAGACTCTAACAGTGTTAATTTTTTTCTATTGCTGTAATGGTCATTAGACAATTTATAGCTAAATGTTGTTAGACTTGTGACTTACATGTTATGGAACTGTACTTTTATTCTGTTTAAAAAATGTACTTGAGTAATGTGTTAGGCTTGTGGAACAGGATCCTGATCCGGGCTGCTGTCCTTATCCTATTTACAAGCATTCTTTACAGTAGAGTGGTGCCATTTTACATGATAGGGGTAAAACTGGGACACGTCTAGGTGAAATCTATGTTGTCTAGGTGGATATAGAAGTTAAAGCTTGGCTCTCTTTCTATCTAACATACTCCTTAATGTTTAAATATTCTGGTACCAAATGAAAGAGAAATCAATAGTCCACCCATTAGATTGCAATTTCCACTGTATTCTCAGGAAACTAGTTCCCTATTTTACTAATGACCTATTTTTTTCTCTTTCCATTTTCTTAAAAAAAAATCCTTATGATAACTATAATCTTATGATGTATTTTCCCCACTATCAGAGGGACTGGTCAAAAATACAATTATTTCATCCTTGGCTTCATAAGCTGTGGATACCCTTGTTAGACTTGGGTATAGATCTTTACAGAATGCTGTTGTCAAGAAAATCAAGGACATAGTGATCTACATTTGTCTCTGGGCTAGCGTTATTATAGGAAAACAACACTGCGTTTTCTGCAATTGATTCTGTCCTTAAGCTCATACTGTATTTCAAAATTGTGTTTGCTGTTTTAATATTTAGAATTCTGTGATTTTTTGGCCTTTTATACATCCTTCTGTGGTTGTGACATTGGTATGATTATCTCTCCTTTCTCCACAGTTCCCATGCCTCCCACATTTCTTCCACATTGAAGCTTCCCACCTTAAATTTCTTTTCTTGTCATACGCTTTTTACTCATATTACATTGCACAACTGGGGTGGGGGGGGTGTGAAACAGGAAGTTTTAAATACTCATGTCTATCTGTTTTAATTTTTTCTACTGTTGGCCTTTTGAGTAGATAATTATCTTTCTGTTATCAAAGTATTTTTTTAAAAAATTTATTTATTAGAGAGAGAGAGAGAGCGCACACAAGCAGGGAGAGCAGCAGGCGGAGGCAGAGGGAGAGAAGCAGACTCCCTGCTGAGCAAGGAGCTGGATGCGGGGCTCCATCCCAGGACCCTGGGATCATGGCCTGAGCTGAAGGCAGACGCTTAACTGACTGAGCCGCCAAGTGCCCCGTTATCAAAGTATTTATAATTGTCCTTTCATTTCGTCAAGGTTCCCTTAGAATTGATGGGACTGTGCAGTTGGTAAATAAATACAATCTTAGTCTGTATTTGCTTATCCATGAACAGTGCGTTAAAGATACCAGAAACAGTTGAGAGTGGGTACCTTTGGGGAGTTATGAAAATCCCTTTACCTAAACATTTCAGAAGGCCATGTACAATTTTTTATATTGAGGGTATATCACTTTTATAATACAGATTTTAAGAGGCATAGTATGTTAGGGAACCTCAGATGATCAAGAATTGAATTCTGAAAAGAAAAAAGAAATTGACTTCTGGTGAAACTCCCTTTTAAAAAATGAGGAAACTAAGGCTCATAGTGATGGTTACAGAGTGGCAAAGCCAAGACTGAAGTACAGGCCTCCTGACTTACATCCAGTGCTTTCCATTATATCATTTTGTCTCTGCCATAATAGCATTTTTTACATTTGCCTCATAACCATCAGGTTATCTTAAATGATTATTGAAATAATAATTCCGGAAAAAGAGCAGGGAACATATTTTTATATGTTTTACACAGTGTCTGATACATTTCATCCTTTTACAATTTACATGCTCAAATACATGCTCCCTGAGGCTCTGATATGTGTGAGGCACTCCAGCAGGAATTACAGGAAATCTGTAGATGAGGTAGTCTCTGCCTTTGGAGAGCTTGTGGTCTGGTGGTGAAAATGACAAGAATACTTCATCCATTCCTTCGCCAAACATTTACTAAACACTTATTAGGGGTCAGGCCCTGTTCTGGGTGTTAAGGATGCAGGACCAAGAAAAAGAATCCAATGACTATTCTACAGAAAGTTATGATCTAATAGAGAAAACAAACAAATGTTCCTATAAATTACAATGCTGTATGATAAATGCAACAATAAAGATACAGCAAAATACAAAAAAAGGAAAATACAGCACATTGTAGAATAATATGATAGAAAGATACAGCAAAGGAAAATGATGAACTGAGGTAAAAATGGAGACGCTTAGAGACGGGAGGACTTGGTGGGGATGTAGAAGGTTTAAAGATTGTGGTCAGATAGTTGGATGTTGGAATTAATGGTTTTAGAGGTGGGGCCGTTCCAGTGTTAACATCTAGTATGCAGCCTTGGGAGTGGGTTTTTGAAGTAGAGTAAAAGTAGAAGCTTTAAGTCAAGGAGCTCTAAATAGACCAACGTCGAGGGTGGCTGTTACCAAGTTTTTATTGGGGGGTGTTAGGTGGTAGAGATGAAAAAATAACTTAGATCTAAGTCCCTCCTTCAAAGAGTCACCTTCTCTCTGAAACTTTTTCTGATTCAACCCCGCACCCAGAAAATAGATCAGTTCTTTATAGCCCTATATCCCTTATACAGACTATTACTGTAGCACCTATTTCACTTAATTTTGTTGTTTTATATGTTATCTTTCTCAATTAGGCAATAAGATTCTCAGGGACAGGTACACAAAGTTGTCTTTGTATCATCAGCACCTAGGATAGTGTGTGATGCTACATAATATTTGCACTCAACGAAATACATATTGAGTTGAAGATCTAGACTAAAAGAGATGGAAATATAAACAAAAATTAAAAGCATTCTTAGACAAAGGCAAATGAAATATACCCAGTAGAGCAGTGATGCTTCATCTAGCTGCATTTTTTTTTTTAAAGATTTTATTTATTTATGTGACAGACAGCCAGCGAGAGAGGGAACACAAGCAGGGGGAGAGGGAGAGGAAGAAGCAGGCTCCCAGCCGAGGAACCCGATGTGGGACTCGATCCCGGTACACCAGGATCACGCCCTGAGCCGAAGGCAGATGCTTAACGACTGCGCTACCCAGGCGCCCCCATCTAGCTTCATTTTGGAATGATCTAGAGATCTTTTTAGAAAATACCTCTGCCCCTTATCCAGGGATTCTGATTTAATTGCATCAGTAGTTTTAAAAAGCTTTTCAGCTTATTCTAAACTGAAAGCCAGAGTTGAAGACCATAGCCCCAAAGGAAAGAGTGATTAATGCTGTACGTATGGGAAGAACTTTCCCACCTGATTGGGATTTCACCGAGTGGATAGGCACATCAGGCTTTCCTTAAATGTTAGTAGGTCTAATGGAATAGAATAGTTATCTGCCCTTGGAGCCATTACATTACACTTGTGTTTAGCTTATTTGGCTGATCTACCAATTCTGTGTTACTGGTAGGTCTCATAAATGCCTCTTATGCTAGGGTTAAATCAGAATGATGATTAAGCAACTTGGAAAGCTATCTAGTTTTTTTTCATAAGAGCATGTTTCAAAGTACCAAGTACTTATCTATACTTCTCCAAAAAACTTCTAAATTTTTGCCCCAAACAAAAATAAGTGAATTACATTGTTTTGCCAATCGAAGGTGACTATTACCCTTCTTTTAACTGTATCTTTCATATTATAGTTAACCCTTGAACAACACAGGGATTAAGGGTGCCAGCCCCCATACAATAGAACATTTGAATGTTGTTTTTTACTCCCCCAAACCTTAACTGCTAGTAGCCTACGGGAAGGCTTGGAAGCTTGTTGACTGGAAGCCCTACCAATAATATAAAGTCAATTAACATTTTTGTATGTATTATATACTGTGTTCTTATGATAAAGAAAGCTAGAGAAAAGAAAATGTTATTGAGAAATCATAAGAGCCGTGCCTGGGTGTCTCCATCCATTAAACATCTGCCTTCGGTTCCATTCCAGGACCCCGGAATTATGACCTGAGCCGAAAGGCAGATGCTTAACCGACAGAGCCACCCAGGCACCCATCAAGCTTTTTTTTTAATATACAGAAATAATACTTATTTTCACAACTGGGTAATTTATATCTAAGATAGATGTAAAAAATTTACTTAGTTGATTTATTTTTTTATAGTTTAGCAGTGTGCTAATTTCCAAATAAGATTCTAAGAATTATTAGGATATAGAAAACATTCTTCCCTTGAAAGGTTAATTCTTTCCTTTCCTGAAAAATCATATTTTGATATTTTTTCATTTTAAAGATTTTATTTATTTGTCGGGGAGAGGGAGAGCACACACACAAGCAGGCAGAGGGAGAAGCAGGCTCCCCACTGAGCAAGGAGCCCAATGAGGGACTCAGTCCCAGGACCCTGGGGTCGTGACCTGAGCCCAAGGCAGGTGCTTAACTGACTGAGCCACCTACAGGTTCCAGATATTTTTTCATTTAAAAAAAAAATCATTTTCTTAGGAGCTGTGATGGGATTTCTCATCCAGGAGAAAATTGAAACTGATAAGGTTAAGTAACCTACTCAAGGTCATACAAGTAATAAACTGAAAAATAGTGATTTAAACCCAGGTGTGTATGATTTTAATATTGGTATTCCTGTTATTACACTTCCTCTATTATATTAACATTGGTTGGCTCTGTTGAAGCATTTAGTAAGAAGCAAAGGTAGAGTAGAAGAAGCATAAAAGAAATTTTTATGTTCAGTGTACATTTTTGCAGCTTTTTGCCTGGCATTGGGGGAATGAAAGGAAACAGTTTATTGTTTTTGTTTTTCAAAAAAAGGTAGTAAAATGACATGTTTCCTGAATAATTTTAAGGTTCTATGTTCCTGAAAGGAAATCTGGCCTAAAAATATGTATTTCAGTGTCTTTCTTTTAAAGTTTTTATTTTTAAGTAATCTCTGCCCCCAGCGTGGGGCTGGAACCCACAACCCTGAGATGAAGAGATGCGTGCTCCACCGATTGAGCCAGCCAGGTGCCCCTCTTTCAGTGTCTTTTAAATAAATGGTCTGCAAATACCCAGGGCAGTTTAGTAATGCTGATTTTTACAGTTATTGATTTAATACAGTCATCTCTCATAAAGTTAATGAATATTCACATTTTGACCCAAGTTTCAGTAGATCTGTTTGTTTTGGGTTTGTTGGGTGTTTTGTTTTGTTCTGTTTTAGTAATCTCTACATCTCTACCCCCAACATGGGGCCTAGAACTCACAATCCTGAAATCAAGAATTGCATGTTATACTGACTGAGCCAGCCAGGCACCCCCCAGGAGATCTATTTCAAAATGGAGTTTTGTGGCAAGGGAGGAAAGAAGCAATAACTTATTTAAAACAACAAAAACACTTGTTCTCTGAGGTGAAATTAACAAGAAAATCTTGTTTTGAATTGTGTTTTCATTTTCCTTTATTTACTTTTTAGAAATACATCTCAGGTTTTGACCGTGTGTTGCAGTTTCATTTTCTATGCACTGTTTGTAGTGTTGATTAGAAGCCTATCTAGCAAGTATTTCATAATAAAGAATGAAATGGCATACATCAGAAATGAAATTCTGAGTTACTGAGTAGTCCGTGTACATAGCGCCAGTGCTGTTTTTGGTTGGTGATCTAGGCTGTAATGACGTTAGACTAATGAAAAAGATGGGCAGCCTTATGTAGGGAGTTGTAATGTTGTAGAAAAGGAAAGAGTGGAAGCTGAGGACTCTGAGTGCACAGAGGCTTTTGATAATGCCTTCTTTACTATCTGGGTCAGCAGCCGAAATGGGTGGTACAGCTATCAAATTAGCTAGCCATCAACTATCCTTCTACTGCGTCCTTTCCCTTAGTGAAGACTCACAGCTTCAGCCCCTTGAAGAAGTGACTAGGCAAGGTAGTAGTGTGTTGCGCTCTAAAGATTTGTCTATGCTTGCACTATGTTGTGCGTACAGCCCTGGTTTAAGATTGCCTCTTATTTTATAGTGAAGTAGATAATAATGATTGTGAGCTCCTCGAGGGCAGGAACAAGTGCCTTGTTCTCCATTGTATTCCTGTTTCCTGGCACATAGTGGGCATTCATCTTTGTATTGAATAATGCATGATTTCTTAGCCTCAGTAAAGCATGAGATTTTCCTGATGTTTTGATTTGGAGAAGTCTTTGTCTTCCTTGCAATACAATATGTTGAATCCATCAGACAGTAAGGTCTTTTATGATATATTATCTTTCAGTTGTTAGTCCCAAAATATGTTATATATTCATCACTGATGCCATTTTATAAAAATCAATTTTCATAGATAATTTTTTATAATTCTGAGATTTAAGAGTTTTAAATTCTTACTATCCATGATCGTTGGTCTTCACCAAAGTAATTGATTAACTCATTAATTTCTCTCTATAATCATCCACATAATAAGGTGTAATTTAGAATTTGTGATCATTTTGGTATATTAAACCACTATTTACTGTCCAGTGTCTGAAGGAGAAAAAGGATTTGCTGATATGCTGAATAAGGAAAATATCTAGATTTTCTGCTTAAGAATGAGAGTCAGTATACTTTTACAGCTATAGCGCTAAATTTAAGTAATGAACTGCTTATTCTCTGCCAGTAAAAGGTTTACAACATTCTGCAACACAGCCATTTGGAGTGTGATATGTAAATGGTGCTGGTCCATGAGCTGTTCACTTACCCTGTCTGTGAGGAGATAAGCTCAGAAATTGAAAGTTTTTAAAAACTTGCATAGCAGTTTGATAGAGCAATTTTATGTCAAATCTGATAATAAAAATTAGAACTTCTGTTTTGTATATTTTTCATTTTTCTAGTATTTCATATGAATTGTGAATATAAAGAAAAATAGTCCTATACCAGAGATAATTTGCAAAGCACTGTTCTTTTGAATGTTTGCCTAACCTTCTGAATGATACCACATGAGGTATTGTCTCCCTACCAATGGTCCTTTGAAGCCTGAGTAACTGAATGGGGGTCGGGGAGTGAATTAGTCCTTCAGCCAAGTCTGATATTTTCCTTAAGAATCCCTGCTCTAACACATGACCTCTTTCCTCTCTTGACATTTGAAGATAAGAAGTTAAAAATTTTTGGAAGTTCTGGGGCGCCTGGGTGGCGCAGTCATTAAGTGTCTGCTTTCGGCTCAGGGCATGATCCCAGCGTTCTGGGATCGAGCCCCACATCAGTCTTCTCTGGTAGGAACCTGCTTCTTCCTCTCCCACTCCCCCTGCTTGTGTTCCCTCTCTCTCTGGTTGTCTCTCTCTGTCAAATAAATAAATAAAATCTTTAAAAAACAAAGAACAAAACAAACAAAAATAAAAAAATAAAAAATTTTGGAAGTTCTGTACTTTTTTAGAGGTTGTATAATTCAGACATTTTAAAGACATTGTTTAATTCAGATCTTTTTCCTGTCAAACAACATCTCTTAATAAGATGAATTATTACAGATTTGTTGTTAGATTTATAGAATAAAGAGTATGAAGGGTTTACAGCTGAAAATAAAACATAACTTTTGTTGCTCAAAGTTTATCATAAATTTACCTTGGTCAAGAAAATTAAAGTATAATGTAGTTTTCTACTTACATTTAGTTGCTGGCTGGCAGTTACAATGATACAATGAGAATGTCTATCCTAAATATTTTGAAGTAATAACTTGCTACAGTAGAAGCAAGTGCTTGGGAAAGAAATAGAAAAAGCAACTGCTTGGAAGTAGATTACACTTTTTTTTTTTTTTACTATTTCTTATAAAAATACCGTTTGTAATAAACCAAATACTGTAAGCACAAAACTATTAATTGGCTACAATTTTAAAGGTTCTTTCAAGTGTGGTTGGTTCTTAATAGTAGATAAAGTACTCTGAATGGTATCTTCAAACTCAAGAGTTAGGAGAGATTCATAAGATTTGAATCTGTTTCCAAATCAGAATCCACTGTTCTTTGCATACCGCTCCCACCAAATTTGTGTGTGTGTGTATGTGTGTGTGTGTGTGTGTGTATGAGAGAGAGACAGAATTCTATGAAAAGGTGTAGACAGATAAGTCTATGTTGTGTGTATGTCTTGGAAGCTAGTCTGCTCTGTTTTTCGGCTTTTTTTTTTTTAAGATGTTATTTATTTATTTGACAGAGAGAGACAGCGAGAGAGGGAACACAAGCAGGGGAGTGGGAGAGGGAGAAGCAGGCTCGCAGTGGAGCAGGGAGCCTGATGTGGGGCTCCATGTCAGGACCCTGGGGTCATGACCTGAGCGGAAGGGAGACCCTTAACTGGCTGAGCCACCCAGGCGCCCCTATTTTCCAGCTTTTTAGTAGCATGCTAGTACCATTGATCAAGCTGTAGTTGGATTTTTTATTTAAAAAAAAAAGTACTATTTGGGGCGCCTGGGTGGCACAGCGGTTAAGCGTCTGCCTTCGGCTCAGGGCGTGATCCCGGCGTTATGGGATCGAGCCCCACATCAGGCTCCTCTGCTATGAGCCTGCTTCTTCCTCTCCCACTCCCCCTGCTTGTGTTCCGTCTCTTGCTGGCTGTCTCTCTCTCTGTCAAATAAATAAATAAAATCTTTAAAAAAAAAAGTACTATTTAATATGTTACTAAAACCTTAACATTATATCTACAAGATGCTGTCAGGAATGAGCAGAATGACATTTGGTAAAACTCGTGTTCACAATGTATGTGGCTTTTTAATTCCAGGGATTTGCTTACTGCTCACTTACTATAGAAGTTTTCTTGCATAGTGGATCCATTTTTAGCATGGATTACTAAATTCTTAAGAATCACTTCAGCCGGGTGCCTGGGTGGCTCAGTCAGTTAAGCGTCCACTTTTGGCTCAGGTCGTAATCCTGGGGTCTGGGATCGAGCCCAACATCGGGCTCCCTGCTCTACCCTTCCCCCCTGCTCGTGACCTCTCCGTCTCTCTCTCTCACTCTCTCTCTCAAATAAATAAATAAAATCCTTAAAAAAAAAAAAAAGGATGACTTCAGAACATAGTGTGGTTCTAGATTATTTGTGTATGGTTTTTGTACAGTACAGTTCTCAGGTTCTGAGAATGAAGAGGAGACACACGTATGATCAGCTCTAACCCTGAGTGATGTAGTGTAACAATATAGTACCACCTGAAAGAGAACCCTTAAGTTGAAAATAATTTCCCACTGACTTTTCCTTGTTTAAGTCTTTTCACTACATCTAATTTGTCTTTGTTTTTTTAATAAATGGGTTGAATAAAACAAAATGCTAGTTGTCATGATTTGTTAGCTGTGAGTAAAAAGAAGCAATTGGGTAGTGTAGCATGGTAAAGTGTACTTTTAAAATATTACCCATAGTAGACCCATTCTTCTAAAGAATGGGCAGGTGTGCTTTTTTTTTTTAAAAACAGACATAGTGTAGTCACTAAGTTTTACTGAAACTGATTAGTAAAATAAATATAATATGTATAATATTTGGCCTTATGTACAAAGCACTATGGGAATAATGCCATTATAAGTGCCCTTTTTGCCCTAGCCTGCCCTATGTCTTACTACTTAAAAATACCATAGTTTTCTTTTTTTCCTTAATGTAAAACTGTAGATATTTCAAGTCTGTTTGATGACTCTGATTTCAAACAGCATTCAACACTATAAAATCAAAGTTCGGGAGTAGCATTTATGTAACTACCTAAATTTTATGTGAAATGGAATTTGACCCATAAGTGATTTGCTTTATACTTAGATCTAGAGATCTTTATAAAGAGTTCAGTGAACTTCACATCACTGTATTTTTTCCAACACTTTATTATGAAAATTTTCAAACATACAGAAAAATTGAAAGAACACTCGTATCTTTATCCTCCAAGTTAACAATTTGCTGTATTTGTTTTACCACATATTTATCCCTTCCAGTGGATCCATCTATTTTTGAAGCATTTCAGAGTAAGTTGCAGGCATCATTTATGCTTCAACTCTAAACACTTCTGTATGCATGTGATTAATATGGAATATGTAACTTAAAATGTTTTTGAGATTCATCCATGTTGTTGAATCTATCAGTAGTTTGTTCCTGGTTATTGTTAATAGTCTATTGTATGAATATACTGCAGGTTCTTTATCTTATTGATGGATAACTGGTCTGTTTCCTATTTGGGCTGCTATGAATAAAACTACTATAAACATACTTGTTCAAAATTTGTATTAAAAACACCCAGACCAGGGCGCATGGGTGGTGCAGTTAAGCGTCTGACTCCTGGTTTTGGCTCAGGTCGTGATCTTGTGGTCCGGGATAAAGCCCCTCGTTGGGCTTGATGCTTGGAGTAGAGTCTGCTTGGAATTCTCTCTCTTCTCCCTCTGACCCTCCACCGTGCACAAGCGTGCATGTGCTGTCTTCTCTAAAATAAATAAACCTTTAAAAACAAAAACTGCGAGACCTTTTTCCAAAGTGGTTGTATTATTTTATATTCCCACCATTTGCTCTACATCCTTGCAACAGTTTTAATGGTGATTTTAATTTGCATTTCCCTGAAAGCCAGTGCTGTTGAGCGCTTTTTCAAGTGCTTATTAGCCATTTATGACTTCCTTTGTGAATTGTCTACTTAAATATTTTTTTCCATTTTTATTTTTTTTGTCTTTTTATTATTGAATTGTAGATGATTTTTATATATTCAAGATATAAGCCCTTTGTCAAGTACATGTTTTAGGAGTATTTTCCCCCAGTCTCTGAGTTGTGTGTTCATTTTCTTAATGGTGTCAGTTTGTTGTATTTTTTTCCAACATTTATGAAAATTTTCAAACATACGGAAAATTGAAAGACTTCTATAGTGAACATCTGTACGCCCACCAGAGTCTATGATTACTGTTTTACTGTACTTTTTCTAACACGTTTCTGTCCATTTTTCTCTTATTTGCATTTCAAGGTAAAGTGCAGATAACAGTTCACCTCCCCCAGATACTTCAAAATACATATTAAATAGAATTCAGTATTTGTTTGCAGGTGTTTTTTTTTGAAGATTTTATTTATTTATTTGACATAGAGAGACAGCCAGCGAGAGAGGGAACACAAGCAGGGGGAGTGGGAGAGGAAGAAGCAGGCTCCCAGCGGAGAGCAGGGAGCCCGATGCAGGGCTCCCTGGGATCATGCACTGAGCTGAAGGCGGATGCTTAATGACTGAGTCACCCATGCACCCTATTGCAGCTTTATTTTTAAGCAAAGTTTTCATACAATGAATTACACTAACTTTAAGTGGACATCAACTAAATTTTGATGAATGCATATGCCTATGGAATCTTAAACTCTAACAAGATGTAGAATATTACTATCACTCTGGGAAGTTCTCTCATGCTCCCATCCCCACAGAGGCAACCATTGTACCATAGATTAGGTTTGCCTGTTCTAAAATCTCGTATGGTGGATTCATATATTGTGTACTCTTTTAATAAAGGCTTCTTTCACTTAGCATAATGTTTTTGAGATTCATCCATATTGTTACGTGTTTCACTGAGCCATTCCTTTTTATAGATGAATAGTAATCTTTTGTGTGAATATATCATACTTTGTTTATCCATTCTCCTATGGATATACATCTGAGTTGTTTCCAGTTTTGGGTTGTTGTTAATAAACTGCTGTGAATATTCTTGGACAAGTCCTTTTGTGGGAATATGTTTTCATTTGGGAGGAATAAATACCTGGGAGTGTAATTGCTGGCTTATAGGGGAGAATACTAGATCTTTTTCCAAAATGGGTAAACCAATTTACACCCATTAACAATGTATAAAAGTACCCTTTGTTTCACATTCTCACCAGATTTGTTGTTTCAGTCTTATTAATTTTAGCCATCATAGTGGATATGCAGTGGTACTTCATTGTGGTAGTGTATTTTTTTTTCAATTTTATTTATTCTTTAAGCAATCTCTACACCAAATGTGGGGCTCCAGTTTATAACCCCAAGATCAAGAATCCCATGCTCTACCAACTGAGCCAGCCAGATGCCCCCATTGTGATAGTTTATTGTACTTTAAATAGCTATTTCTAATTTTTAAAAAAGATTTCTTTATTTGAGAGAGCGCGTGCGCTCAGGGGAGGGGGGAAGCAAAGGGAGAGGGAGAGAAACCTAAGCACATTGTTGGGAGGGGTAAGGGTGGACTCATCTCAGGATCCTGAAATCAGACCTGAGCTGAAACCAAGAGTTGGATGCTCACCCACTGCGCCACCCAGGCACCCCTAAATAGTTATTTCTTACAGCTTAGCTTCTCTATTTAGTCACTCCCCACACAGCGCTCACCTCAGCTTTACCAGTCCTCCCTCAGACTTTTTCTGTATTACTTTAACTTTGCCTTCAATTTTTTATGCTCCTGCACTTTTATCTACAGTCTACTCTAGAAGAGAACTATTTTAAAATTGCTGAGCACTGTGGTATCAAAGCATCAAGTTGGTAAATAAATACTCCTGCCACAGATTAACAGGAATGTGTTACCTTCCTAGATCTGTAGTTTGGGAATTTTCTTAAAGGGGAGAAGTGACAGGATAACGTTTGTACATAAGCTTATATTCACAAGCTGTACAGATTTATAATGTAAGTCATTGTTCGGGTCCATCAACTGTAGACGATTAGCTATAGTTCAGGTCTCTTTATTAAATAAATACGAAAGGCAAGATCCTACTGGAAATATCCAGTGGCACTCAAGTATTAAAGAATTTGGAACCCAGAATATGATGTTGAAATATTTGACAATTTGGTAGTTAAGTTCCTTTGAATAAATTAGTAGGGTAGCTACCTGAGTTGGGTTTCTAGTGTAATGCAGAGTACAAAGTAGGTCTTCAACAACTATTGGCTTTCTTTTCTTTTAAAAATAGTATAGGAATAAATGAGGATTTTTTTATTTTATTTTTTAATAAATGAGGATTATAAACCATCATTCCTTCTCTGTTAAATTTAGTGCAGTCTTAGATGTCAGGTGTTACCAGCAACAAAGCCCTTATATTACATCATCAACATGGAAGTTAACACAGGGCTCAATTTACTGAACTCCCTTATCTAAGTTCAGAGATAGGGCTTCCAACTCTATAGTTAAAGTTATCAGCTGAGCACTTGGTACAGTTATCTGATAAAACACACCAAGAATTAAATATGTTACATGTGTTGAAGGAACTATACACTTCTTAAAGGGATTTTCTTGAATTTTCTTTCTTTAAAACACAATGTTTAAGCTCTCCGTACAATTAAAAAAAAAAAAGCCTGAACTCTTTAAAAATATTTTGCTTTTTTAAAACAAACTTGGACTTTTGGGAATATTAATGTCTCTTCTTGGATGTCGTGGTATACACTAGTGTCTAGAACTATGCCTTGTATAAAATATGGAGACATTCATTGAATACTTGAGGAATTGGTGTTCTCATTTGAACAGTAAGAAATTACTGTTTTTCATGTGCTTTAAAATAAAGCAACAACAGAAGCTTACATACAATTTGTTTCATTTTCTAAATTGATATAGTACCAGTTTCTCTTTAAAAGGAAAGTTTGTACAATTAACTGTTCCCTAATCCTTCTCGTGTGAAATATGAGGGCAGAGGTTGAGATCGTGACGTGCACATAGGGTTGGAAATAACTTAAGTGAAGGAAATGAGTGGGTGAGTACACAGTGGGCGGTAGTTCATGAATTCGGCCCACTCTCAGCTTTTGGCAGGTCCGGGAAAGCTGCCTAAACAGTTCCTTGGGATTCTTGAGCTTAACGACCGTAAGCAAGGGGTGGAGTGCTTAATCCTTGGGAGTGAATGGTAAACACAGTGGAAGGCGTGTCTGCCCGCGTCCACTCCCTCGGGGCTGCAGGTCACGTGAGCAGAAAGTACTTCCCTATTCCCAGCCTCGGTCTCCCGCAGGCAGTGATTTGAGCCTGAAAGGGGCACAGCAAGGGAGACGTAGGCAGGGAAAGTAGACTGGGAGGAAGTTTAAAAACGGCGAGAGCAAAGGATTCCTAACTCGAACAATGCCACACTTCACGGTGACAAAGGTAGAGGACCCGGAGGAGGGGGCAGCAGCTTCGCTCTCCAAACTGGGAGAGCCCAGCTTGGCAGAAATCAAAGCCCTGATTCAGCATTCGGATGAACCAGGTGAGTCCTCAATTTAGGAGTTTTTGGAACCTATGGGGTCTTTTGTCAAAGAAATGCTAACTAAAATATTAAAAATACCTCCTGAAGGATGGGAAGTATTGTGGTTAGTCAACTGTTTCCCTCCCTTGTATATCTGATAACTTCTCTCTTTTCACATTCTGGTTTGTTTTCCCCACAATGAGTTCTGTGTTCATTACCTGCAGGTGAAATTGAATCAGTGGCAATGCATGAAAAGAGTTTTCAAGCAAAAAGAAAGGCACAGTAAAAGTCAATTTACGCGGAATTTAAATTGCACCTTTTGCTCGGACAGTTTATATCTGGAAAAGTACATTAAGGGGAAGAGTGTGGTTCAGTAGTTTTGTACAGCGGACTCTGCACTTGTGACTTCTCAGGTTATTCAGTATTTTGCCTCAGTTTACCAGTTAAAAATTAATTCAGTAGCGAATGGTCTAAGAACTCTTTAAGGAAAGAAGTACAATAGATCATTATGGTGACTAGCATAGCATCAGGTTTAGTAAGTTTGGTGAATGTGATTATCCCTATTATTTTCTCTAAATGGTAACAGTTACACTTGCTGGGGGAATTGTGGTTTTGAATTTTTAAACATGCAATTAAAATGTTAGTTAATATTGTTAAATATAGATGTAGTTTGAAGCCTTTTGTTTTTTAAGTCTATAAATTTCATAAATTGTTGAAAAACTTCTCAAGTATGTGAATAAAGGCTAAAAGAATAACCTCAAAATTCCTTTTAATTCCATGAATCTAACTTTTCTTTATAGCAAGTAACACATAATTCCTTTCTGTAAACTATGTCTTTATGAATTTTTAAGAATCTGTTAACTTACAGACAAGGACTACAAAATTCCTTTTATTTTTTCCTTCTAGTGAAAGAATTTACCAGGGGAAGATAGAATTTTATGGAAAATCTTTGTCTGCCAGGTTATTTTCATTTTGCTGAATAGTCAAGGGTGATAAGTTGAAGTAGTTAGCCTACTTTGAACTTGAACCTGGTTCTCCACAACTTTAGCTCAAAGAAGTTAAGGTTTTCTTTTCCTGATCGTGTGTGTTTGAAGTTAGTATTTTCTTGGTTGCTTATGTTTGCTGCCCTTAGATTTTATTTATTTAATTTTTTAAAAAGATTTTATTTATTTATTTGACAGAGAGAGAGAGACACTGCCACGAGAGAGGGAACACAAGCAGGGGGAGTGGGAGAGGAAGAAGCAGGCCCCCAGCAGAGAGCAGGGAGTCCGATGCGGGGCTCCATCCCAGAACTCTGGGATCACGCCCTGAGCCAAAGGCAGACGCTTAACGAGCCACCCAAGCGCCCCCCTTGCCCTTAGATTTTAATCCCTTTAGGCTTTTGGCTTTGCTATTGTCTTAATTTCACAAAATGCAAACAAGTGAAGTCTATCTGTACCTTATTTCACTTCTCATTGGTTTTTATTCCTTTCTTTACCACCTCTACTCTGTTTTATTATTTCATCTTTACTGGTCCCATCATGTTTGATGAAATCTGCTTTACTCAAATTACAACAGGGTTGATGTCATTTAACCTATTAGCAACTACCTAGAAAAGCTCTAAAAATTCTTTGATAGTAGCCAACTTTGTAATAAGTGACATGCTAGGCTTAATTTATGTTCTTCCATAGTTATTGCTTTGGGCAAAGAAGAAGTGACAGATATAATCTAACTTGAATTTAATAAGGTTTTTTATTTTGGCGTTTTCCATGACAGCCCGAAAGTGCCCTCTTGAATGAACTATTTGGTAAGTAAACAACTGATGGGAATATATTATCTAAATTGTATTTTCTTTATTGTAGGGTTAACTTAGAGGGAAAGGAGGGAAACATATGGGGAAACTTAATTAAAAGTTTTTTTTGTTTTGTTTGTTTTTTAGGATTATGACATTTTTGAGGATAGATGGTGTTTTGGGAGCAGTTGCTTAAAACGTAATAAGTTTTAGGCCCCTATTCTTCTGAGTTAAAAATCTAAATTGATTGTGGTTTTGTGGCAAGCACTTCTAACACTAGCCAGTTTTGTAAACAGTCGCCTTTTTCCATGTTTTTCTGTCTGTATCTGTGAGGAGAGAAAAATACATACTGTCATATAAATGGAACATATTTAGAAAGCAAATCCTTCTTTAAAATGTGTTTTTTTAAAGGTGAGATTTGAACTAGACAGGTAATTTGAGATAAAATAGAAATTGAATATAGACATAATCTAAACTAATTTTAAGAAGTACGTTAATCCCTGCCATGCTAGCTACTAGAATGACAATCTAGTAGAACCCTGCTTAATTAGTTTTGAAGGGAAAAGCAGAAACTCAGACTTCCTAACATCTTTTTTTTTTTTTTTTTTTTACTTTATTTGAGAGAGAGAGAGAGAGCGCTCACACAAGCAGGGGGAGGGGGCAGAGGGAGAAGCAGACTCCCCACTGAGCAGGAAGATTGATGCCAGGCTCCATCCCAGGACCCTGGGATCATAACCTGAGCCAAAGGCAGATGCTAAAGCAACTGAGCCACCCAGGCGCCCCTCCTAACATCTTTCTTGGCTGTTTTCCTGTTTTCCTGTCCTGTTTAGGTGCCCCATCCTATGTTTTTCCAGCAGCCTGTCCATAGAAATCCTATGAAACACATCTGTATTGTAATCATCTGTTACAGTTGTCTCTCTTCCCCCAGCCGACTAACTATAGGTCCTTGAGGATAGAGACCTTGTCAGATCATTTGTGTGTACCCAAATCCAGCTGAATTGCACATAAGAGGCTATTCAGTGAATAGACCTTTTCTCTGCCTTTTTGCAAATACCATGCCAGGTGTTGTACTTTTTTCTTAAGGCTACAAAGGCACAGAAAGTGTAAGTTCCCCACCAAAGGCAGCAGAATGGCTTTGGAGCCAGGGACCTGGCTTTGAATCCCAGTCCTACTAATTATTACTAATTAAGAGTAGTGATAATTTGTATTAATTATTACTTGAGTGACTTTAGGCAAGTTATTTAACTTCTCTAACCTTATTTTACTCTTTGATAAGAGGAGTAACAGTACCTACTTTACATGGTGGTTGTGAATTACATTGGAAAATGAATATAAAGCACAACAGCATTAAAAAATAAGAGCTACCTTTTACTTACTGTGATTAGTGGTTTAATAAGAACAAAAAGAAACAGCTTTGGGTAACAGGTGATGGAGAGAATAATAATATTGCCTAGAGGGGACCCTAGACAGGTATCTCAGAGATTGGGATACAACTGATTCTTGAAGGAGTGTCTGGGAAAGATTACAAGTAATAGTAAAACAATAGAAGGTATGAGAAGAAGGTACAGCATATGTGGGAAATAAAAGTTTAAGGTAGTTAGCACATTGGACATGTGGTGAAGAGTGCTAAGAAATGAGACTACTTGGGGCACCTGGGTGGCACAGCGGTTAAGCGTCTGCCTTCGGCTCAGGGCGTGATCCCGGCGTTATGGGATCGAGCCCCACATCAGGCTCCTCTGCTATGAGCCTGCTTCTTCCTCTCCCACTCCCCCTGCTTGTGTTCCCTCTCTCGCTGGCTGTCTCTATCTCTGTTGAATAAATAAATAAAATCTTTAAAAAAAAGAAAGAAATGAGACTACTTAATGAAGGGTTATCAATTTCATCTTCTCCTCACTCTGCGGAATAGTGGGTGTTAATGCCTTTCTAGAGATAAACCAAGGCTGTGGTAAGTACTTGCCTTGGGCTACATGGTGAGTAGTAGTGGAGCCAGTGTTCAGACTTCTAAATTTTATGTGCTTCCCATCACACCATGATGCCAAATCATAGTTTTTTTAAGAGTAAGTTAACTTTATATCTTGATGTTCATGTGTCCACAGGATTTGGTGTGAGTGTTACCAAATCTGTGATGGTTTTTGTAGGAACAGTGCAACTGAATGTTACTGTTTATTGCATTTACTCAATCAGGTATAAATGTTTCATTCTTTCATTTATTTAAATATTTACTGAGTTTGTTAAAGTATTTCTCTAAAATAATTATTCCCAATCTTCTCCCTAATTCCTCAGATGTTCTTACAGTGTCTATGGATTAGGCAGATTTCAGCTGCTGGGTTTACCTTCACTTGGTACAGATAGCAGATTGGAAGGTTCCCCTTTCTTGGAAATGGGAGTCTAAGGAAATTTTCAGAAACAGACCTGTAATAGAAAAGAAAGGAACCTGTATTGGTATTGAATGGCATCTCTAGACATTAACTGTCAAGTAATCCAAATGGCATGAGAGCATACTAGGAGAGAGATTTTGTGTTAGAGTTTAAATTTTGTTAAGAACCCACAAGCTGTTAGACTGCTATTAGTTCTGCTTGTTACCCATGAAAGCTTATATTCTAAAGAAGGTGATATGACTACTTTCTCTTACTGACTAACATTGAAATAGGTTGAAGTAGATAATCAGAGTTTCTTTGTATTGATTAAAAAAAAAAACTTTTCAGAGAGTGCTTGGCTGGCTCAGCCGGTAGACCACGCGACTCGTGATCTCAGGGTTGTGAGTTCCAGCCACATGGTGGGTGTGGAGTCTACTTAAAATTAAAAATTAAAAATATAAAAATTAAAAAAATATATTTTCTGTAGTAAAGATGTTAAAGCTTTTTGTATGTGTGCCCTTTTAACTATTCAGTGGGGTTTTCACCAACCCAGCTAACAAAACTTCAGGTCTGCTGTTTTAAAATACGAGGGTCAACGGTTTTCCTGAAATATGACTCAGTGAGACACGTTTTTCTGCCTCCCTTCCCAGCCCCTGATAGTCCATCATTGTCAGGAAGAACACCTCCCTGAATTTCAGTACTCTTTAGAATCTTTTTTTTTTTTTTTTAATCTTTCCCCAGTTTTCCTTGCTTGGTGTCCAGCCCTCTGTGTACCATCTACTACTTTTGCCCCATAGGGGAAAAAATACCAGATTGGAACTCATTTAATGCTATAAAGATAAAATTTCTCCGAAATATATATACATGCGTCCTGTTTAATATTCTTATATTCTATACTCAAAGCAATGTTTAGTTTAGGATTATAAAAATATTAAGTGTAGTTGTAGCATATGGTAAAATGGTTTCATATTTCAGACTGAATTTAGACATTTGGCATAGGTTACAAAATAGATTGTAAGCTGATAAACTTTAAAGAGTTTAGTGTGTCTTGGTTTTGCCAGGTTGAAAGAGGAAATGACTTTGCATTACAAAATATCATCAGCGTTATAGTCGTAATTGTTGAGTACCTAGAGTGTGCCAGGCGTGTTACAAATATTGGCTTATTTAATTCTCACAACAACCAGGACAGGCAACCATTAGCCCCATTGTAGAGATGATGAAAGTTAGGTGCCCAGAAATTAGACAGGCTGTTTAAGTGATAGACATGGAACTCAGACGAGGGTCTCTATGATTCGAAAGCTTTTTTTCTTTTCACCACACCACACTGTCCCTCTACTTTAAACAGTCACATAATTATTTATTGCTCTGTTGTCTCAGTAGTTACTAATTCTCCTTAGATTCTATTTGTCTCTGTGTATTTCTCAAAATTAGTTGAAAGTTAGTTGCTTCTACTTTTTCATGTGTTGGATTTTTTAAAATTTGGTGTTGAATATTTCCACATGTAGAATACTCTTTCAGATGATGCTGAAAATTGAGAAGTCTGAACAAGCAATGAACCTGGTTTACTCTGGCAATCCTCCACTAGCCCTCTGCTCCTGAAATTTCTAGGGAGATGTATACCTACAGTGAGATAGGAATAGAGGCTTCGTTAAAGACTAAGTGTTAGTGATGGGCATCTGGAGCAAGTGAAAGAATCTTAATATAACTTTTAAGAATATATATACTACTGAACGTAAGAGGTGTTTATTTTAAAGTATTAGAAAAAATTGTGTTTCTTTTTATGGATCTTATTCTTAGAGTGAAGGTAGGTAAAAACACAAGTCTGATTAGAGAAATACTAATGTAGGTAGAACAATGACATGGTAAAGATTGAATATGGTTGCGTAAATAGTATAAATGATTTTGATCCATTCCATACCTTCACATAGTGAATTAGGTTTCCTTTCCTTTCCTTTGGGTTCCTTCCACTGCAACATCTAGCCTTTTGGTGACAGGAGATTTCAATGGTTGTATTAAGAATGGTGAGCCTATAGTAAGAGTCCTTTTCAAAAACTGTCTGTATCTCCCCCCGCCCATCACATTGCCTTTGTTCATATATTTTTCGTCTGAACTCTTTTCTCTTCTGCCTACTTCCTGTGTACCACAAAAAATTGTACACACTCACGTCATCTCAAGACCAAGGTGACTTGCCTGATGCTCTTCCCCCACTTTGATTATTGCATCAGTCCATATCCATCAGCACATATACTTTGCAGTACGGCCTGAACTTGCAATGGCTTTGTAATTGTATTCGTATCTCTTCAACCATATTGTTAATTACATGAGGGCTAGGGATAGTGTTTTAATATTTTTTGAAAATTATTTCTATTTTATTATGGAAAATTTCAAACTCACAAAAGCCACAGATATTTGGACTTCACAGAGGCTTTTTAAATTTTTGACCTGTTTGCCAGGATTTGGATGTTTTTAGTATTAGTCTGTAAACAGAACTTACTTTTCAGAGCAGGTTCTGGGAAGGTGAAATCTCACTATCCCTCTGTTCCTGATTCCAGCCTGTATCTGCCTTATTTGAGCCAAATGGCCCCTGGATCCAGTGAACAGTTAGGTGCAAGTGAGGCCTGGGCTCTGTGGGAGATCTGTCAGGGAGAGATGGCACAGGACTTGTTCCTCAGGGGCTGGACAGGAGCCTCGGCAGGAGGATAACAGTGGCAGATCCCGGAAAGAGCTTGGCTTGGTAGAGATCCGTGGACTCTTGGAGGAGAGAAGACAGGGAAAGAGCCAGGGGGCTGATACCTCTTTGTCTCTGAGGCTGGGAGATGTAAGGGGACCCCAGTGCCGGGAGGCTTCCTCGTGGGCCTCCACAAGGCGGCCAGCTTGCCCGCTGGACCGCCCGCCTACGGGCGTTGCGCCTGCTTCGTCTGTCCATTCTCTGGAGACTGCTACCTCTCACTTTTGTGGTCCTTTTGACAACAAAACCTAAGCCCCCTCTGAGATAATAAAGGAAAAGAACCCATGTAGGGAAGCCAGGCAACCAGAAAGAGAAACATCACTTAGAATAAACAATGTGGTAGACTAGCTAAATAGCAGTGCTGAAGGAGACCGTAACTTGAATATGAAAATAATAAATAATAGGAGTATTTAAGGAATTTTAAGTGAAGTACAAAAAAAGACTTTATAGAGCAAAAATAAGCTTTCCCAGCTAAATACTACTATCTGCTCTTAATCCATGTGTAAACACTTTTTTTTTTAAATATACCATCTCCACTAAAATGTGAGCACTGTAAGGGCAGGACCTTTTTCTCCGGTACACACTGCTGATCTGTTGTGAACACCCAATGCCTGGAACACTGTCTTGGCATATAGTAAGCATGCAGTGCATAGTTACTGAATAAAGGAATGAGTGAATGTGGTCATTTATTGGCCTGGCAGATCTAGTGGAAGAAATATTTCAAAGCACAGAGCCAAAATTACAAAGAGATTGAAAAAAAGATAAGAGACTGGGAGGGTAGATTCAGGGCACCCAACCTGGCTAATTAAGTTCCAGAAAAAGAAACAAATGGAGAAGCAATAATTAAACAAATAGAAAAAATGTCCTGAGCTAAAAGCCTTCAACGTGCAGAAAGAAGTTCCAGGGAGGATCGGTGATGAAAAACTCAAACCTAGGGTTATTCTGGTAAATTTTTTGAACTGTAAAGATTCATCTTGGAGGCTTCCAGATAAAACATGCTGTATCTATCAAGTGTCAGACTGGCATCATACTTCTAATCCATAGCACTGGAAATTAGGAGACAGTGGAAGAGTATCCACAGATTACCAAGAGGAAAAAAACTGTTATCCCAAATCTTTATTTCTAGTGAAGATATTTCCAGTACAAGGGGGATGCATGTTACATAAATGCAAAAAATTAGAGAATGTGTTACCACTTAACCCCTTAAGTATTCTGAGAATATTTGAGAAATGTTTTTCACCAAATAAATGGGGTGGAAGAGAGATCACAGGGGAAAAGAAGTAGAAATAGTAGACAATGACAGACTCTCCTGGGAATATGTTGTGTGAGTGCTAACCAACGGGACGTACTTCAGGGAACAATTCAATGGTAATGATGATGCAGAAGTACTCAATGAGTCAAAGCAAAACCTCAGAATTATGGGAGGAAAAAGAGGCAAAAGCTTTCCGAATGGAGATGAGGAGAGAAAAAAGTGCCAGTAAGCGCCGACAAAGCTGTTCAGCATCATTAGTCATCGCAACCACAAGGAGACCACTTCACATCCGTGAGGGTGGCTCTGGTAAAAGCACGGGCAATAACAAGTGTTGACAAGGGTGTGGGAAGATTGAAGCTCTCATATCCTCACGGTGGGAACATAAAATGGTGTAACCACTTGGGAAAATAGATGGGCAGTTCTTCAAAAAGTTAGAAATAGAGTTACCATATGGCCCAGTGATTCTATTCCTAGATCTGTACTCAAAAGAAATGAGAATATATGTGCACACAAAAACTTGGAATGTTCATAGCAGCATTATTCACAATAGCCAAAAAGAGGAATAGAAAGAACCCAAATGTCCACTAATTGATGAATACATAAATGAAATGTGGTGTATCCACATAATGGAATATTATTTGGCAATAAAAATCAGATGAAGTTATGTATAACACTCAGTGCTCTAATGAATCATTGAACACTACATCAAAAACGAATGATGTACTACTATACAGTGGCTAACTGAACATAATAAAAAAATAAATTAAAAAAATCAGATGAAATACTGATAACGTCCTACAGTACGGATGAACCTTGAAAACATTATGTGAAGTGAAAGAGCCAGTCACAAAAGACCACATATTATATAATTCCATTTATATGAGATGTCCAGAATAGGCAAATTTAGGAAACGGAAAGTAGATTAGTTGTTGCTTTGGACTGGGTAAGGTGGGGGAGTGAGATGAAGATTGACTGCTCATGGGTATGGGGACCAAAATGTGAGATTAGATTGTGGTGACAGTTGCACAACAATGCAGGTACATTAAACATTGAATTGAACGCTTAATGGGTGAATTATATGATATGTAAATCATATCTCAATAAAAGTTTTTAAATAAAGGGACTAAGTACCAATACATGCCAAACTTGTATAAATCTCCAAGGCCTTATGCTCAGTGAAAGAAGCCAGTCTCAAAAGGTTATATACTGGGGCACCTGGGTGGCTCAGTCGTTAAGCGTCTGCCTTTAGCTCGGGGCGTGATCCCAGGGTCCTGGGATTGAGCCCTGCATCGGGCTCCCTGGTCAGCAGGGAGCCTGCTTCTCCCTCTCCCACTCCCCCTGCTGGTGTTCCCTCTCTCACTGTGTCTCTCTCTGTCCAATAAATAAATAAATAACTGTATTTTTTAAATCATGGAAGATTGTGACACATTTATTAATAAAAACCTGTTTGTGTGCATGTGTACAGTCACATACTAACAATGTTTTTTTTAAATTTCAGTGTACAACCTTTATAGCAATTGTTTCCATTTTAACTTCTCTTTATGTTTGAAACTTTAGAAAATATTTAATTTAAGCAGTTTTGACCATGACATGAAATCAACATAGGCTCTTAAAATACCAGAAATGTTTATTGTATGCTCTTAGTCCACATAATACAAAGCTTTAGCTCCTTAGTTCTTAGCTCCTTAGAATTCGGGTATTCAGGTCAATTTCCTACCCTCCTTCTTAAGGAGGTAGTCTATATGATGTTGATGTCTCTTCTTCCAGAACCATCTTTTAAAGTGAAGGAAACTTGAGGAGCACCTGGGTGGCTCAGTCAGTTGAGCGTCCAACTCTTGGAAGGAAGGGAGAGAGGGAAATATAAAAATATATAAAGTGAAGGAAGCATGAAATATATTTTTCTACAGTTCATGAAAAATAGTTTGGGTCATCCACAATGCCAAAGAAGGACATAAGGTGTCAACAGTCATCCTGAATGTTTGCAATAATCCCCAAATCTAAGTAAGGATGACTTCTTGGTGAGAGTTTTCTGTTTTATTAACTATGTAAGTTCTGCCCTCTTCTACTTGGATTTGGCCCAAGAAACCATCTTTATATCATACTGTGGGCTTTTTCCAAATCTGCTTTCTGCTATTATGCTTGCTGTTTCCCAAATCTTACTGATTGTGTGTTAAAATCACAACTCTCTTCATAGATGAATTCTTCGACTTCTGGTGGATTTACTCCTATATGAAGAGTTTCAACACAACTGAGTTATTCAAATGAGTTAAGAAGAATAATTTATGTCATTTTCTTTATGCAAATCTGAAGCCCCCCCCAAAAAAAGTGGCCTTCTAAGAACATTTCTCTTGCTTGGCACACTCTACTAGACAGCGCTGGTTTCCTCGAGGGTCTCTCTTAATCTAATGCTTATGCTTGGCATGTGCAGAATGTGAAGGGTATTTTCGATGAGCAGCCAGCATTGGTGGCAGATCTGCCTGTATGACCTAGTGTCTTCTTCCACTTCTTCTGTCTAGAGCGCATTGTCCCCCAGTGCCATCCTTTCACCTCTGCCAGCATCAGGCTGTCCCCCTCCCTGCACTACAGTGGGCCCCTGCTGCAGGGTCAGGATTGAGTGGCCTAGATAAGACATGACTGGTGCTGGTTCTTGGTCTACTCAAGCTTCAGCTACTTCCCTGCTGGCTGCTGTTGTCTTGCCACCGCTTCTGCAAACCAAGTCTGATGGATCAGAAGGAAGATTGCTAAGTGAATTCTCATAAATTTTTTCAGGATTTGTGTGTAGTGTTCTCTGCTTCCATTGACTCTGTATTTTTACTACTTCCCACCTTTATTACCTTTCTTACCCTTTTAGTGTCTAGTTTTGTTGGGGGAAATTGGCATGACAGCATTACAGTCAGTTCTTTCAATGATTTTTTCTTTGTTTCCTTCTGTGTTTACACTTTCCATTATTAACTTTTTGTTGAAACTAGTCCTGAATTTCTATCTCTGGATATTTTTCTTTGAAATCAGTTTATCACCAGTCAATTAACAAGCATATATTGAGTGTTTTATAGCCTGTACAAGATAACTGCTGTGTTACAAAAAGCTATAATTGTCACAGCAACACAAAAAACGAAGTTTGCCCTCAAAGCACTTAAAATGGCACATAAGACCTTGACCCTGCCCACCCACTCCCCTACCCCTGGATTGACTTTTACTGGGCCTCCTCTCATTCTCTTTTCTTTTAAAAAAATTTTTTTTGCCTTTACTTTTTCCTCTCATTCTTAATCTTGGCAGCTGTGTTGCTGGGGTAGGGACACATGGGTGGTTATCTCACAGCTATGAAAATTTGTGCCACCAAAATTCATTTCCAACTTCAACTGTACTGTTAACACTATTCAGAAATTCTTCTAAGTAATCCTAGTTAGCCTCCTTTCTCTTAAGTTCTTCACAAAATTTAAAATGTTTGTTAAGCTCCCAATCCTCCATTCTCTTATACTCAGCACATGACTGAACTTCTGCTTCTCTCAGTAAACTGTAATTTCAAAACGCCTTTTCCCAACATCCATATTGACACGTATCCTTTACCGTCTTCCTTCTTATGTAATACTCATCTGTACACCTGTGCTCTAGAGCTTTTCTTGCCCTCCCTCTCCTGTGTTTTTTATATTGGCTCTTTGCCCTCCATGTATTAAAACATTCAGTCTCTCTCCACTTCCCCCCATCCCTTTCTTTCCTCCCTTTTCCCTCTCTTTCACCAGTTGTTGACCCTTTAGTCTCCCGAATATTTCTCAAATCTGTCCCCTTCTCCCCATCCTCACTGCTACTACGTTAGTTCAGTGTAGTTCATTGTTCCTTCTTGTCTAGCCTCCTAAAGCTATCCTTATAGTAGCTACCAGAGGAAGTTTTCTCAAATATAAATCTCATCCGTTTACTCTCCCATTTAAAACGCTGTATTGTCTCTCCATTGCCTGCAGAATAAAGTCTGTTCTGCTTAGCATGTGCCTTCATGATCTAGAACATTCCAGTTTAACAGTCTCCTAAAGACTGAGTTCAGACTTCACCTCTTCCTTGATGGCTTCTCCATTACATTCTTCGGGGAATGTAATGTATTTTATACAATCCTATATCTCTTTGTCTCTACCTCTACTATATAGTGCTTCAGTCACTGTGATGTAATTGTTTTACCCATGTGTGCTATAAATCCCCAAGGGTAGGTACTGTGCTCTGATCTTAGTGTATCCCAAGTGCCTAGCATATCGTATTGACACATACAGGTGCTTAGTAAATATTCTTTGAATTAATAGGTTGATTAATGAAAAGATAATACAAGGCAGTATATGCCCAACGATTCAGAGGAAGGTTAAAGCTGATAGAAAATTAAACCTCAGGGTGGACCTAAGCAAAGAAGCACTTGTGTTGGCCCTTTTGAAGGACGTAGAACTCAGATAAGTAGAAAAGAAAAAAAAGGAAATTTTCAATGAGAAATTGGTGTAATCAAAGATACATGGGTCTGTGGCATGCCTGGGTGGCTCAGTTGGTTAAGCGTCCAACCCTTGATCTCAGGTCTTGATCTCAGGGTCATGAGTTCAAGCCCCAGCAAATGATAAGGTTAGACAGAAGTAAGCTAGTGCTAGATTATAAAGACAGGATGAGGTTTTTGGATCCAAACAAGTAAACCAGTGTCTACTATAGGTGTTTAATCCCTTAGCCTCTGCTATCACCAGTACCTCCATGCCCAGCCTGAGAATTCACAGTAGGAATGGAGGCAGAACTACAGAGACAGTCCTTTCTCTTCCTTAGAGGGACTTGAACCAGTACCCACATGTGATGTCCGGATATAAGTAAGTGAGAATGGTCATATCTTCACAAAATGTTTGGGGACTCCTGGCACTGTCATTAGGAGACCTTTGAAAATGTTTGTTAAGCAGTGAAGCAACCTAATAAAGGCAGAATTTTAGGATTATTAATATGAAGGAAAATACAGGATTGTTTGAAGATGGGAGAATTGGTGAAGGGGGGAATAACTGAGCTATTTCAATGGCCCACGCTGGGAAGAACATGAACCCAAACGATGGCAGTGCAGTGGAAAGAAGAGATGGGTGTAGAAGCCATAATTGACTGGGTTTCGTGGATGAGGGAAGGGGAAGAATCTAAAGTTGAAAACACTATGCTGACTGGTCTTACCCACAGTTTTTTGTCAATGACAAATTCTTTGATCCTGTCAATTTAAGTGTATGTTATATATTAGGTACAGTGTATTTGTTTGTATGCTAGTATAGACTAATACATAATATTACATTACATATTATATGGGTTGTAATATATACCTGATATTCTATAAAGGTATATTTTTAGGTATAATAATTCCTATTATATCTCTAGAACTTCTCCACTAGCTATGTCCTGACTGTTAATTCCTCTATTTAGAAGGTCTCCCATTCTCCATTTCTCTCACCCTTATGCTTTTTGATAAACTGTCCGTCCTTCAAGATTTAGCTCTGTTATTTCCTTGACACCATTCCTGACTGCTTTATTTTGTTTCCTTTCCTTTTTGATTCCCACAATATTTGTATCTATATTGTAACAATTATTATTGTTTCATAATTGTATAATTCCTCTCCAAACTTCTTTTTTTTTTTTTTTTTAGATTTTATTTATTTATTAGAGAGTGAGAGATCATGAGCAGGGAGGAGGAGTAGAGGGAGAAGCAGACTCCCCACTGAGCAGGGAGCCCAATGCAGGATTCAATCCCAGAACTCTGGGATCATGACCGGAATTGAAGGCAGACACTTAACCAACTGAGCCACCCAGGCACCGCCTCTCCAAACTTCTTGTGTAGAAAGGGTAACTCTTTTGGCATCTGTAGTGCCTAGCGAGTACCTGACATATGGTAGGCATTCAGAGTATTGGTTGGATTAATGATAATAATCCTAGAGACCATGTTAGAGGTGATTGTTAGCACATGGATGCATTAGCGTGGTCTAATAATGATTGTGCTTGCCTGTCTCTAATAATTCTGGCATTCACTTCATTTTGCATATTGCACTTGTTTCCTTGCCTAAACACTGCTTTCGTTTTTAGACTTCTATGTATAGAATTTCAGTTGTTTTCCATCGGCTTTAGACTCTCAGGACTTTTGCTAATATGACCCAACCCTTCTAAGCCAGCCATCCTAGACATGTGCCGTGTTTGTTCTGCTCCTGTGATTTTGAGTTTGCTATGATTTTTCAGGTTTTTAAAAGTTCTACTTAAAGCTCATACTGCCTCGATCCATGTTGCTCTCTTTCTTTGGACCCTTAACAGCACTAAAGGCCGTACCACAGGTTATTGGCTCTACTACCTTGGACAAATCATTTCAGCTTTCTCTGAGCTAGTTTCCTCTGGAACATGGGAGTAATTCTTCGTCACAGGGTTGCTGTGCAGAATTGGTATGATGATAGCAGGACGTGTTCCCTAAATTGAGTCATTTAGAGACTGCCTTTATAATCTTTTCATTTTTAATGTATCATCTTTGTGTTTAATATTTTTTTACTTGAATCGAATCACTGAAAGGAACTTTATCACTAAATGAAATACCAGCTTGCTTGCCACTCTATAAATAGAGAATAAACTAAAAATAGATATAATATAAACACTATTAATCTTGCTAGATACTGTTGCCAAGCAGAGGCTCTTAGCCTGTTAAAAAAAGAGATGAAGGGGAGGCAGTGCATCTTCCTGGGATAAGTGGTGGTTATTTTTTTTTTTAAGATTTTATTTATTTATTTGTTGAGAGAGAGAGAGCACAAGCAGGGGGAGCAGCAGGCAGAGAGAGAAGCAGGCTCCCCGCTGAGCAAGGAACCCAATGCAGGATTCGATCCCCATACCCTGGGATCATGACCTGAGCCAAAGGCTGATGCTTAACCGACTGAGCCATCCAGGCGCCCCATAAGTGGCATTTTTAATGATCACTGTTAGTTAGTTCCACACATTATTTTGCTAATTTATAATTTATTTTATAAGTACCTTGTTGTAATTTCCTAATATATTTTCCTGGACAATGAAGAGTTGACTACATTACTAATATTCATTCTCATACCTACATTTTATGACTTGCATAATATAATAGAAAATCAGAATCCAGGATCAAGCCAATCTTTGAAATTTTCTCTCAGTATTCCCTGGCCAAACCATTGAACCTAACTTAGCTTTAACTTCTTTATATGTGTCCTACCTGTATCACAGAGTTATCATGGGAATCAAATGAATATGTGAAAATACTTTTAAAACTGTAAAATGTTATTAAACGTAAAATACCATTATTACTGCCATTCTTTTTTAGTTTCTTAAGTTGAATTTGACTCTTCAACTAGCTGCTTAATGTCAGGAAGTATCTTATTCTCATTTTTTTTTTATTTCTTACAGTATCCAACACAGCTTTAGGTGTATTTAAAACTTATTGAATTAAGTTATTGTTTATTTGAATAGGAATCATTAACAGACTTGTACTGGAATGTAATACAGACACTCCTGGACAATTACTATTGTAATTATTTTATCAAAAAGTCCCAAATCATATGCTAATGCATATTTAATCCAAACTATCAAGGTATCAAATTTCAAAATAAGACAAGTTACTTAAACTATTAGTATCACATGACTATATGATTTTAAGTCAATGTGTATATCAGTCCAAGGATTCACCCACATTACTTTTGTATTCTCCTAAGAACTCACCTGAGCTTTGTCTGCTTCCAGATCCTGTGTTCCCTTTTCACTGTGCTTCGCATTTGCACCAGGACAGCTGCCCAGTTGTCACGTGTGCCTCCTCTCCCCACTCCATTCATCATCATCACTCTTCTCCCAGACTCCCACAACTCAGGAAACGGCAACCCTGTACGTCTAATTGCTCTTGGAAAAAACTTTGACTCGTTTCCCCACCCCACCCCCACCATCTCCAGTCAGTCTGTGTGCTAACCTTGTGAATCCTTCCTTTAAAACATACACAGTCTCTGAGCACTACACAGCAGCTCTGGTACTTCTGACCTGATCCAAACTACCATTACCTTTTCTTGGACCATTGCAAAGTCTTCTGTGTCCTACTTCTTCACTTGCCTCCTGCAGTCTGTTCTCCAGACAACAGCTAGAGTGATCGTGTTAAAGCATAAATCAAAACCTTTCAATGACTTCCTAGCTCGCTCAAAGTAAAACTCAGAGTCTTCACTGTCTCACAGGGCCCCACTGTGTACTACAAGGCCCCACACATCATCTCTTCTCCTGTGTCCTATCACTTTTACCCTATTCCCTTTGGTAACCTGGCCTCCTTGCTGTTCATTGAACATGCCAACATGCATCTGCTTCAGGGTCTCTGCACTCAGCATTCCCTCTGCCTGGAATGTTCTTCCTGCAGGTATTTGTATGGCTAGATGCTTCACTTCAAGTTTCTGGTCAAATACCGCATTATCTGAGAGACCTTTTTTAGACTCAGTATAACGAGCACACAACCCCCCCCCCCCCCCCACTAATCCTCTCCATTCTCTTACTCTGCTTTTTGGGTTGTTTTAGAACTCATCACTCTTGACTAACATGTTGCTCTTTGATCCCGTAAGCTCTTTGATGGCAGGGATTTTGCTGCCTCATTTCTAGTAATTAGAATAGTATTTCACATGTAGAAGGTACTCAAAAATTTTATTGAACAAGTGAATGAGAAGAACTACAAATTTAGAGTAACATGGGCATGACCTCTGAAGACAAGCTCAAGAATTCTCCTCTGGAAGATATCATCACTCTGTCCACCATGGATTTCACCATCTTCGCTTCAGCCATTACCATGTCTTCCTAAGATTCCTGCAGTAGACTCCTAATTGCTTCCCCCGTTTCTGCTCTTGCTCCCTCCACAGTGCATTCTTCAACAATTAACTAAAAAGTTAATCAGACCTCTCTTGCTGCTTTTAAAACTTTCCAATTGTGTCACCTCACTTTTATAGTAAAATTTACACTTGTTACCATGGTCTGCAATACCACAGCATGTATCTGCTACCTAGTTTGAGGACTTTTTTTTTTTTAAGCCACTTTCTTACACATTGTGCTTTAGCCACGTTAATGTTTCCTAAACATGCCAAGCTTATTCCCATCTTAAGGCCTTTGCATGGCTACTTCTCTTCCCTGATCAGTCCTCTTCGAGATCCTCACGTGTCTGCCTCCTTTACATGCAAGTCTCATCATAAAGGTTACCTCCTCAGAAAGGCCTTTACTGTCCACCCAAACCAAAATAGCCTCTCTCTCTTTTTTTTTTAAGATTTTATTTATTTATTTGACAGAGAGAGAGACAGCCAGCAGCGAGAGAGGGAACACAAGCAGGGGGAGTGGGAGAGGAAGAAGCAGGGTCCCAGCGGAGGAGCCCAACGCGGGGCTCAATCCTAGGTTTCCAGGATCATGCCCTGAGCCGAAGGCAGACGCTTAACGACTGAGCCACGCAGGCACCCCCAAAATAGCCTCTCTATTCACTTTTCTTAACTTTGGCTTATGATAAATGTTATGAAGAAAATAATCTTGATTATTAATTTTCTTTTATTCTTTATCTCCACATATCTGCATGAGAACAGGAAATTTGGCTTTCTTATTTATTTATTGCTCTATCCCTAGCCCGTAGAACAATGCCTGGGGCTTCTTAATCACTCAACTAGTTGAATCAATGAATGAAGATATATAATAGTTATCTGGGCAAGTTATAAACGGCAGAATCTCAGGCTTTTCCCACGAGATCAAGTCAATTAGGGCTAGTTATATGATATAGGAATTTGTAGCTTAAAATAACTCCAGATGATTCTTTTGACTGGGCAAATTTGGAGAATACTGGTTTAATGGTAATATTGCTAAGTGAAAGGAATGAATAAATGGGAATGATGATTCAGGGAGTTATCATTTGTTTTATTTATTTATTTATTTATTTTTATTTAATGATTTTTTATTATGTTAGTCACCATACAGTACATCCCCGGTTTCCGATGTAAGGCTCGATGATTAATTAGTTGCGTCTAACACCCAGTGCACCATGCAATACGTGCCCTCCTTACTACCCATCACCGGTCTATCCCATTCCCCCTCCCCCCTCCCCTCTGAGGCCCTCAGTTTGTTTCTCATAGTCCATAGTCTCTCATGTTTCATTCCCCCTTCTGATTACCCCCCCTTTCTTTATCCCTTTCTTCCCCTACTGATCATCCTAGTTCATATGTTCCATAGATGAGAGAAACCATATGATAATTGTCTTTCTCTGCTTGACTTATTTCACTTAGCATTATCTCCTCCAGTGCCGTCCATGTTGCAGCAAATGTTGAGAGTTCGTTCTTTCTGATAGCTGAGTAATATTCCATTGTATATATGGACCACAACTTCTTAATCCAGTCATCTGTTGAAGGGCATCTCGGCTCCTTCCACGATTTAGCTACTGTGGACATTGCTGCTATGAACATTGGGGTGCATATGGCCCTTCTCTTTACTACGTCTGTATCTTTGGGGTAAACACCCAGTAGTGCAATGGCTGGATCATAGGGTAGCTTACTTTTTAACTTTTTAAGGGACCTCCACACTGTTTTCCAGAGTGGCTGTACCAACTTGCATTCCCACCAACAATGTAGGAGGGATCCCCTTTCTCCACATCCTCTCCAACAATTGTTGTTTCTTGCCTTGTCTATTTTTGCCATTCTAACTGGCATAAGGTGGTATCTCAGTTTGGTTTTGATTTGAATTTCCTTGATGGCTAATGATTTTGAACATTTTTTCATGTGTCTGTTAGCCATTTGTATGTCTTCATTGGAAAAGTGTCTGTTCATATCTTCTGCCCATTTTTTGATTTGTTTATTTGTTTCTCGTGTATTGAGTTTGAGAAGTTCTTTGTAGATCTTGGATACCAGCAGTGTCATTTGCAAATATATTCTCCCATTCCGTGGGCTGCCTCTTAGTTTTTCTGACTGTTTCCTTGGCTGTGCGGAAACTTTTAATCTTGTTGAAGTCCCATAAATTCATTTTATCTTTTGTTTCTCTTGCCTTTGGGGACGTATCCTGAAAAAGGTTGCTTTGGCCAATGTCGTAGAGGTTGCTGCCTATGTTCTCCTCTAGAATTTTGATGGATTCCTGTCTCACATCGAGGTCTTTCATCCATTTGGAGTTTATTTTTGTGTATGGTGTGAGAGAGTGGTCAAGTTTCATTCTTTTGCATGTAGCTGTCCAATTTTCCTAGTACCATTTATTGAAGAGACTGTCTTTTTCCCACCGGATGTTTTTTCCTGCTTTATCAAATATTAGTTGCCCAAAGAGCCGAGGATCCATTTCTGGGTTCTGTATTCTGTTCCACTGGTCTATGTGTCTGTTTTTGTGCCAGTACCATGCTGTCTTTGTGATCACAGCTTTGTAGTACAGCTCGAAATCCGGCATTGTGATGCCCCCAGCTTTGTTTTTCCTTTTCAACAGTTCCTTGGAGATTCGGGGCCTTTTCTGTTTCCATACAAATTTAAGGACTATTTGTTCCAGTTCTTTGAAAAATGTCCTCGGTGTTTTGATCGGGATAGCATTGAAAGTGTAGATTGCTCTGGGTAGGTTGGACATTTTAACTATGTTAATTCTTCCGATCCATGAGTGTGGAATATTTTTCCATCTTTTTATGTCTTCCTCAATGTCTTTCAAGAGTGATTTATAGTTTCTAGAATATAGGTCCTTTACGTCTCTGGTTAAGTTAATTCCAAGGTAACGTATGGTTTTTGGTGCTATTGCAAATGGGATGGATTCCCTAATCTCTCTTTCTTCAGTCTCGTTATTCGTGTATAGAAATGCAACTGATTTCTGAGCATTGATTTTGTATCCCGCCACGTTACTGAATTGCTCTATAACTTCTAATAGTTTGGGAGTGGATTCTTTTGGGTTTTCCGTATAGAGTGTCATGTCATCTGCGAAGAGAAACATTTTGACTTCTTCTTTGCCGATTTGAATACCTTTTATCCCTTTTTGTCGCCTGATTGCTGTTGCAAGGACTTCTAGTACTATGTTGAATAATAGTGGTGAAAGTGGGCATCTTTGTCGAGTTCCTGATCTTAAGGGAAAGGCTTCCAGCTTTTCCCCATTGAGAATAATACTTGCAGTAGGCTTTTCATAGATGGCTTTTATGAGATTGAGGAATGTACCCTCTATTCCTACACTCTGAAGGGTTTTAATCAGGAAAGGATGCTGTATTTTGTCAAATGCTTTTTCAGCATCAATTGAGAGGATCATATGGTTCCTGAGTCTTTTCTTGTTGATATGATGTATCACGCTGATTGATTTGCGAATATTGAACCACGCTTGCATCCCAGGTATGAATCCCACTTGATCGTGATGGATAATCCTTTTAATGAACTGTTGGATTCTATTAGCAAGTATCTTGTTGAGGATTTTGGCGTCCATATTCATTAGGGAGATCGGTCTGTAATTCTCCTTTTTGAGGGGGTCTTTGCCTGGTTTGGGGATCAAGGTAATATTGGCCTCATAGAATGAGTTTGGTAGCTTTCCTTCTGTTTCCATTTTTTGAAATAGCTTTAGGAGAATAGGTATTATTTCTTCTTTGAATGTTTGGTAGAATTCCCCAGGAAAACCATCCGGGCCTGGAGTTTTGTTATTTGGAAGGTTGTTTATCACTGACTCAATTTCTTCATAATTAATTGGCCTGTTTAAGAAATCAGTTTCTTCCTGTTTCAATCTTGGTAGTTTATAGGTTTCCAGGAAGGATTCCATCTCTTCCAGATTGCCTAGTTTATTGGCATATAGCTGTTGATAAAAATTTCTAATAATCCTTCCAATTTCAATGGTGTTCGTCGTGACCTCTCCTTTTTCATTCATAATTTTAATAATCTGAATCCTTTCTCTTTTCTTTTGGATAAGTGTTGCCAGTGGTCTGTCAATTTTATTGATTCTCTCAAAGAACCAGCTTCTAGTCCTGTTGATCTGCTCTACTGTACTTCTGGTTTCTGCTTGATTGATTTCAGCTCTAATTTTGGTCAACTGCTTCCTCGTGCGTGGATTAGGCCTGTCCCTCTGTTGCTGTTCCAGCTTCTTGAGGTGAGAATATAAAAACTGCAAATTAGATTGTTCTATTCTTTTGAGTGAGGCTTGGATGGCTATGTATTTCCCCCTTAGTACTGCCTTTGCAGTATCCCATAGGTTTTGGACCGTTGTATTTTCATTCTCATTGGTCTCCCTAAATTGTTTAATTTGATTTTTGATTTCCTGGTTTATCGAGTCATTCCTGAGCAGGATGGTTCTTCGTCTCCAAGTGTTTGAGTTTCTTCCAAATTTTTCCTTGTGGTTGAGTTCCAATTTCAGAGCGTTGTGGTCTGAGAATATACAGGGGATAATTTCAATCTTTTGGTATCGGTTGAGACCTGTTTTGTGTCCCAGAACATGATCTATTCTTGAGAATGTTCCATGGGCATTAGAATAGAATGAGTATTCTTTGGTTCTGGGGTGTAGTGTTCTATATATATCTATGAGGTCCAACTCGTCGAGTATGGCATTCAAAGCCTTTGATTCTTTGCTTAGTTTTTGCCAGGTGTTCTGTATATTTCTGATAGTGGAGTGTTGAGATCCCCTACTATTAATGTATTTTTATCTATATGTCTCTTTATTCTGGTTAAGAGTTGGCTTGTGTATCTTGCTGCTCCCCTGTTGGGGGCATATATATTTATAATTGTCATATCCACTTGTTGAATACTTCCTTTAAGAATAATATCGTGCCCTTCTGTGTCTCTAACTATAGTCTCTGGTTTAAAATCCAATTTATCTGATATGAGAATTGCTACCCAGCTTTCTTTTGTGGTCCATTTGTGTGAAAGATGGTACTCCATCCCCTTACTCTCAGTCTGAATGCATCTTTGGGTTCGAAATGAGTCTCTTGTAGACAGCAAATGGATGGGTCATTTCTTTTTATCCAATCTGCAACCCTGTGGCGTTTTATGGGAAGGTTCAAACCATTCACGTTAGCACTAAGAACTGAGAGATAGAATTTTAATGATGCCATGTTGCCAGTAAAGTCTTTGTTTGTATTGGTTGTGACTTTCTGTTCTGTATCACTCTTGGGGCCTTTTTACCTTTATAGAACCCCCCTTAATATCTCCTATAGGGCTGGTTTCGTGGTTACGAAATTGGTTAATGACTGGCAATTCTGGAATGTCTTTATTTCTCCATCAATTCTGAATGACAGCCTTGCTGGACAAAGGATCCTTGGCTGCATGTTTTTCTCTGAAAGAGCTTTAAATATGCTCCCCCAACCCTTTCTCTCATTCCAGGTCTGTGTAGACAGGTCTGACGTAATTCTGATAGCTTTGCCTTGGTACGTGAGAAATTTCTTTGCCCTGGCCGCTTTCAATACTGTATCCTTGTATCTAATATTTGCGAATTGCACAATGACGTGATGTGGCGTAGGTTTGTCGTGGTTGAGCTTGGGAGGGGTCCTCTCTGCCTCTTGGACACGAATGTTTGTTTCCCTCGCTAGATTAGGGAAGTTTTCAGCTACAATTTGTTCAAATATCTCTTCTAGACCTCTGTTTTTCTCCACCCCCTCGGGGATGCCGATGATTCTAACATTGGATCGTTTCATTGAGTCAGTAATCTCCCGTAACCTACATTCATGGGCGTGGATTTTTTTAAGAGCAGCTTCTATCTTCGTTTTTTCCTCTATTAACCCATCCTCCAATTCACTAACCCTTTCCTCTGCTTCGGTGACCCTGGCTGTCAGAGCCTCTAGTTTTGCCTGCATTTGGCTCATAGAATTTTTAATTTCTGTCAGATTCGCTCTCATTTCTGTCCTTAGGGATTCTATATTCTCAGTAACATTTTCGTTAATACTTTTTTCAATTCTACTCATCATTTTGACCATCGTTACTCTGAATTCCATTTCTGATACTTTGGTTACATCCATATCCATTATTTCTGTGGCAGAGGCCACAGACTCACTGTCTTTTGTTTGCTGGGGGGGGGCTTCTCCTTCTTGTCATTCTGATGAGGAGAGGTTGCGGGGTTTTCCAGAGCCCAAATTATTGACTGGTTCCCAGGCCGTGCCCCTTGTTTTATAGGGATCTTAGGGATGTGGGCTTCTTCTTTAAGATTTTATTTATTTATTTATCTCAATACTCAGTGCTGGAGATGTTCATTTGTAGAGATCCAGATGTATCTTCCTGCGTCTCAGGCTGATTCCGTGGTTGTTTAGGCTGGTCTGGTACCTATCCAGCTCGACTCAGGGGACCGGCTGAAAAAGGGGTCCCCTACTCCTCCGCCCCAGGGAGTTATCATTTAACCTTGATACTTTGAAATGAATGAGTTGAACATTTCCCAGAGTGTATACAATAGAACACTAATTACATAAGATGTTTAGTGATAAATGAGTTATCTCTTCTGATATATTTAAGAATGCCAAAATTATATTCTTTTGGAGATTAGTAAGGCAGCCATTAGCATATTGAAGGGTCTGAGAAATTAAACATTATAGGAATCTACTTGAGTGTTAAATATATTTGCCAAGTGTATTTACCACCCCTACCCCAAATTATTTTCTCACCGAATCTCTATGAACATACTAAAGAATATGCATGGTGCAGGAAGTACAGCCCTTGGTTCACTACAGCGGCAGCTTATTCTCTCCGTGGTTATCTGTCTGTACAGACCAGTTGCATGACTGATGGTTTGGACTAGACTACGTCCTAGCAGAAATTATGTTTTTTGGCAGAAGTATATTCTAAGTATCTTTTTAAAATTATGTTCTTATTATAATAAAAATTCAGATAAGGATCTTTTGACTCTCCTTTGTTGGGTAGACTAGAAACAAAAAACTAATGATTTATTAACTTCTGTATGCATTCCTTTACATTTCCATCTTACAGCTAAATTATTTTGCCTACAATTGCCTTATGTTTTTCACCCACTTATTTATTTAAACCCAATTAATCACATGTAAATTTTTTTAGACCTTTCTGGTCTCATTGCAATAAGTTCAAAATGTATATAAAGAAGATAGGCTTTTTCAGATTTTACCTTATTTCAGCTTGTTTTCCTTCTTGGAAATAAGTACTCATTATAGAGATGCTAAATCTAGTAAGTGTGAATGTTAGAGTAATTGTCTTTGGTTCCATTTTTAATCCGCTTTGCCTAATTCTGAGTCAAAATGGTTTCTTACGATAATGCTACTTCGGTTTTTTAAAAGTTGGAGTCCAGAAAATTAGGAATGTGTTAAGACTGGTGATTTCAGGTATTTTTGTATCCTGAAATAGGTTTTTGAGGTATGTCTCGATAATATAGACTATAAAGAGCTGATTGCCCTCATGTAAATGCACTTGGTCATGCTTACTTCTTTTTCTAGATAATTAGGCCTAACAGTTTCCACTATTGACTGTATTACTTAATGAAATTACTGATACTATCTTTAATGAAGACTAAAGCCTGCTACACTGAGTTTTAGATGCAAGGTACAAGCTAGCCTTTATTTGCTTCAAATTCTCTACCAAGAATGGTAGATGAAGTAATTAGAGGAAATTCAGAAAAAGGCTATTGCTATGGACAAACTCAGGGAGATAATAAGGCCCTTCAGAAAAATTATTTACAGAGGCAGTTTTGCAAGCGGGTACCACCCACAATCATTTTTCTCTCTATTCTCCAAGGCACATGGCAAGAAACTAAATAAAATCTCCATTCTTTACCATTTACCCAGGATAAATGAAATATATTGAGAAAGTGCCCATTTGTAAAACTATATCATTACTGTAACAAGGAAATACTTACAGGTCATTTTTCTGAGTGTATTTACTTGTGAAAAGGTACATGTTTCTATTTGAACTACCATTTTGACTGATAGAGTATCACAGGCTTTTGAGTATAACCTGGTATAACCTTTTGAGTTATAACCCGTGAGTAGCTTAGTTTATGAAGGCCATCAGAGGTAAAAATAGTTACATTATTGGCAAGTTGTTTCTATTACAGGAAGTAATTTGGTTAAAATAAATGTCATTTTGAGTAATGTTTAGGACAACTACCAGTCTTCGGCAAACTTGGGTGTGCCCTCACCAGTGACATAAGCGGGAAAACCGTCAAATGGGAGATTTCAGACATGTCTCAGAGCTGTGTTACCATGTCGATCACACAATTTGGATTGCATACCCAGAAACCTCAACTTAAACCCATTTACCAACTGTGGTTTTTATAGGTGTGCCTAATTTCATTCTCATGCGTTCGGAACCTCTCTACTCCTAGATTTGCCCTTGTTTTGGTTTTATGTGTATCAGTAAAGTATTTGCAGGTACTTGGACCTTATCTTCAAATTACCAAATAAGAATTAAGTAAAGGTTGCCCTGCATTCCTTCAATTAATAAAAAATGAAAAACAGAAATCTAAGTTGAACTTGTAGGGAACTACACAAAAGACTTATTTCTACTCATCTCAAATACAGGAGGGTGTTCAAAGGAAGAAAGCGTCCTGGCTTGACTAGAAAATGCATGTATGGCATGTGGGCACAGCTTAGAAGGCAAGGGAGTATATAGTATAGAAGGGGGTTGTAGGAAAAAAATCATGTGTTGTTTCCCCATCTAAAATCATACGTATTCTGCCTGAGTTATCTGAGATGTTTTTCTATTTTTACTCATAGATTCCCTGGCAATTCCAAATAACTTGTTTTATTTTTTATTTTTTTAAGATTTTTTATTTATTTATTTGACAGCCAGCGAGAGAGGGAACACAAGCAGGGGGAGTGGGAGAGGAAGAAGCAGGCTCCCAGCGGAGGAGCCTGATGTGGGACTCGATCCCGGGATTCCGAGATCACGCCCTGAGCTGAAGGCAGACGCTTAACGACTGCGCTACCCAGGCGCCCCCAAATAACTTGTTTTGGGCTATTCTTCATTTTAGGACAAAAAAGTTAGAATTACAGAGTACCAAGAAACATGAACATAGGCCCTCAAAAGATTAAGACAATCTCTCTAAGCTTTCTCTTTTGACAGTAGTGTGCTGTGTCTTTGGCCACTTATTAACAGCATTAAATATATTTTAGTGATTTTTTTTATTCATTTGAGAGAGAGAGAGAGAGCAAGTGAGAGCACAAGCAAGGGGGAGAAGCAGAGGGAGAGAGAGAAGCAAACTCCCCACTGAGCAGGGAGTTTGATGCAGGGCTCAATCCCAGGCCCCCGAGATCATGACCTTAGCTGAAGGCAGGTGCTTAGTCAACGACCCCTCAACTATAAATATTAAGAGGTCCTCAAGTTTGCCCCATCCCAACATACATAAAAGGCATTCCTATTAATGACAGTATCTGAGAATCAGAATCCTGAAAAGGTTGTTGGTATGATTTTAGGGGGAAAAATGATGCTGGTAATTTCTCCAGTTTTTCCTTTGGAATCATTAGAGTAGAAATAGATGATGACCATAGTTCTGGTTCTAAAATTCTGTGGTTCTTTGTGTACTCTTCCTTCCATGCTACCTTTACACCTGCTTCTCTGTAATGATAGGGCCCAAATTATCGTGTGTGTGTGTGTGTGTGTGTGAGAGAGAGAGAGAGAAAGAGAGAGAGAGAGAGAGAGAGAAAGAGACAGGTGAATCCAATACACTAATGTACTGTAGAACTGTTATTCCTACTTTGTCTTATGCACAAACCCATATTGTTTATATAGAAAATAAGATGAGTTTAAATTTAAAAACTAGAAATCCATTTGGTGGAAAATACTGAGAATATAAAATTTTAGAATATCTTTTTAAAAACCAAATTAAGGAAGAAAATATAAAAATAGATCTTAAAATATTCACATAACATTTAAAACTTTAGTTGTATCAACCAGGTTTCTACCTCATTTCCTCCTTGATTAGAGTACATAAACTATGATATGTACCATACATCAGATATAGAATTTGTTTAGTACTCTTACTGATTCTTTCTATATGGGATGCTTAAAGTGTTAGATTTAATTAAATTATATATAAAAAACATTTATTACAAACACCATCAAAAATATTATTTGAATTTTGTTTAAAACAGTATTCTAAATCTTTTTTGTGTCTGGGACCTCTTTGGCAGTCTGAAGTCTGCAAATTCCTTTTCAGAGTAATGTTTTTAAATGTGTAAAGTATTAACATGCATATAAATACATATACATATAGGATTAAAAAGAACCCTCTTATATTAAAATACAATTATCAAAATATTAAGTTTGTGATCTAATAATATAAGTGCTTTTTTATCAATGCATTGAAGAAGACCTAGTAGCCTTTTCATTACTACCATGATTTCAAAGTAGTATTGTACCTAAATGGTATTATGAGATATATATAACAATTACAATGTGATATAAAAAATTATATTTATTGTTGACAAAGCATGGGTACTTTTATGTAGTTTGTTGCTGACATCGCACTTGGAGAAAACGCTAAACTTCAATTAGAGGTTAGTGAAAAAGATGTAACTTTTTTCCTATTGTTCACCGACCCCCTTGTGTAAAGTTATTTTTATTCCCCAGACACATTCAGGGAAGTCATATGTAAACCTCAGTATCTCAAGAGACTTAATCTTTGAGGAAAGTGGAGCTCAAAGTCTTTTCCATATTTAGCCCTTAATGTTTTTCAAGCCTTTAAAATAAGCAGGTGGTTAGTTGTGAAATCATGATTGTCAATATCTCTTGCATTAGGAACTTGTGCCACTAATTTTATTATAGATTAGAAGAACTAGATATTTATAAAAGCCAGTTTAGTCATTTTATCATGAAGTCGATCGAATCAGGATATACCTGCTAGTAGTAACAGTGCTTTACTTATGTCCCGACTTTGAGCTGCTACGCCATTTGTTCCTTTGCCATTAAAGAGAAAATGTAACCCATGTGGTAAGCCCCAAATCAGACTACTTTATGGAACTACTATCGCTTGGTTAAATTTGTGTGATTATAATTTTAATTTACCTTTGTCTCAAAATTTCATTTAAGCAGAATTATTCAAAATTTGTCCTTCTCTTTCTGGCTTTTTTCCGTTAGCATATTTTCAAGGTTCATATATGTTGTAGCATGTATCTGAACTTCATTTCCTTTTTATGGCTGAATAATATCCCATTGTATGTATATACCACATTGTTGTTTATCCATTTATCTGTTGAAGGACACTTCGGTTGTTTCTACCTTTTGGCTATTGTAAATAATGCTGCTGTGTACATTGTCATACAGTCTGTTTTGAGTCCCTGTTTTCAGTTCTTTTGAGTATATGCCTAAGAGTGGAATTGCTGGGCCACATGGTAATTCTGTTGCTTAACTTTTCAAAAAAGCTGTGTGATTATTTTTTATAATAGTTTATTCTATCTTTATTATCCTTTTATTAATGTCTTTTGAGCATTAGAAAACTTTTTTTTGCTTATTTTCTTGGTTGACTTTTGTTGCTGAGTTTCAAGAAATTATTTGTTTTGGTCATTCATTTTTTCTTTTCTTTTCAATTGTTTGTTTTTCAGACCCGAGTCAGAACTCCATCACAGGGGAACACAGCCAGCTGTTAGGTATAGTATTACTGTGGGGATTGACTATCTCTAAAGTCACCCTTTTCCTGACTATACTAACAGACATTACTCCCACTTCTTTTTCTATCCCCTCCTTTTCTGCTTTTCACTGCTCAACTTTTTTTCCTCCTGTTTCTATTCCCAACTTGGTAAGTTTTAGGAAACTACTTCTACAATTGATTATTAAGGCCCAATGTAGTTACATTTAAAAGTAATTTACATAGTCTATGTTTAAAAATAAAGTCTGTAAGAATTAGAGCTTCCTTTTTCCAGGATAATTTTGTCAAGAAGATAGTATAATACTCTATAATATCTTGGGCTTTGCAGCTGTTTTGCCATTTTTATTATTTTTCTTGGTCTTTTAATTACCCTCATTTTTTAATTACTGGAAGTATTTCATAAACAGCATGAGCTTAACCAAGATGTAGAAGTTGATGTTCCAGTTCTTTATCTGTTTAATAAGTGATGGAAATAAATTTGTTTCTTCTAGGGATCACATATTTAAATTTCAGTAAGCTTGTTATTTAACAGGAATTTCACAACATCTCAGAACTTATAAAATGTAAAATACAGAAATAAAACATACTCTGGTGAGGAATTCAGACACTACAAAGAGTATATGTAAAGAAAGTAAGTCCTCTGAAGTATCTCTTCTCCCCACCACCTCACCTCAATCCCCCGAGGGACTTACTATTGACACTTCCTTGGAAATTCTTTTAGAAATTTTTAGTTACACATTTTCTTATTATGTATGACTATCTTGTTTTTCTATCGGGGTTACACTCTACAGACTGCGACTTCCTTTCTTTCACCTGACATTTTATCTTAGACACATTGTTTCAGTACACAAAGATTTGCTTTTTCCTTTATTTGTTGTGGAATAGTAGTCCCTTGTATTCCTGTGTTCTGACTTTACACAGCCAGTTCCCTATTCTCGACTACTTATTTCAAGGTGTTTTTCTGTTAAAAATTGTGTTACAGTGAACATCTTGTACATGTAGTCTTGCATTCTCATTGCCAGTGTATTTGAAGGAAAAATTCCTGACATTAGAATTCCTTGGTCAAAGGATATACATATATGGTTTCACTCGTTTATGGAACATAAGAAGTAGGAAGATCGGTAGGAGAAGGAAGGGAAGAATGAAGGGGGGGGGTAAACAGAAGGGGGAATGAACCATGAGAGACTATGGACTCTGGGAAACAAACTGAGGGCTTCAGAGGGGAAGGGGGTGGGGGATTGGGATAGGCCGGTGAAGGGTAGTACGGAGGGCACGTATTGCATGGTGCGCTGGGTGTTATACGCAAATAATGAATCATGGAACTTTACATCAAAAACTAGGGATGTACTGTATGGTGACTAATATAACAAAATAAAAACTATTAAAAAAATACATCCGTTTCATAAAGAGCAGATATCAGTCTTTCCCTAACAGATGAAGACGGCATCTCTAGTTTTTATTTGTACTTCTTTAATCATGAGTGAGGTTAAGTGATTTTAAATATATTAACAGCCATTGTGTGTGTGTGTGTGTGTGTGTGTGTGTGTGTGTGTGTGTGTCTTTTAATTTGAGGCTAATTTTTTGTTGTTGGGTTTTTTGTTTCTGTTTTTATTGAAGCAGAATTAACATACAGCAGTGTTATATTAGTTTCAGATGTACATACATTGATTGGAGAATTCTGTGCATTGCTCAGGCTCTCACCATAATAACTGTAATCACCGTCTGTCACCATATAGTGTTACTACAGGATTATTGCCTATCTCTCCTGTGTTGTGCTTTTCATCTCCATGACTTACTTATTATAACTGGAAGTTTGTATTTGTGTCTTTTATTTCTATTAAAAATTAAGAAAATATAGTTCATATGCAATGTTACATTAGTTTCAAGTATACAACATAGTCATTCACCTTCTCTCTAGGTTATGCTGTTAACCCCCCTTATCTCGCCCACCCCACCCACCCACCTGCTCTCTGCAAACTTACCAGTTTGTTCTTTGTATTTGAGGGTTGTTTTGTTTGTTTCTATTTTTTTTCTTTTGGGGGGGAGGGGCAGAGGGACAGAGAGAGAATCCTTTTTTTGTGTTTGTTTTGTTTGGGTTTTTTTTTTTTTTTTTTTTTGAGAGAGAGAGAGAATCCTAAGCAGGCTCCACGGTGGGACGAGGGGCTCAATCTCACGGCCATGAGATCATGACCTGAGCCAAAATCAATAGTTGGTCGCTTAACCAATTAAGTGCAGGTGCCCCTGTTTTCTTTTTATATACAACATGCAAGTGAAATCATGTGGTATTTGTCTTTCTTTGCCCTGACTTCACTTAGTCCAACGTCTTCTAGATCCACCCGTGTTGTTGCACATGGCTGAATATTCCTTTCTGCATATAATACTGCATCTTTATTCGTTCATTTGTCGGCGGACACTTGGGTTACTCCTGCAGTCCGGCTATTGTAAATAATGTTGCAGCAAACACAGAGGTGCATATGTCTTTTCAAATTAATTTTCTTTGGGTAAATACCCGGTAGTAGAATCATTCGATCATATGGTAATTCTATTTTTAATTTTTTGAGGAACCTCCGTACTGTTTTCCACAGTGGTCAGTCCAATTTACATTTTCACCAGTGGTGCATGTGGGTTGATTTGAGACTTTTTTGATTTTTTACATTGGTGAACTTTTTGCTGTTTGAGTATGGGCAAAGCAGTTGTGGAAGATATAAGCTCTCAAAAAGTCCAAAGTAAGGAAAGTACTTGACTTCTTTGCTTATTACAGGTTCAGAGTATTAGTTGAAGAAACTGGGATACTCCTTTTCTGCTCTCTGTTAAGGACATAAGTTTCTAATTTTTTTTTAAGATTTTATTTATTTGAGAGAGTAAGAGAGAGTACAAGCTGGGGGGAGAGGCAGAGGCAGAGGGAGAAGCAGATTCCCGGCTGAGCAGGGAGCCCGAGGCAGGGGTTGATCCCAGGACCCTGGGATCATGACTTGAGCCAAAACCAGCCGTGTAGACTGAGCCACCCAGGTGCCCCATAAGTTTCCGATCTTAATTCTCATTTCTTTGAGATAGTTTATGTGCTGGAATAGTAACTGACATCCTAAACACTCAATAAATATTTGTTAGGTAAATGGTTTGACATAAACATTTGGCTAAAATCTGATCATAAGGGTCTTAGCCTTGTGATATTGTGATTGTCATTGTTCTCTTTTTTTAGACTTTTATATTGGATAGCTTATTTAGACTGTTCAAAATTCTTCTCTATATAAAAATTTCATATTTGGACCAGGAATGATTAAGATTTCATTGAAGGGCAGACCAGGAAAAGTACAGATCCCCCCCCCAAACTATTAAATTGCTGTGTCTCTGATAAATGCTAACAAGCAGAGGAATTTGAGAGTGGTTTGTCATCTGGCCTGGAACATGTGTGTAATGGAGGTAGGGAAGGACTTAGCTAATGAAATGGACAGTCAAGGGAGTTGGGGCCATTCCAGTGTAAGCTGGATTTTGTTTCCAATGAAGCACTTGTAGTAAGAGATAGTAAAAAAAATTATGGGCAAAAAGAAATGGCATATGATTGTGAAGAAGACATTAGCTAGAAACCCTAATATTTTGCAAAGAGACTGCTCCAGACATCAGTCTCATTTGGCAACCTATATTTGCATTCAATTTTAAACTAACCTGGGAATTTATCCAGAGTCTTCTGGCTAGATTCTCAGGTAAGTTCATCCTGCTACCTTGGGTGCTTCCTCTGAGGTTCATTAGATAAGATTATATTCTCCTTTTTTCTCATGCTCTTTGTGACTACCATCTGTGTCCCATCCTGAGTATCTTTCCTTTCCTTCTTTCCTTTCCTTTTCCTCCCTCCCTCCCTCCCTTCCCCTTCCTTCCTTGTAAGCTCTACACCCAACATGGGGCTTGAACTCACGACCAGAGAGTTGCATGCTTTACTGAGAAGCACCCCTCTGAGTATCTTTGTTTAAGCTACAGCCTCAAGATCCTTAAAAGGCTGGGTTATTAAAAAAAAAAAAAGTTTGCAAAAGATGGAAAGGTGATTTTTAAATTATATTTTCTAACCATCTTACAGAAAGGGCATTGGTAGCTTGAATTAAAATTTTGCCAGCTCTTGGGGCACCTGGGTGGCTTAGTCGGTTAAGTGTCTGCCTTCGGCTCAAGTCATGATCCCAGGGTCCTGGGATCAAGCCCTGTGACGGGCACCCTGCTCAGTGGGGAGATTGCTTCTCCTTCTCCCTCTGCTGATCCCCCTGCTTGTGCATTCTCTTTCTCTCTCTGTCAAATAAATCTTTTGAAAAAAATCTTGCCAGCTCTCAATAAAAGTCTTGCTTAGGAGCACCTGGCTGGCTCAGTCAGTGGATCATGTGACTCTTGATCTAGGGTTGCAAGTTTGACCCCCACCTTAGATGTAGAGATTGCTTAATAATAAAATCTTAAAAAAAAAAATCTTGTTTAGCATAATTTGGCTTGGTAGGTTAGAAACTGCTTCAGTTGCCTTGCCTGCTGAATGGAATTTATAATAGCATCTTTCAGACCTTCTAAATGTTGTTCCTGTCAATAGGGTGCAGTTATTTTAATGTATCTATTGTTCCCACTGACTCATCAGATTTCTTGTAAAACTCAGGGTCAGGCTGAGGTGCTGTATGGAAGAGTGAAACTGCTATTGTGGTAAAGATTTAAGCTGTATACTTACGATTTATGAACTGTGTGTGTGTGTGTGTGTGTGTGTGTGTGTGTGTAATTTTTAACTTAAAACATTTTAGTAAACAAGCAAATGAGCAGTGGGCCCTAGCATTTTTACAACAATTTTTACCAAACATTGAATGAAAAATAGTTCCTCTTCCACAGTTTCTCTCAGGGAATAGGAAAACAAACACTCCCCAACTCAGTTTGAGGATTGCATAACTTTGATACCAAAACTTAGCAATGACAATATGAGACAAGTATAGGCCAGTCTTACTTTTGAATACAGATACAGATGTCTTAAATGAAATGTTTGCAATCTAAATCAAGCAATATATATTTTTAAAATTACCCCTGTGAGCACTTCGGGTTTCTGCTAGAAATACATGGTTTTAATTGTTTTTACTGTTAAAAATCAACGTACAAGGTGGGAGGAGGGCTAACAGGGTGATGGGTATTAAGGAGGGCACGTGTTGTGATGAGCACTGGGTGTTAATACATAACTAATGAATCATTGAACACTACATCAAAAACTAATGAGATACTATACAGTGGCTAACTGAACATAATAAAAAAGAAATGAATGTATATAATTCAGTGTGTTAACCAATGGAGATTAGGAGCACCTGAGTGACTCAGTGAGTTAAGCATCTGACTCTTGATTTTGGCTCAGGTCATGATCTCAGGGTTGTGAGATCAAGCCCCGCATCAGGCTTGCACTGGACATGGAGCCCGCTTAAGATTCTCTCTCCCTCTCCCTCTGCCCTTTCCCCCCCACCCCTTAAAAAAAAAAAAAGATTAAAGAATGAATCATCTTAACTGATACAGGAGAAGAATTTCATTTGAAATATATCCAATATATAAATTCATCAATTCATATTGATACTTTAAAAAACTAATTGGTAACCAATTCATTATTCTGAGAATTGGTTAATAAAAGGAAAGAATGAAGTCCTTTAACAATACTAATGGGTAACCAAATAGTATATTAGAAGGAGTGCCTCTTTATACACAGTATTTCAGCTAGTAAATAAAGGAAGAATGATAGAAGAGAGTATCACCACCTTGTAATCCCTCATAAATTAATGGATTTAGTCATTAATTACCAACAGTTGTTAGTATCTCAAAAAGAAAGAAAATCCAATGACATGTACCTCCTGACAGAAGATCAAAATACCACTGTGAAGTTTTCCTGCCTCTCCCCTAAAAATACCGAATGTGGATAAGCCTCTAGACCTAATTAGCAATATATAGGAAATACAAAAAAACAGAACAGCATTTACACGGTATCACATGGATGTCATCATCAAAATCAGAAACTCTAGGGGCGCCTGGGTGGCTCAGTCAGTTAAGTGTCTGCCTTCGGCTCAGGTCACGATTTCAGGATCCTGGGATCAAGCCCTGTGTCGGGCACCCTGCTTCTCCCTCCCTCTACCTCCTTTCCCCCACTCTTGCTCTCTCTCTCTCTCTCTCAAATAAAATCTTTAAAAAAATATCAGAAACTCTACTGAACATATGACGTGGTTTCTTCAAATAAATGGTAAAGAAAAAAGAGAGTAAGCTATTGACTTAGATACAGCAGTCAGTTACAATGTTTGCCTCTCACTTGACTGCTTATTCAAACACTGTAAAATCAGAAACATAATTTATAACATTTTAGACAACCTTTCATGTTCACACAGTCACATAGTTCAGACCCAAACCTGTGCCAAGGGAAATTAAGTACATTTGCTGCTCTTGTTCTGTCTACCTCAGATCAGCAAAGACCATTTGACAAAATCAGGAGACTAAGGGAGGGATCTGAGATTTATTTATCTTAGCCCAAAATTGTGGTATAAGTGGCAAATTACAAAATGTAATGTAGAGCAATGTAGAGATAATGGCACCACAACAATAAAATTTTTATAAAGAGCAAGACAATTGATATACCATTTTTCTGTTTACAAAAAAAAAGTATGCCATAAAAGATGGAAGTCTGAAATCTGTAGTAGAATTAATCGCACTTTATCAGGTTTTGTTTGAATTGTGCAGTGAAACACCAGTAATGTTAGCATTATCTGGATAGTAAAATGAGGGGGAAAAAACCAGCATAATGATCTGATGGACTGTTTAATTCATAGCAGTATTGGGATTAGTCTCAGTAGGTATCCTCCAAAGGAATTCTTTTAGGATTCTGGATAATCCTAAGACAGCCCTAGGATATGGATTTGGTTCTTGGTTCCTGCAAAGTAAAACTTATTTACTATTCAGACACTCTAGAACTTCCATCCTTTTGAGATTTCCTGAGGTCACAGTAGTGATCCAGACTTCTGAAAGGCTCTACTGTTTATCTATCTATTTATTTATTTATTTTAATTTTTTTTTAGAGAGAAAGAGCATGTGAGCGGAGGGGCAGAGGGAGAGGGAGAATCTTAAGCAGTCTCCAGGCTCAGCACAGAGCCCAACACAGGGCTCAATCTCACAACTCTGAGATCATGACCTGAGCCGAAATCAAGAGTCAAACACTTAACCAACTGAGCCACCCACGTGCCACCCCCCCCCCTTTTTTTAAGAGAGAAAGTGAAGGTTGTACTTTTTTTTTTAAGGCTATACTTTTGAAGCAGTATGATTTCCCATCAGGAAGCTGAGATTGAGAGTTGATCCTTGCCTTTCCATTAACCACTCCTGATGAGAACTTTGTTTTTTTCCTGGAAAGGATTGATCTTCCATGATTGACCAGGAGCTCTGTGGAACCCTCACATTCCCAACGCCTCCGCATGTAGACCCTGATAAGACTATCTTGGAGGCATCATTGGTCTCATAAATGTAGGCAAAGTCTCCAGGGATATTCTTCCACCCCAAAAAATTAAGCAAGCAAGCAGAGTCGGGCCAGAAATATCTAGGACCAAAGTGCCAGAAAGTTAAGGTGGTTGCATTTGAAACTTGAGACTCCAGGGGCCCCAAATATAAAGGTGCCAGGGCTGTAGCAAGGGGAGCCAGAGCTGTCAGGACATGGCCTGGATCAGCAGGCAGCAGAATGGGGCAGGATTGTTCTGGAAGCCAGGTTTTTATAGCAACAATATTGTAAGGTTATTGAACCATCAGGGAAGTAGTGTGTTGGATCTGGGACTCCTACTCATATAACCCTCAAGAGGGATGAAGTGGTCCTGAGTCTGTGATACAAAACTATATTAAATGTCTAAATCAATAAAGGTGCAGTTAGGAAGATGAACATACCACTCAGGAATGAAAGACTGTTTACAGAGGACAAATGGAACTTGTAGAAAAGAAAAAAATAGCTATTGATATAAAATATAAAGGTAACCGATTAGAAGCAGGGAAAAAGGGGTTTGTGAACAGAACAGAAGCAAAACTACACCTAGACATATCTTCATAAAGCTGCAGAAACCTAAGAAAAGATGTTGAAATCAGTCAGAGAGAAAATACAGATCATCAAAGGGACAGCAGCATGACAGGAGAATTCTCAGTGGCAAAACAGATGACAAATCTTGTCTCAAAGTGTTTGCAAAGCTTTTATACATCCTGGAATTGTGCTTATTAGGCAGACACTCAGTAATAAGGTCAAAATACACAGTCGTTGCTAAATAAAAGCCAAGAACATTTTTCACCATAAGATTTGCTCTAAGCTAGCAGCTTACAACTGAGGACAGCTTTGTCCCCCAGGGGATATTTGGAAATGTTTGGAGTCTTTTTTTGATTGTCACTACTGGAGATGCTCCTGGCATCTAGTGACTCGCAGCTGGGGATGCTCTTAAGCAGCCTACAATGCGCTGGACATCCCCCACAACAAATAATTATGTGCTGAGTTTGAGAAACTCTCCTCTAAAGGAATTCTCAAGAAGGTTCTGCAAGTAAAAGTGAAATGATCCCAGAAGACTAGTACTCTGAAATGCAACAAAAATATTGAACAAATAAAATGGTAAACGTGGACCTTCACCCAAGTCAGTGCTGTCTCTATGAAATTTTTTAGTGTCTTATTTGTATAATAAAATAAGCTATTAGAAATATTGGACAGAACAGTAATATGCGAATCTAAGGAGAGAGACTAAAGTGTTTGAAAGTCTTTGTTGTTGTTCAGGAGGATGACAGACTGTTGTTTAAACTCACTTAACAGTTTGGGAGATTTGGGTTTTTTTTTTTAAGATTTTATTTATTTGAGGGGGGAGAGAGATCATGAGCGGGGGGAGGGATGGAGGGAGAAGCAGCCTCCCCACTGAGCGGGGAGCCTGATGCAGGGCTCGACCCCAGGACCCAGGGATCGTGACCTGACCTGAAGGCCCATGCTTAACTGAGCCACGCAGGTGCCCCTTTACAGTTTGTTTTAAGTAAAATATGTGGTAAAATTTCAAAAGTAATTACTGAAAGAATAGATACAGAATGTGGAAACTCCAAGAGGAGAGAGAACAAATGGAATAAGGGAAAAACAAACCAAAAATCCAGAGAGAAAAAATGAGAATGAATCCTAAAGAAAAAAGACCAAATAGAAATTTTAAAATGGTAGAATCCAGTCTTAATCATATGAATTACTATGGTTGATGGACTAAATTTGGCATTAAAAAGACAGATCGTCAGATTTTTAAAAATAAAGCTATCTTCTGTTTACAAGAGATCTCCCCAAAACGTAAGGACCCAGGAAAAATGGACAGTTGAAAGACAGAAAAGGATATTGAACCAAAGGACAGCTGTATAGTTATTGTCATATTTTCTACCGTCTTAGAGTTTATTCTGCTCTCCCTCTAGCTTGCTAAAATAGGTACTTAGTTCAAATAATTTTTATTCTTTTTGCTTTGCTAATGTAAAACTTTAAGACAATAACTTTTCATTGAAGTGCTACTTTTGGTGGATCCTACAAGTTTCAATAGGTAATGTCCTTATTGTCATTTAATTTTTTGAAGTATTTTAATCTTTGATCCTTGTGTTGTTTTGCAGTGGATTTTCTCTAATTTCTAAATTTGGAAGGATTTAAAAATTTATCTTTTCACAATTCTAACAACTTTTGTTATAGACCAAGATCACAGCCTCTGCCCTTTGAGTGAGGGCTGGACTTAATGACACCTTTTAATTAATAGAAAATGGCAAAAGCAGTGTCACTTTCAAAATGAGATTACAAAAAGGCTGTGACATCTGTCTTGTACTCTCTCTCTCGCTCTCTTTGATGACTTGCTTTGAGGGAATCCAGCTGCCATGCTGTAAACTGTCCTATGGAAAGGCCCACGTGGCAGGGAACCAAGAGAGGCCCTTGGCCAACAACCTGGAAGAAAGTGAATCCTGCCAACAACTATGTCGGTGAGCTTGGAGGTGGATCTTCAAATGAGACCACAGTCCTGGCAGAGGTTTGATTGGAGCTTCATGGGAGGCTGAAGCAGAGGAAGCCATCTAAGCCGTGCCCATATTGCTAGCCCATACAAACTGTGAGATAAAAAGTGTGCGTTTAAGTGACTAAATTTGGGAGTAATTTATTTTACAGAAGATAACTATAAACCATAGATATATGTTTAAATACTTTCTTGCGGGGCCTGGTGGCTTGGTTAAGTGTCTGACTCTTAGTTTCGGCTCAGGTCATGAAGTTTCGGCTCAGGTCATGATTTCAGCGTCGCGAGATGGAGTCCTGCTTAAGATTCTCCCTCTTCCTCTCCCTCTGCCCCTCTCCCTGTCTCACGCGCTTGCTCTTCTCTCTCTTTCTCTCTCTCTCTCTCTCAAAAAAAAATATTATACACTGTTTTCTTGGTGAATTCAACCTTTTGTTATGTGGTTACCCTCTCATCCAAAATAAAATTTTCCCCTTAAAGAAAAATTTGTCTGGTGATGATAAAACCATACCAGCTTTTTTTCGGTCAGTATTTGCCTGACCTCTTTACTTTCAGCCTTTGCATGTCGTTATATGTCTCTTGTAAACAGTGTATGCCTGGATTTTGTTGTTAGTAGTTTAAAACTGGCATGTGTGAATATTTACAACGTGGAAATTGGCTAATACTATAGGTCAGTTTTGTATGTGTGTATGTGCTTTGAACTGTCTTCTGTGACTCCAGTGTACACACAGTGAAAGCAGCATCTTTAACCGCTTTGTCTACTCCTGTATCCCCGGGACCTTTCCGAAGGCACAGAAAAGCAGATAGAATAGCATAGTGAACCTCCATGAAGCCATCACTCAGTTTTAACAATGTCAAGAATCTGTTTTCAAGCCTTACCTAATTTTTCCCTGGAATATCTTAAAGAAAATTCCAAACATCACACGATTTTATTTACGCTTTTTTTTTTTATTATTATGTTCAGTTAGCCAGCGTATAGTACATGATTGGTTTTTTATGTAGTGTTCAGTGATTCATTAGTTGTGTATAAGGTTTTATTTAAATATCTGTTTTAGAATTGTCTTTTTAAATTTGATTTGAGTCAGGATTCTAACAAGTTTCACACCTTGCACTTGATTGATGCGTTTTAAGTCTTAGTTTATGAAATCACCTGTTTTAGTTTATGCCATTAATTTTTTGAATAGGTCAGGTTATTTGTCACATAGAGTTTTTCACATTTCGAATTTGATGATTGCGCCATCTTTGTGGTGATTGACATGTTCCTCCCCTGTTTTTTGTGAACTGATAGTTAGATTTAGAGGCTTGATTAGATTCAGTTTCCATTCTTTTGGTAGAAATACATCACAGGTTGCACAGTGTACTTTTCACTGTATTACGTTTTGTCCGTTTTTGGCGATGTTGAGCTCGATCATTGAGTTCCAGGTCACCCTGATCCACCCATGGTAAACTTATGTCTCAGCCTTTCGTCTAATGGTTTTAGCAGCTATTGATGATGATTGCCTAGATCCATTATTTCATTAGAGGTTGAAAATTGGTGATTTTTCCTAATTACATTATTCCATATGCATTAAATTTTTTTTGTTTAAATTCCAGTTAACAGACAGTGTTATATTAGCTTCAGGTGTACTGTATAGTGATTCAGCAATTCTGTACATGACTCAGTGCTCCTGATAGTGCACTCTCATCCCCATCACCTGTTGCACCCATCCCTTCAGCCCCCTTCCCCTGACAACATCAGTTCTCTATAGTTAAGAGACATCCCGATGCCAACAGACACATGAACAGATACTCAACATCACTCATCATCAGGGAAACGCAAACCAAAACTATAATGAGTCAGCAAAGTTAAGCTTAGAAGATAAAGCATAGCTCTCTGGGGGTGCATCTCTTTCTAAAAGTTGTAGTTAATGAGTGTTGAAGAAATTGAGGAATTTATTTAGGGATAGCAAGTGTTAGGACTGATGTGAGTTCCAATAAAAGTTAGGAGGAAGAACACCTTGGGATGCTTAAAACACATAGGGGCATTGTGTCCAGTGTTAGAAAAGTAAGACTTTTCCATCAATTTAAAAGAAATATTTTAAAAATCAGTTTATGTAGGGGACAGGGATGCCTGGGTGGCTCGGTTGGTTCAGTGTCTCTTGGGCTTGGCTCAGGTCTTGATCTCATGGTTGGGAGCTTGGGCCCCAAGTTGGTCTCCATGCTGGGTGTGGAGCCTACTTAAAAAAAAATCAGTTTATGTAGGATGGTTAGAAAGTTTGGGGAATAGGTAGTGGTGATGGTTGCACAACATTGTGAATGTAATGCCTCTGCTTTGCACATTTAAAAATGGTTAAAATTGCTAGTTTTGTTTTAAAATTCACCACAGTTTAAAAAATTAAAAATGTAATATACCCAAAACTCTAATATTGTATGCTTTAAGTCAATGAATTACGATGTCTAAATATATACAATGGAATATTATTCAGCTATCAAAAAGAACGAGTTCTCAACATTTGCTACAACATGAACGGCACTGGAGGAGATAATGCTAAGTGAAATAAGTCAAGCAGAGAAAGACAACTATCATATGGTTTCTCTCATCTATGGAACATAAGAACTAGGAAGATCGGTAGGGGAAGAAAGGGATAAAGAAAGGGGGGGTAATCAGAGGGGGAGGGAAGCATGAGAGATTATGGACTCTGAGAAACAAACTGAGGGCTTCAGAGGGGAGGGGGTGGGGGAATGGGATAGGCTGGTGATGGGTAGTACGGAGGGCATGTATTGCATGGTGCACTGGGTGTTATACGCAACTAATGAATCATCGAACTTTACATCAAAAAAAATTATATTTTAATAAAGCTGTTAAAAAACCAATCTATAGAGTTAAGCCAGAAATTTCTGTAGAAGTCAAGTTAAAGGGAACTGGTCTAGTCCTTGAAAACTGCCTTAAGCAGTTTGACAGCGTTTTCTCTGGTACTCAGTAAATATTTTTTAAGTGAATCAATAAGCAAATGAAAAACAAATTAAAAAAACTACAGTGAGATATCACACCTGTCAGAATAGCTAAATGTAACAACACAGGAAACAACCGGTGTTGGCAAGGATGTGGAGAAAGAGGAACCCCCTTGCACTGTTGGTGGGAATGCAAACTGGTGCAGCCACTCAAGAAAACAGTATGGGGATTCCTCAAGAAGCTAAAAATAGAACTACTGTACAACCCAGCAATTGCATTACTAGGTATTTACCCAAAGGGTACAAAAATACTGATTCAGAGGGGCACATGCACCCCAATGTTTATAGCAATACTGTCCACAATAACCAAACTATGGAAAGAGTCCGGATGTCCACCCACTGATGACACACCAAACGGAATATTACTCAACCATAAAAAAAGAAACCTTGCCATTTGCTACAATGTAGACAGAGCTAGAATGTATTATGCTGGGTGAAATAAGTCAGAGAAAGACAAATACCATATGATTTCACTCATGCAGAATTTAGGAAACAAAACAGATGAACATAGGGTAAAGAAAAAAAAGAGAAGCAAACTGTAAAATAGACTGTGAACTCTACGAAACAAACTGAGGGTTGCTGGAGGGAGATGGGAGGGGATGGGCTAAGTGGGTGATGGGCATTAAGGGGGGGCACTTGTGATGAGCACTGGGTGTTATATGTAAGTGACGAATCACTAACTTCTCATGCAACTAATACTACACTATATGTTAACTCATTAGAATTTAAATAAAAACTTGAAACAAGAAAGAATATGTTGGTTGGTTCGTCTCTTTTTCCCTATGCTCATTTGTTTTGTTCCTTAAATTCCACATTTATTAGCTGGAATGTTTCTATGATGAAGAAATTTTCTTTAACTTTTTAGTTACCCTGAATTATAGTGGGTACAAGAAAGGTAGGATAATTGCTTGATTCTTTCCATTTATTGTTTCAGAATGTTGTTTCTTTAGTAACTCTGCAAAGGTGACTAATTTTTTTTAATATATTGGATATTTCACATATTTACATTTCAACTCAATGCATTATTAATTTTAGTGTTCATATTATCCCATTTTTAGCTAGCGGGGACTCTGTCAGGTTGGCTCTTTTGTCCTTTGACATGATCCAGTTATTTTGATAGCTTATTGGCTGTTTCTCAAACTTGTGTTTAAGGTTATTGGACTTTAAATTAATTTCTTTAACTTTTATATTGGTATCAATTTCCTGAATATTTAAAATGTTAGTTCTTAATGACATTTATATAATTTTATTTTCTTTCTCTCCTAATAAGGCAGTTATAATTATATATAACTCTTACACAAGAAAGAACCAAAGCTAAGGAAACACTCACACAAACTGTACTGTGTGAGGGAACCCAGTCTCTTTTTCTTTTATTTTTTTCATAGCTGGTTCACCAAATTCTTGTGGGTTGCCTCTTTTAACATAAAAAACAAAACGTGGTAAGGGTTTGTACAAAACTAATGCTTGGTTGCATGACCGAATGTCTTTTTTTTTTTTTTTTTTTAACCTAATGTCTCTTATAAAAGGTTGGACAGCCCTGGAGGTAGAGGACTTTTACTACTATTATCAATAGCAATAGTGTATAAAGTATACAGTAATAAACTGAGTAAGAACTCAATAAGTACTTCTTAAAAATTTTATTCTAGATTTTAGTGACTTTAAGAGTAGGGTCCTATTGGCTAGAATCCTGAAAGAATAGTGTTTCCAGAGGTCTTCATACTGTGAAGCCTTCCTATTGTTTACCTCTTTGAGATTTATTTTTCTCCTGTTCTAGAGGGAGCCACATTCTCTAAGGATGGCTAATTGAGTTCTCCCACTCTCAGATTAAAATTTGAATATGAAAAAGGATTCTGTTAATACAGAGGCAACATGAAGTTATTTGGTGCAGATACTTTTTTAATACCAATGAGAAACTAACTTGATTTCCTTTTTTTTCCCCAGATGATGGGCATAAGAAAGCTCGAAATGCTTATCTCAATAATTCCAATTATGAAGAAGGAGACGAATATTTTGATAAAAACTTGGCGCTCTTTGAGGTAATATTTGGGAGAAAACTAGGGCACAAATTTCAGGAACATAGATTTCAGGATAGCTGTTTTCTATCCCATTTAGTTTTAAAACAGTACAGGCTCGATAATTTTAAGAACTAATTGTTAAAATATAATACTATAACTTGTCATTGTAGTTGATTTACCTATGTAATCTAATTATCACGAACTAATAAGTAGCCATTAAATCAGATTTCTATGAATTGAGGAAGAATGTTGACATCACAGGCATATGAAGAACTTGCTGCCTAATTCAGCTAGGATTTAAATATTTGCATTGGAATTATCTGTGAAGTATAAGATAGAGCTTTTTTCAACTCTGTGTTTGGGAAGACATCATTTGCCTTAGAACTACTAATCAAAAATCAGTGTAGAAAGTAGGCTGCTAGATTAAGAGGGCCCGTATGTCTTACTTAAGACCGTATGGATTCTGATGGGCTCTGTAGTTGGGTTGTTGAAAGGAGCCTGCTTTAGTCCAGCACTGCCTCTGTGTTTAGGTTTGGACAATGATGTGAGTGCCAGTTCTCTCTGTGTATCTGTTTTTTAAATGATACCTTTTTTCAGCTTCCTTCAAGAAAAGATCTGAAGTGAATATTTAGTTCAGTCACGGAAGTTTTTTTATTGAGCTGTCTGTGCTTGGTGCAATAAATAATAGCCATAAATGTTATTAGAATGTTAGTAGCCTAGGGCGCCTGGGTGGCACAGTTGTTAAGCGTCTGCCTTCAGCTCAGGGCGTGATCCCAGAGTCCTGGGGTCGAGTCCCACGTCAGGCTCCTCCGCTAGGAGCCTGCTTCTTCCTCTCCCACTCTCCCTGCTTGTGTTCCCTCTCTCGCTGGCTGTCTCTCTCTGTCAAATAAATAAATAAATAAAATCTTTAAAAAAAAAAAAAAAGAATGTTAGTAGCCTAAAGAAAGGGGCACTGTAGTTAAAGGTAATATTATCAATGTTTTTTTCAAGGTTACAGCTGTCTATAGAGGCCAACATGAGTTTGTTTTTACTGTAAAGTTAAACCATTAGAAAGAATGATAAAGCTTTTCACTTAAGAATTTTATAAGGATTTGTATACTCCTAAGTGATATTTTAATGTGGGAGGAGAATAAAGTCTCATTTATAAATTTTCTTAAAATATTTACCTGTGAAATATTTTCTCATTTAATTTGCAATTTTCTGGTAGAAGGCCACTTCGGTCCTTATTTCCAGTGTTCTTTTTTACTCATTTCTTCCATGTTTCTGGCTTTATAGGAAGAAATGGACACCAGACCAAAGGTATCTTCTCTCCTCAACCGTATGGCCAATTATACTAATCTGACACAAGGAGCAAAGGAACATGAAGAGGCAGAGAACATCACTGAGGGGAAAAAGAAGCCCACCAAGGTGAGGCCTTAAAATAACAAGGATAAATAAAAAGTCCCATATGTAAGAAAGGAGATATCCAGGGCATCACTCTGTGCTCAGTAACTGTTGAATGCTTGATCTATGCCAGGCAGTGTTTTGGGCAGTGGGATCATAGCAAAAACAGAACATATAATGTCCTGCTGTCATGCAGTCTAAATTCTAGTATGAGGAGATAGTTGTTAAAGTATGTATTACATGTTGACGATGGTCTAACAAAAATACAAGCAGGGACGGATGGCAGCTGCACTTGTGATGAGCGTAGCATAACATATGCAGAGACTTGTCAGATTACTTTGTGGTACACCTGGAATGAATGTAACATCGTCTGTTAACTTCAATAATTAAGTAATTTTTTTTAAAAAAAGGCAGGGTAAAGACACTGAAATTGGCCAGCAAGAGAGCCAGGGCAGAGAGGGGGTTGCTGTTGCAGAGAGGTTGGTCAGGGAGAGCCCTTTCTGACAGGGTGAGGTTTGAGCAGAGGCCTAAGCAGTGTGAGACAGTGAGCCCCCTGGTTGGGAGAAGAGCATTCCAGGGAGAGGAAGTGGCCTTCAGAAGAAGATTCACACCCATCTGCGGATGCCGTCTCTCTGGTGTGAAGTGATTAGGTTTTTCAAAGACTAAATTTCAGTTTTTCTCAAAATGAAAATGTGGAACAATATTAGAAGTTAGATCTCTGGTTGTGCAGGAGTAAAATGACCCTCACATCCTCATTTTACCACCTCATTTACCAGCTCCCATGAAGGGTTTACGCCAAATTCTGAAGGAAGTCCGTCAAATCATTATTCAATTTTTAAATGAAAAGGAAGAGCTAGGGGCACCTGGCTGACTCAGTCGGTGGAGTGTGCAACTCTTGATCTCAGGGTTGTGAGTTCGAGCCCTATGTTGGTTGTAGAGATTACTTAAAAATAAAATCTTAAAAAAAAAAAAAACTAATAGCGTCAAAGAACAGAACATTTTAAATTGTTGGGGGTACACTTAAAAGTTTATGGTCAGATTCCCATGTGAAAACATATGGGGACCTGTGTAAAGTAAAAATGTATAATTCTAGGAATATTAAAAAGTATGGTGACCATTTATAAGATGGAGATTTTATAAGTGCCTCTTTTAAAATATTGATTATACTAATTATCTCTTTTATAAGTAATACGTAGTTAGGGAGCAAGTTTTTATATACAAATAAAGGGATAAAAGCATCTCTTCTAGATGCTTATATAATTTTTCTTTTGTCAACATCTTTCTTTCCAGACCCCTCAGATGGGTACTTTCATGGGTGTCTACCTCCCATGCCTACAAAATATTTTTGGAGTGATCTTGTTTCTACGCCTTACATGGGTCGTGGGCACGGCTGGAGTTCTTCAGGCCTTTGCAATTGTCCTTATCTGCTGCTGCTGTGTAAGTCCCCAGCTGGCCCCTAGAGATCATCTGGAACATTGCAGGAGCTCAAGATCGTACGCACTTGACCTGTTAGAGGCGAACACAAAGACGAGTAGGGAAAGACTCATGATCTCAACAGGAGACATTATTTTGATATTAAAATCTGAAGGATTTTCAGTTAATTAGTGTACATACAGTCTTTGCTGCTTATATGCATAATATGTGCTCAAAATTACAAAGGAAGACTTCTAGAGGAGGTAGAAGATACAGTCCTTGATTCAAAGAATTCAGAATACAAACCATTTGAGTTTGATAGCACCAAAGTTAGAAAATGATGATGGTATTACTGCAGTATTGTATTGAGGACCAAAACGGATTATTGTTTGGGGTGAGGGGTATTTGTTTTGTTTTGAAGTCTCATCTGTTACCCCTTCCCCAGAAATTCAGGTGTGTTTTTCAGGTCTTCTCCCCACTATTCTGAGAACATTCTGATCTTGCTTGAATTTAAACTCCTCTTATCCACATATCCCAGCCACATCTATCAATTTTATTATAAGTTGGTTATTATAGAAAAATTATTTTTTATTCAACTGCTGACCTCTTTAATTACTGTCATTCTTATACCCCCCTTGTGCGTTATGCTCGCCTGAGTGCTATGTAAAGCGGGGTAAGAACACCTAGTTTGTATCATTAATAATGTAAAATTAATAGTACCACCTTTTTTTTTTTTTTCTGTTTCTTAGTCTTAAAACTTCAGGGCCATGTTTGGCTCCTTGATTGCCCCTCACATCTAATCAGCTACGAAGATCAATCCAGTCTCCCTCTGAAATCTCTTACATACAACCCTTCCTTTATATTCCTGTTACTAGCACTACAGTCCTTCCTTTTCACTGAACTGTAATAGGCTACTGACAAGTCGCTGTGCCTTCATCTGCGCCCTGTCTGCCGTCCGTTCTATACTGTGCTGCCACCATGTAGTGTTTCCAAAATACAGTTTTTATTAGTTCAGAAGTCTGCAGTGTTTCTGCTCCTTACTGAATATTGTTCTTGTAATTGTAGCTAGTGCTTAGTCAGTTTCCAGTCTGTTCTCCAAGTTAACTAGGAGACCAGGGTGAGATCAGTGGCTCCCACTAGCACCTAACCTCCTGCTTATGATGTAGAGGCATTTTAACAATACTCAGAATAACAGTAATGTGACTAGTGCAATGAGTTGAACCATATCATCTCATTTCAATACCATTAGGTAAGGGAGCCAACTCCCTCCATAAAAGTAGGAAGAGTTAATTTTTCAGAAAGTGCTCTGGGGCCCACAGACGGGAAAATAGTACAGAAATCAGTAACAATCTTCTCCTTTCACTTCCTTTACAGACAATGTTGACTGCTATCTCCATGAGTGCCATTGCCACTAATGGAGTGGTGCCAGGTCAGTAGGCTAAGATTGGATTTCAGGGATTGTCAACGACTACTGTATGTTTATGCTATAAAGTCAGAGGTGCAAGCTTCTGAGGACTAGAATACTATTTAGTCTCTTGGTCATAAACATTCACATTATTTGGCTTTAGGATACATTCTTTAAAAATCTCTTTATGTTATAAACCAAGGGAACCCTTGCTCACTGTTGGTGGGAATGCAAACTTGTGCAGCCACTTTGGAAAACAGCATGGAGGTTCCTCAAAAAATTAAAGATAGAAATCCATACAGTCCAGTAATTTCACTGCTTGGTATTTATCCAAAAAAAACCCAAAAACAGTAATTCAAAAAGATAGATGCACCCCTCTGGTTTTGCTGCATTATTTACAATAACCAAGATATGGAAGCAACCAAGGTGCCCATCAGTAGATGGCTGAATACAGGAGATGTGGAGACACACACACACACACACACACACACACACACACACACACACTCTCTCTCTCTCTCTCTCTCTCTCTCTCTCCCTCTGACCAGAATATTATTCAACCATAAAAAAAGAACAAAATCTTGCCACCTGTGATAACAGAGGTGGATCTAGAGATCCACTTTATGCAAGTGAAATAAGTCAGACAAAGACAAATACCATATGGTTTTACTTATATGTGGAATCCAAAAAAATAAACAGACAAAAAGACTCATAAATAACAAACTGGTGGTTGTCAGAGAGGAGAGGATTGGGGGTTGGGCAAAATAGGTGAGAGGGAATAAGAGGTACAAACTTGCAGTTATAAAATAAGTCACGGGATGAAAAGTATAGCATAGGGAATACATCAGTAATATTGTGGTAACATTGTGTGGTGACAGATGGTAGCTGCACTGTCAACGGTGTGCGTAATGGGCAGAATCGTCAGATCGCTATGTTGTACACTTGAAACTAATATCACCATTTATGTCAACTATACTTCATTAAAAAGGAAAAAACCTCCTCATGTTCTAAGCTGAAATTGTTGATTTGTATCGCCTTCTTCTAGTTAGAATATATTTTCCTGGCTGTGTCATGCTGTGGTAAATACCCTTCGATGCTTGTCTGGGCCGTACTGACAAGTCGCGCTCCTTTACCTGGAGTGTTAGATGTGCGGTATATCCTACCGTGAAGGGTTTATCTTTTACTTCCCACTAGCAAACCTACGTTTATCACAGAGTTTTAAGAAACTTGAAACATTTACTCTTCTTATTAATGACTCGTTTACATTCTTCTTACTGATGTACTTTCTTTATCCTGCTTACGTTCTGTTTTGTCTTTTAGCTGGGGGCTCATACTTTATGATTTCCCGGGCACTGGGCCCAGAGTTTGGTGGGGCTGTTGGACTCTGCTTTTATCTTGGTACCACGTTCGCAGCTGCCATGTATATCCTTGGTGCCATTGAAATTTTTCTGGTGAGTAATGGCTTAATTGTGGTCTACAGTGTAGAAAAGATAGAGATTTGGATTTATTTTGTTGTTTGATAGCCAAACTTCTGAGAGATCCACTGAGGAATCAATCAAGTGATTGACTGTTAACCTGTTATTGACTTCCCCTGGGGAAATAAGTCAGAAAGGTTGAGAGTATCCTTCGCCTGCACACTGCTTCCCTTCTGCCCATTCACCAGCACCCTACCAGTTCATCCAAGAAGTTAAAGTCTTGAGGCAAGACTTGCACTAATAGGGAAAGAGTAAAAGTTTTTGTCTTTTTTGATATCTTCATCCCGATGAAATAAAATGCTTTTCATTTCTTTATTCACTGGAATATTTTTTTACTACTTAAAATATCATAGGTAAGTAGGAATAATGAGGTAGGACTCAAGATAGTCATTGTAATTATTTTATATAGCCCTTTGTATAAATTATTAATGCTTTTTTTGCTGTTTCCTTTTGGAAATGTAGGTATTCAGAATAGCATGTAGACTTAAAAAAAAAAAAAGATAAATGATGTCCGATCTCTGTAGGAATTAGGTTAAGTCTCCAGTCATTTTCGGTCTTAGCTTTGCTTTCCTTTGTGAAAGCAAATGCAAACCACAGCAGCCCTTTTACTTGATGACTTTGAAATAACCTCATTTTCTACTTCTTTTGCTTAACAGGTGTATATTGTCCCCCGAGCTGCCATCTTTCGTAGCGATGATGCACTCAAGGAATCAGCAGCCATGCTAAATAACATGCGTGTCTATGGCACAGCCTTCTTGGTCCTCATGGTATTGGTGGTGTTCATCGGTGTACGCTACGTGAACAAGTTTGCCTCGCTTTTCCTGGCCTGTGTCATTGTATCTATCTTGGCCATCTATGCAGGAGCCATCAAGTCTTCTTTCGCCCCGCCACACTTCCCGTACGTGTCTGTATCTCTGACCAGCCATCGTTTACTGGGTAGCCATTGACAGTGTCTGGTGATGTGATCCTGAGCTTTCGCTCGTGGATACGCTCCCTTAGCATCTAGGCAGGAGGCCTCCCCGCCGACCTCTCATGTTGGTCCTCCACCTGTGTCACAGGCATAGAACTGGCAGCTCCCAGCATCATTTGGATATAGATTCTAGGTTTTTCTCAAAACCTCCTTATAATGATTGTGCATATTCGAACAACTATTCATGAAGGGATTTCGGATAGTATAGTTATTACCAGCAAGCTTTGTAAAGTACTTAAATTTTGGGTTCCTGTCATTAATAAAATATCAAGAGAATCAAAGAAACCGAAACTCCTACCTGAGGATTTGTAATTAATTAAACTTTTTAAGCTGCTGTTAATACCGTGGCAGACTTTCTAGTCGTAAAGTAAAGAGAAATAAGTGTCACATTGTTTGCATATATATCTATATCTAGAGACTGTATGATATACCATAAGTCGTGCAGGTACATTAAAGTGTAGTTTTTGAAGCAGTGATGGATTTGTACAGATAGGTGACTCTCCGGTCTCCTGTTCTCTGTTTGACCAATGGCATAGGGATTAGCTAGCACTAAGTGGTGTTTGTAATCTTGCTACAGAGATCGTCTTTAAAAAGTCATCTGGATTATCCAGGTATCAAACTCCTCACTCCTATGTTGATTTAACCTGATTACAGAAAAATAGTTTTTTCCGAGATGAAAAAACAGATCTATAGAGATTAAATGACTTGCCCCAAAGTTCATTAAATGGCAGAGCAAGAATGTGAACCCTTTGGTTTCCTAACTCCTGGTCCAGTATTTCTGCTATGCTAAATGATGTCAGTGATTGATTCCATCATCAATTTTTAGTCTGCTCGTTTAGGGATTGCAGACTAGCCAAAAGTACTGAAGGCTATGTTCTGGATATCTTAACTTGAGAAATTCCATTTTGCCTCAAGTTCTCCTTTGATGCTTTTCTTTTTTGGTGGGTAAAAGGTCATGATGTGTGGTATTTTCTTTAAAATATCCCAGTAGAACAAGACCAAATTCCCCAGAGGACTGCATGAATCCAGACTGGGCAATGTTGTGTTGTTGAAGCTGAGTAGTGGGTACATGGTTTGTTATGTACGTTTGCTGTCATTTTTGCATTTCTTAAAAAGTTGCTTTGTTCTTCTTGAGAGTTACTTTAACTGTGGGCATATTATTCTTTTGTTCATATTTATAGCTCTGGGTTAAAGAAAAAATTAAAATCAGCAGTTATTATTTGTAATGTCCTTAAATACCCTCACTCCCACTGGGTCTAGGCTTACGTTCAAAAATAGTTTCTCTTAGGCCATAGTGGGATGTGCTTTTTCTTCCAGGCAAGCTGTCTTTCTCGAAACAGTAGCCAGATTTTTTGACCTTTAGTGTAACATTTTCAAAGGGGTTGTTATGAATATAGGCTTTTCTAGGCCAAAAAGGGGGGGGGGTTTAGAAAGAACAAAAGGACTCTAGGATTCTTTTAGACCTAACAATTGGTTAATAACCTAGAACATTTGGAAGATGAGTACGCACAGTGTCTTCAGACAGTTCTTCTGTTTGAATTCTGTCACTACTGCCTGCTGCCAGTATGAGTCAGGGAGATTACTTTATCTCCCTAAACTTCAGTTCCTCCATCCACAACATAGAAATACTAGTGCAGATTTTGTGAGATGGCTGTCAGGATTAAATTAGTGTAATTTATGTAAATAAAATGTAAATAAATCTCCATCTACAGGATGAATCAATAAATACTAGGTCCTTTCACATTTTCTTAGAGATGAGGGTTTTTTTTCCCCATTACTTACCTATTTACTAACTTATTTCTAACTTACCTTCTTTTTTTAAAATTTCTCTCTCTCTCTCTCTTTTTTTTTTTTTTTACCTTTACTTCATCTTTCTCTTTGTTTGTTTTCACTTAGGGTCTGCATGCTGGGTAACCGCACCCTTTCATCAAGACACATTGATGTTTGCTCTAAGACCAAGGAGATTAACAACATGACAGTACCGTCAAAGTTATGGGGCTTCTTCTGTAACTCAAGTCAGTTTTTCAATGCCACCTGTGACGAATATTTTATTCACAATAATGTCACTTCAATTCAGGGGATTCCTGGATTGGCTAGTGGTGTCATTACAGGTAAGTCGGGAGGGTTTTGAACAAGGAAAGCAGGTGTTTCAATCGTAGACTCTTGTGTTGTCCATGACGTCTCACTGCCACAGTATCACTTCCCTCCTTAAGCTCAGCACACCGCTCTCAATTCAACATCCTTCTGCTTTTCTGTTAGTGAACTTATCCTTTTTCAGACTTCCTTGTGGCACTTTCTGCTAAAATACCCCTGCTTTTGGGGTGCCTGGGTGGCTCAGTCGGTCAGGCATCTGCCCTCAGCTCAGGTCATGATCTCAAGGTCCTGGAATCGAGCCCCATGTCAGGCTCCCTGCTTATCACTCTCCCTCTGCCTGCCTCTCACTCGCTCTCAAATAAGTAAATAAAATCTTTTTTGAAATAATATAAAATTTCCATCCTTTTGAGAGCAGAGCTAAGCAAATCACTTTTTGAAGTAGGATAAAATAATACAGTACCCTGTGTGTTACTATACAATTGCTAGTGTTCTTCCCACAGTGACAGAATAGAGCTTTCTTTTAGTGTCACCACACCCACATGTGTTGTTTTCCTCACTCAGCACAACTCTTGCCTTAAGTGACTTCTATCTTTAATGTTTGGTCCACATATGTCTTCGTGTGTAAGCAAGTTTACACTAAGGTGTTAGAAATAGCTTTGATTACTAATTTCAAAAAAATAAGGTTGGCTGAGCATTCATTAGTCCACTTAATTTTTACTAATTTGCATTTGTAAATTTAACTGCATTTGTATGTACCAGAGCATTTTGTGGAATTAGATTTGAATCAGATGAGAAAGAGCATTAGGTTTTTACTTACGTGTTCTTTATTGTGTGATACATATGTGCTCGTGTAGAAGCAAACATACCTTTAAAAACTATATAAATAAGGAATCTGATTTAGAATAGCGTTTAGGTAGAAAATTACCCGGTTATCTTCTTTCCGTGCTTCTGTTGCTTATATACCCTTTTCTTCCCACTTGCAGAGAATCTTTGGAGTAATTACCTACCAAAGGGAGAGATCATTGAAAAGCCCTCAGCCAAATCTTCTGATGTCTTAGGCAGTTTAAACCACGAATATGTCCTTGTTGACATCACCACCTCTTTTACTCTTCTGGTGGGGATCTTCTTTCCCTCTGTCACAGGTAAGCAGAAGTTAGGAGACCCAAGGGAGTGATTTTTCTTAGGAGACAGAATTACATTCTCAGGCTTCTCAGATTTGCTTCCAGTCTTTGGTATCGGCATGAATATCAAAGTGTCCAGGAACTAAGAAGTTGACTTGTTCTTTTTTCCTCATCTGAAGGTATCATGGCTGGATCAAACAGATCCGGAGACCTAAAGGATGCTCAGAAGTCTATTCCCATTGGCACTATCCTCGCCATCCTGACCACCTCCTTCGTCTGTATCCTTTTTGTGGGTCCTGCCTGAGTTTTAGTCATAGGCACATCTGTGGAATGAGGCTGATCATTATTTTTATCCTGGTAATAAAGATACCTGCTTTCTACCAGCTCACTTCTCACCAGATAATCTACCCACCTCATCTCTAAAATTCAAGAAAGAATTGACAACATTAGTGAATTTAGCACCTTATTTTACCGATAGAAGAAATATCCTGAGTGTTTACTTTCTATCTCAGAGGGTTGGAGGTCAGCTTCCTTGACTCTCAGTGTGGTAGATTTAAGCAATGTTGTCCTTTTTGGTGCTTGTATTGAAGGTGTTGTTCTTCGAGACAAGTAAGTAGTTGATCTCTTTGTAACATTTACGTGTCTGTCTTCCATTATATCTGATCATTCCACATTGCCCCACAACAGTCGTGAACTCAAAACCCAACCTGAGGTATAGATCATGACTCAAGACTAACAATTAGAAAATATATGTATATAGTTCCCAAAAAGGTTTGTGAATAATAGGTACCAGTTACATTGTTCCAAATATGTGAGATGCAATGAATATAGCGCTTCAATAAAGTAGTGAATTTGTCTGCATAACAAGGGCTTCCCTGCACGTGAAGAGCTGTTGGAAAATTAAAACCAAAAGTGAAGGAGAGCAAGTTAAAAAACCAAACAAAACAAAAACTCTCTAGCATCTCCTCTATGAGATGTGTAAGTATGTATCTTTTTAGCATTCTAGATACAGTCTTGAAACTTTCTTCATTTCATTCATGAAGGCCACTGGCTATTTTTCCTTTTCTCTCCTATGAACAAAAAATATGTTTGTTTGTTTGTTTGTTGTAATAAGTTTCTATTATATTATGTTAGTCACCATACAGTACCTCCTTAGTTTTTGATGTAAAGTTCCATGATTCATTACTTGCGTATAACACCCAGGGCTCCGTGCAATACGTACCCTCCTTAATACCCATCACCGGCCTAGCCCATCCCCCCACCCCCAACCCCTCTGAAACCCTTAGTTTGTTTCCCGGAGTCCGTAGTCTCTCATGGTTCATTCCTCCTCCTGTTTACCCCACCTTTCTTCTTCCCTTTCTTCTCCTACCAATCTTCCTACTTCTTATGTTCCATAAATGAGTGAAACCATATGATAATTGTCTTTCTCTGCTTGACTTATTTCACTTAGCATTATCTCCTCCAGTCCTGTCCATGTTGCTGTAAATGTTGTGAAATCGTTCTTTCTGATAGCTGAGTAATATTCCATTGTATATATGGATCACATCTTCTTAATCCAGTCATCTGTTGAAGGGCATCTTGGCTCCTTCCATGATTTAGCTATTGTGGACAATGCTTTTTGTAAGAGATTCCTACAAGAATCTTTCCCCTAAACCTGCTAGATCTCTTCCCATTTTCCCCCAACTGAGGGAATCACTAGCCTCACCATTCACCCTTTCTCAAAACAGGCGCCATCTAGATTTTTTCCACCAGTTCCTTCATCCAGTTAGTTTGTAATTCCTGTGAATTGCACCTTTCATCTTAATAGGTCTCCTCCTTTCCACTATTCTTTATTCTCATCCCTTTGCCCAGGCCTTCAGGATCCTTTGCCTAGATTATTGTAATTATCTCCCTTTCAGTCTTAGCACCTTCCAGTCCTTCTTTCACACTGCCACCAGAACGGTTTTTCTACAACACAAAATTAGATCATACACACCTTCCTGCTTCACAGCCCGCCAAAGCCCCTTGAAACCCATTACTTCGATCTGGCCCTGTGTACCTTTTTCTGATGTCCTCTCCCATCATTCTCTCATAAACTCCTGTGCCCCAGCCATAACCTGAAGTTAAATACGCAGCCACACATTTGTTTGTACAGTTTCCTTTGCTTCGAACGGGTAATAACTCCCACCAGCAGACACATTGATCCTCTAAGACCAGACTTCGTATCTTCTGTCCTGCGAAGCTTTCCCACACCCCTTCTTGTTTAGCCACTACAGTATTGCATGTACCATACACGTTGTAGCTCTTCCTATCACTCTCCCTGACTCCAGGTTCTTTCAGGACAGAAGCCCTAGTGGATGCTGTAGACACATACTGTTGACAAAAAAGAATAAGTAGCACAGTTTACTATTACTACACTGTTGCCATGGAAATGTATGGGTTATGAGCTTTGGTAAATTAAACCAAAATATAAAAAATATTAGAAGTGTAAGCTGGCATATCCCTTTGGAAAACTGTTGGTCATTATCTTCTAGAGTTGGGCGTACACATACCTTATAACCGGCAGTTCCTCTGCTAGGTAGACCCAGCAGAAATGCCTGCACACATGCATTAAGAATCATGCACAAGAATTCTCACAGCAGTATTATCATTAATAGTCAAAATCTGGATATAGTTCAAGTGTTCATCAGTAGTAGAATGGATAAATTATGTACTTATAATGGAAATGGAGTGGAAAACAGTAGAGCAATGAAAATAAATGAACCACAGCTACATACAAAAAAATACATATACATGATGAATTTCACAACGTTGAGTGAAAGAAACTAAACACAAAACACATACACCATATTTCATTTATTGAAAGTTTAAAAACAGGTTAAGTAACAGTATTAAAAGGACAGTGGGGGGCAAAAGGGCTAGTGATAGTGGACATAAAAGAGACTTTTGGGTGCTGGCAGTGTTCTGTTTCTTGACTAGATAATAGCTGTATGGATGTTTTGTGAAAATTTATTGAAATGTACATCTATTTTTTTGCATGTTACTTTTTGTGTGTGATACTTAATAAAAAGTGGGTAAAAACAAACAAACTGAGGGCTTCAGAGGGGAGGGGGGGTCGGGGAATGGGATAGGCTGGTGATGGGTAGTAAGGAGGGCACGTATTGCATGGTGCACTGGGTGTTATACGCAACTAATGAATCATGGAACTTTATATCAAAAACTGGGGATGTACTGTAGGGTGACTAATATAACAAAATAAAAATTATTAAAAAAAATAAACAGTGAAATGCCATGTTACACCCATCAAATTAGCACTGACTTTTAAAATTTTAATACTCAAGGCTGATGTGAAATAGGTATGTGCTATCAGCCTTAAACCTTCATATATTTCCAGTGGAAATAAAATGTATTATAACCTTTCTGGAAAGCAGCTTCGTAGTGATTTTGAAATTTTAAGATATTGATCTCTTTTATTGCAGTCATTCCCTCTTAGGAATATGCCATAAGGGAAAAAATCTGAAGTGTGAATGTAAATATGTGCATAAAGATGTTAATCACAGTATTTTCCAGCACTAGAGGGATGGAATATGTACATTATGATGCAATATTATTAAAACCACTGAAATTTTTATTCATGAAGTTTTTCATGACATAGGAGAATACTTACAAGTTAAAAAGAATATGGAATTATAGGTGTAATGTGGTTTCATCTATGTTTTTATTTTATTTTTTTATAATTTTTTATTATGTTATTCACGATACAGTACATCCCTAGTTTTTGATGTAAAGTTCCATGATTCATTATTTGCGTATAACACCCAGTGCACCATGCAATACGTGCCCTCCTTACTACCCATCACCAGTCTATCCCATTCCCCCACCCCCCTCCCCTCTGTAGCCCTCAGTTTGTTTTTAAAAACAGCAAACAGACTAAAATGTGCAAAGTATGCTAAATATTACCAGTTATGTTATGATTATGAATTTCCTCCCTGCTTTTTATATTTTTTGTATTTTTCCAATTTTTCTGCAAAAAGCACAGATATTTTGATATTTTGAGGGAGAAAAGCTATAATTGAAGCTACAATTTTCTGGCTCTACGGGTTATTCTTTCTTAATATAAATCAAATCTGCCTACCTTTATGTTTCTTAGTATTTATGTCAGTCTCAATTTTAATTCTCTAAAAATTATAAATTAAAAAAATCAGGTGAATGTCTCTTTTGTCTTTCATTCTGTCATTAAATTTCCCCACTCTCATTTCTTTCCCAGGTTTGGGGATGCTGTGAAAGGTAATCTGGTGGTGGGTACCTTATCTTGGCCATCCCCATGGGTGATTGTTATTGGCTCCTTCTTCTCCACATGTGGGGCTGGACTTCAGAGTCTCACAGGTGCACCAAGGCTGCTACAGGCTATAGCCAAGGATAACATCATACCCTTTCTGAGGGTGAGTGACCCTTTCCCATACCCTATTTCCTTTTTCTCAGATTTTATGAGAAACAGTGTTTGGTCTGCATAGGCTTAGTAATTACTAGATCATATAATGTGAAGATGTGGGTTTTTAGTACAAGACCTTCTAAATCCCTGTGAGGGATGAGTTTATATGTGAGTGGGATAAAGGTATTTAAAGATATCACAGTTGTTAACACTATTATCCGTCATATATCTGAAACTGTAGCAGAGAGGAATCAGGGAGACTCTCCCCACACATCTGTGTCTGATATTTTCCTTCTCTGTACAGGTTTTTGGTCACAGCAAAGCCAACGGGGAACCAACCTGGGCTTTACTTCTAACTGCTGCCATTGCAGAGCTGGGGATTCTTATTGCCTCCCTGGATCTTGTGGCCCCAATTCTTTCTATGTAAGAGCCAGTTCTTCTGTTCACTTTTTCTTGCTTATATGATGTGTATTACATGTTGACTTCCATCGGGCATACATGAGTAGTGATAAGAGAGTGAGCCAAGTACAGGTGTAACTTCACTAAAATACCTAAGAAGTTTCAAGTAAGGCTAACTTTATAAATTGTCATGGTTTCTTCCTACCTGTATAACTTCAAAGGTTCTTTGCCTTCATTTCTTATTCATTATCAGCTGGTTGTAGCTTTTACTGCTGCTGTTAACTTTGATCCTTCACCTGCGACTTAGTGATGACTTAATACCTACCTGGCACTGGACAGCATGCTAGGAATACAAAGATGAATTACACAACCCTAAGGAACCAGTGAGAGAGCGAAAAACCAGTGACCCTTGTGTAGTGTGATGAGAACTGTAGTAAAGGTGAACACTGCTCTAAGACTCTGAAGGGAGGCACCTAAATGGACTGAGACTTAAGAAAGGTTTTCTGGAGAAAGGGACACTTGCATCTTGAAGGAGGACTGGTTATTTACTAAGCAACAAAAGAGTGAGATGTCCCGGACATGGAATGTGTGTAAAGGAATTGAGGAATGAAACAGTGCAGCACATCTGCGAATCCACAGTAGTTTGGCTTTGATAGAGTGGAGCATGCCTGTTCGGGGTAGCTGAGCAGAGAAGTAGGGAGAGCCAGGTCACAAGAGACCTGGAACTTTAACCCCGGAGGTCGTGAGTGATCCTTTGAGGATAGAATGATCATATTTATGTTTTAGAAGACGAATTTGGTATAAAAGACAAGTGAGAAGGAGGCAAAAATTGAGCTGGGAATGCCAGCCAGGAGCTTATTTAATCCAGCAAGGAAGAAATGAGATCCTGAACTAAGGTGATAGTAGTAGAGACGGAAAGGAAGGGAAAGGGTTAAAAATGTGTAAATAGGTAAAATCCAGAGGATTTGATAAATTGATTTGGAACAAGTGACAAAGAGGAAACTGGATTATCCCAAGAACAACTGGGTAAGAGTGGTTGTGTCTCCCTGACAGAGAACACGGGAAAATGAGCCAGTTCATGGGGGGAGACGTTGAAGTTCTCTTCACCCTAGTCTCAGTCGAAGGCTAGCAGGCCAGAACAGAGGATTAAATACAACAGAGGTCTCTGTCTCCCCTGACCCTGGAGGGTCATTTCACAGTAATAATCAGGCCTCTTCCTGTTTTTATTCTGCCAGGTTTTTCCTCATGTGTTATCTCTTTGTGAACTTGGCGTGTGCGTTGCAAACATTACTTCGAACACCCAACTGGAGACCCCGGTTCCGCTACTACCACTGGTGAGTCTGCTCTTTTTCTTCTTCCCCGCATTTGGAGAGAACCTGTTATTGAGCTAGAAAACTAGGAGATTCTGGGTGGTTAATAAAATGTTTCTTGGCCAGCCGTCCCACACTGCCTGTTTCAACTTCCGCGATGACCTGAATTTCCACCATCTTACCGTGTTTTTTCATAGGTCACTCTATCATTTATGACACGCACTTGAGAATAAAGATCAAAACTGAAGTAAATATTTCCAGCCTGCAGCATTCTTCAGGTTAAACCAGTCTACCCTTTGCACATCTGTTTTCCCATTTTCCCCCTAGCTAAGCACTGGACTTCACCCCTTTCTATCTTTATTCTCATGTTCTCATTAGTTCAGTCTCAAACTCTCTTCCTTATGAGGTTCATTTAGCAGGTAAGAGTATGAGCTGTGGAGTCAGATGTCCTTAGCTCAGTGTCAGCTTTACTATTTCGTAGCTTTGTGGCTTTATAACATAGCACATAAGTACATAAAGTGTAATTTTATTCATTTGTAAAATGGGACTGGTAGTATTCCCTATGTCATAGGGCTGCCTTGAGATGATCTGCGGTGCGTAGCACAGTGCGTGCTACGTAGTAAAGCTCTCAGTGAAATGTTGCTGCAGCTGCTGCTGCATTCACGTCTCCTCAGTCCTAAGGGAGTCATCACGCTTTTAGCTACCATCCCAACTCCTCCTCATTTCTTCCCTGTCTTAGCTAAAGATTCTGTAATATGCCCTGTTTGCACCTCTTGCTACATTCCTCTGTGCTAACTTCCTCCTTGACCCTTTCCTGACTTCCCTTACCAGTGATGGGCAGTAGTGTGACCTTTATGTGGCAAAAATTTAGATCCTGGGAAGCTTGGGTGGCTCAGCTGGTTAAGCATCTTCCTTCGGCTCAGGTCATGATCCCAGGGTCCTGGGATCGAGTCCCGCATCAGGCTCCTTGCTCGGTGGGGATCCTGCTTCTCCCTCTACCTGCTGCTCCCCCTGCTTGTGCTCTCCCTCTCTCTCTGACAAATAAATAAAATCTTTAAAAAAATTTAGATCCTCACTGATTTTATCACCTCTAATTCTCTTTCTAGCTTTAACCTTAATTAAATGTTCACTGTGAACTTTGTTGTGTTACTGTTTTGCTTTTGTTACCTTTTCCCTTTATCCTTCTGCTACGTTTTTATTAGATCCAGTTGTCTCCATATTAACAATTGTCCTGTTCACTCTCTGAAATTCATCGTAGGGCTAAGACGTTCGTTCTGTACACAGAAGAACTTCAGTAAGCATGGTTGTCTCCCTAATCTGTTTGATCAAAACAGGCATTTCATCATTCTCTGCCAAGTCTCTCTCTCTCTCTCTCTCTTTGTTTTAGAGACGGAGAGGGAGTGAGAGAGAGAGTGAACACAAGTGGGGGTGGGCAGGAGGGAGAGAGGAAAACTTTTTTTTTTTAAGATTTTATTTATTTATTTGACAGAGCAAGAGAGTGCAAGTAAGGGGAACACGAGAGGGAGAGGAAGAGGGAGAAGCAGGCTTCCCGCTGAGCAGGGAGCCCGATGCAGGGCTCCATCCCAGGGTCCTGGGACCATGACCTGAGCTGCAGGCAGACACTTAACCCCTGAGCCACTCAGGTGCCCTCTGCCAGGTTTCTCTTATGGGAAGTAAGGACAGTACTGGCAGATTCCTTCAGTAGGTTCTGCGTGTATGCTGATGAATGTTCATAAGGTTTTAAGCAATATATACATGAAATACTTTTTTTACAAAGATAATGTTAATAATTCTGACTACATGCCCCATCCTTGCTTTGTCCAGTAGGTGTTAATTTTCCTCACAACCACAGTTAACTTTCATTACATTCTGATCATTTATATGTTTTCCCAGCAATGGGAAACATCAGCACAAAGGGTAGTTTGGGCCTTGGTGCAGGTCTGCCGACCACTGCAGTCCATGAGAAGACAACTATAAAAACTGAGAAAAATCATTTTGAAACTTTTATAGCAATTTGACATTCTCACAGCATCCAGGCATACAGTAATTTTTCTGACAATTCATTTTTATTGTATTTTACAAAAGTTCAGTGTGCACCGTGTTGGAATTAAAAAAATAATAGCAATCCCTCACCAGTTTGAGAAGCACCTCTAGCATGGGCTTCTTTTTTTAGCTGCTTAGGAAAACACTCTCGTTTGTGTTTTTGTTTTTAATTTTCTAGGGCCCTCTCTTTCATGGGGATGAGTATCTGTCTGGCTCTGATGTTCATTTCGTCCTGGTATTATGCCATCGTAGCTATGGTGATAGCTGGTATGATCTACAAGTACATCGAGTACCAAGGGTGAGTCTGTGGATTTGACCTGGATTACTGCTTCAGGTGTCAACACGGGCTAGTTCGTGTAGAGCCAGCTCAATGAAAATGGCATTACGGATCCAGACGATGTCATTCATTAACTAAATTTTGTGTCTCCAGTTCTTCTAGCCATCTTACAGACACAAACATACAGAATCAACAAGGGGGACCCATTGAGAAAGTATGAACAGATCGGTGAAAAAAGTAGCTAAAAGGACATGTCAAAATAATAATGATGAGTATTAAAGTATAACACAAATATAAGTATTTTTGTTTATCTCTTCAGTTAAGGTATTATCTCTGAAATGAAAAAGAAATTAATCCTGAGTAACTTTGTAAACAACTAAGACTTCAGAAACAACTTGCAAAAATTAGGAATAAATAACACTGAAGATTACATTGGGTTTTGCTTTGTCCCCGTTATTTTCAAAATAAAATTAAACTTTGGGTCTGTCGTAATTCCTTCTCCAAATTGCTGTTGCTTTTGAATAATTACATGGAAGGACAAGTGAGTGACCCTTCCAGCCTTTACTTTGAATTGTTTATTGTACAGTGTGGTCCATTGATGAAGGGCAGCGTGGATCTGCTTTTTGTGGGTTCATTATGTTAATAAAGAGTGTTATATAAATAATATGAGTTTTAACTTTCTACCTTGTGCATATGTTAGTTTTAGATAAAGAAAAGATAAACTTTATGTTTTGAAATTGTACTTTGCTGTAGTTGAAATCTGTCTCTGCTTTTTTCTGTTTTTTTCTCCCAGAGCGGAGAAAGAGTGGGGTGATGGAATCCGTGGGCTGTCCCTCAGTGCAGCCCGGTTTGCTTTGCTTCGGCTGGAAGAAGGACCTCCACACACTAAAAACTGGAGGTAAAGAAATCACTAGAGCTTAGTGGTGTGGGGTTTGGCACGTGGTTAGCACACAGAAGTGTGTGCTTCTGTGATTACAGGATGAGGAGTTAGGTGGCTCAAGAAATTGGTGTAATGGACCTGTTTTGAATGATTCAAAATCCTTCATACTTTATTCTCTTTTCTTCATGGGGTATCTGATCTAGACTTCTGCCATTTTTATTGTTCTTGCAGAATGATCAATTTGTGGTAATACTGGGAGGTTCAAATAAACTACACCCTCATCCTATCGTTTCCTCTAATCTCTTCCTTCTGCCCAATTACATGTTTTATATAGATCTCCTGAATTAAAGGGTAGAGTTGTCATTCTGTTCCCCAAACCCAAAGTGTTTTCTCCCTTCCACCCTCCCACCAACCTCTTTACAGGCCTCAGTTACTTGTGTTGCTGAAATTAGATGAAGACTTACATGTCAAGCATCCTCGCCTCCTCACCTTTGCCTCACAACTTAAGGCAGGAAAGGGTCTCACTATTGTGGGCTCTGTCATCGTGGGGAACTTCCTGGAGAACTACGGGGAAGCTTTAGCTGCTGAGCAGGTAAGAATCAGGGCTTGTTGACTTAGTGGAATTCAGCTGATGGTTTGTGATGTTGAGCTGTAAGACGTCACATTTCTAAGTTAATCCCTTTCCTGAGTGATCCTGGAGGTTTCCTTCTTAGTGCTGACTTTTGAACAGTCATATTCTCCCAAATAATAAGATGAACCAGAAGATAACAATGTATTTTTTCCATTTAAAGAACATTACTAAAGTTTTGTTGTCAAGGCTAGGCACTGTTTCCAGATAGACTGTAAACATTGACTCGGGCCTCAGAGAAGTCATGTAAATAAATCTGTCCCTTGAACTGTGGAGATGGTTCTGCTCAGTCTGGTGACAAGGAGCAATGAACAACTTCCTTTCTCCTTACCAGTCTGCACTGGTATCATGAGCAAGGTTCTTTGCTTTACTTCTGATTAACTTGCCAAGTATAAGTTCTCCCTAAAGAAGAAAGCAGTTTTCACTCTGATACTTATTGTAAATGATAAAACCAGCCCTGTTGTTCATAGAAATGTACAATTACATTTCAAAAATGTTACTGGTTTCATTTTGGAGTACTCTGAAACCCTGAAAACTAGAAATGGTGAAGAAGCATGAGTCTGCAGTGATGGTAAAAATAAAAGCACAGGATTGTAAATCAGTAAACCTTGCTTATTACCCTTATTTATTACACCACTGAGTAATCTGTGCCTTTAGGAAAGTCCTGTCCTCTTTCTGCCCCATTATTCCCTTTGTCTTTCCACTAAGAGAGTGGAGGAAGAGCAAACGAAATATTATCTCCAAATTGGCTTGAATAAATAATAGCAAAGCAAAGATAAGGGTCATCAGTAATCACCATTAAAATATCAAAACAGATGGAAGTAGGAGAAACGAAAAAAACATTCCTGAGAAAATTCTTAAACTGAAGCATAGATTGAGTTTATAATAACATGAGTCGGGGCATCAGGATGATTGAGGACGGAAGCAGATCACGTGCACACTCGGTCTGGCCAGTTAAGAAAGAATATTGAATATTGTTTTTTGAAGATTTTTGATTTGTTTGGTGTGTTACAAAGAAGGAAAAGCAGAATAGAGGAAAAGGCGGAGGAACTTCTTGCAGTCGACCAGCAGTATATGTAGTAAGCACTTAGTGAAGAAGGCAAAGGATAATGAAGTCCCACTGGGTTAATTTTACTTTCTGGACTTTTCTGTAGGAGATACAGGCTTATGCAGAGTTTGGAAAAGAGATGGGGATATAACAAAGAGAAGGAGTAATAGATTGGAAGATTCAGGGTGAAGCAATTCAGCATTGAGGTTCTCTTTTTCAGACCATAAAGCACCTGATGGAGGCAGAGAAGGTGAAAGGGTTCTGCCAGCTGGTGGTGGCGGCCAAGCTGAGGGAGGGCATTTCCCACCTCATCCAGTCCTGTGGCCTTGGGGGCATGAAGCACAACACGGTGGTGATGGGATGGCCCAATGGTTGGCGCCAGAGTGAAGATGCTCGAGCGTGGAAGACATTTATCGGTACAGACCACTTCTCATTTTGTCCGGAGGGCCCAAGTAGGGGACACCGTTAAACTGTTGCCTTGACCTCCCCCCGCAGCCGCCTCAAGTAGAGACTGTGCCATTGCTGAAGCATAGTCCTGTACGGGCACCTAAGTAACTGCTAACGGAATAATCTATTCTCCCCACCCTTCCAGCTTTATATTGTGTTCATGAAGTGTTTATCTCTGTTGGGTATTAGGGTAGGAATCATCTCTGAAATTGCCATATTTTCATTTGTGATCTGCCACATTGACGTTCTCGCGGGAATTGGAAGGATTGTCTTTCATCAAAATCTCCAGAATTCACATAATCTCCCCTCAGAAATGTAGTGATCAGAATATATTTAGTAATGTAAATAATGGTTCTGAATCTAATTCTGTTAGTTATTCAGATTTTTCTTAAATGATTGTTGTCACTTGATGGGGTATAACCCACTATGTAAACAGAACATGTTGCTTTAAGAAATGTGGGAAAAAGCATTATCCTTGCTTTCCTGACATTGTGGGAAGCAGGGCAGGCCTCAGGAGTCCTCTCTGTTTATCCTGATTCTGTTTTCTCCCTAGGCACAGTTCGAGTGACAACTGCTGCCCATCTGGCCCTGCTGGTGGCTAAAAACATCTCCTTCTTTCCCAGCAACGTGGAACAGTTTTCTGAGGGCAACATCGACGTGTGGTGGATTGTGCACGATGGGGGGATGCTCATGTTATTACCGTTCCTGCTTAAACAGCACAAGGTAATCTAGATACCTTTTGAAAAAAGTCTTTCTCCCTTAATATCTGTCCTGGTTCCCTAGACACGTCCTTCCTTTTTGATGACAGTGTTGGGGCTTAGGATCAGAAGAGTTGGGGATTTTTCTTAGCTTTCCCATGATCCTAGTTTCAACCGTATGAGAAGTAGTTTTCTTTCTAGTTGATACTTACCTATCTCCAAGTGTAATTCAGCAGGTTAATAAAGTTCCATACGAACTCTTGGAAAAACATTAACGAGGGAACACATCCATTTAAGGGGCGCCTGGGTGGCTCAGTCGTTAAGCGTCTGCCTTCGGCTCAGGGCGTGATCCCGGCGTTGTGGGATCGAGCCCCACATCAGGTTCCTCCTCTGGGAGCCTGCTTCTTTCTCTCCCACTCCCCCTGCTTGTGTTCCCTCTCTCGCTGGCTGTCTCTATCTCTGTCAAATAAATAAATAAAATCTTAAAAAAAAAAAAAGAAAGAAAGAAAAGGAAAGACCAGTCTCTCAAATACTGGAAACCTATGTTCGGGTGTGTGTGTATTTTATACATATGTATACTGATCCTTTGGTAAGACTAGTTAAACTGAACTTTAAAATAATAAATTTTAGAATCTGCATGAGGCCATCAATATACTATCTGAATACAGCACCTTCTTAATGTGTCATATATCCTTTTTGCCAGTTTTCTTTTTAGGAAATTAAGAACGTCTTAAAGCTGTTTTTAATGTGTTTCTTAGTCAAGTTTTTGCCCTCGTACAGCAGTAATATCAAGTTAGAAGCTAAGAACAAATGCCCTGATACTATAGCAAGGTTGTCCAAGGCAAAAAAAAAAAAGCCTTGTGTTTTAGGAATAACTCTTCGCCTTCTTGCCTCTAACTTCCCGTGTGTGTATGGTGCTTTCTCAGGTGTGGCGAAAATGTAGCATACGGATCTTCACCGTGGCCCAACTAGAAGACAACAGTATTCAGATGAAGAAGGACCTGGCCACCTTTCTCTACCACCTGCGCATTGAGGCAGAGGTGGAAGTGGTGGAGATGGTGAGAAAGCTGAGTTTAAGATCAAACGGACCACCTTCCCCCATTTCCTACCCTGTCTTCCTAGAACTTCATCTGGTTTGGGAAATTGTGCAGCTGCAAATGTGGGTTAACCCTTTAGTTCCAACAAAGCCCCAGTGTATTGATCTAGGTCAGTAGGGTATGTATGTGTGTGTATTTGGTGTTTCTTTTTTATTTTTACTCTTGTTTGCTACTCAGCCTTTGTATTTCTCCCAGATTCTTATGTGCTTAGTATGGTTTTATTAAGTTTTAATTCATATATGCATGTTAAAATCACACATAGCTTTTTTTTTTTAATATCCTAGCAGCACTTAAAAAAAAAAAAGACTAGAGTTTGTGTTTCGTTTCAAGGAAACATATATGTAATGGTTAGATCATGGAAAAGACTCTCAGGGCTTCTAGATTTGATCTACCGTCCATCATGTTATATAGCTCAGTAACTAAACAAAATAGGGCTGAAACTTAGGTTGATGCTGTGCTTTCTCTGGCTTAGTTTAGTGAGTGGAAATGAAAGTGTGTGGTTCATCCCTTATTCTGCTCTGTGCTTACTGCCCACTCTGTGTGCTCCATGGCAGCATGACAGTGACATATCTGCTTACACTTACGAGCGCACCCTGATGATGGAGCAGAGGTCCCAGATGCTCCGGCACATGCGACTGTCCAAGACAGAGCGGGACAGAGAGGTGAGGCCTCCTGTGTGCTCTGAGTCCCACTCTGTCACTGAGGGGGAGGATGCTACATTGTAGAATGGCGCATTCTTCCCTTCTCCCTTGATCAGTCCTTCCACTCTAACCACATTACTGTTTGAAAATAATCGAAGCTGAAGCATGAGGGGAAATTGGGTATAGAGGTCATAGCTGTGTTGGGCCCTCCTCAGGCACAGTTGGTGAAAGACCGGAACTCAATGCTGCGCTTGACCAGCATTGGCTCTGATGAGGATGAAGAGACAGAAACCTATCAGGAGAAGGTGCACATGACTTGGACAAAAGACAAGTACATGGCATCCCGGGGACAAAAGGCTAAGTCAATGGAAGGATTCCAGGACCTGCTTAACATGCGCCCGTAAGTTTTCCAGCTCACAAGCTTATCGCGTAACATGGTCTCCTAGTCAGTGGCACACGTGGGACTTTGCCTGGATACACAGGATGAAGTCTCTTCTTCATCTCACCCCATACCGAGCGATCCCTCTGTTACTTGCCTGTGCATATCAGCTACCGGTGAACATTGTGCACAAGCTAGCCACCCTTCTTTCTCACCATACTGTGTTCCTGGCATAAAACAAGCAAATGTAGAATGAGAAAACCCAGGATATTAGTATAAGGAAATCGTTTGTTCATTATTCATAGTCACAGCAAAAAAGCTCTGTATGTCAAGGTTTTTAAAGTTCAGTATATGCCTGTTTTTCTCTTTGCCTTAACCACCTCTGTTTCTCCCTTCCACCCGCCCAGGGACCATTCCAATGTGAGGCGGATGCATACGGCAGTGAAACTCAATGAGGTTATAGTTAACAAGTCCCATGAAGCAAAGCTGGTTTTGTTGAATATGCCAGGGCCACCCCGAAACCCTGAAGGTGATGAAAACTGTATCCTTTCCAAGGGAACTACCAGTAGGGAAAGTCTCAGCCTGTTTCTTAGAGGACAGCACTAGGTAACCTTAAAAGTCATCGTGTGTGCCCATATTTCCCTCTCAAGGAGGGTAGGCTGTTCAAAGTCTTAGGCAAGGATTCTTTCATGGCAGTGAGATTGATCTCCTTTGGGGAAGTTGGGTGTATATGTTCTCTGAACCCTAAAGAGACTTTTTAGGTGGTAAATTTGCAGCATGACTTCTAATATTCAGAGTATAGAACCTTCTCTGAAACAATCCTAGAGACGCAATACCCACATCCTTTCTCCTTTTCAGATCCACCCACTTTGCAAAGCCTCTTTCTTGTGGATGTAGTTAAAGTGAAATTTCCTCTGGGGGAAAAAAGAGATACGGATTTTTCTTCCTACCCGGATGGCAGGATTTTTTTAAAGGGACCCGTTCAGAAATGCAGTGGTATAGACTGGCCCATTCCCGTCAGTACCATTTAGGAAAAGAAGAAAAGAACCGGCAGAAAAATCTGACTTGAGCAGCTTCACTTAAAAATTACTTGGGTTCTCTCTAGCTGTCTTATAAGCTACCCTGTAGCTTATAAGCTTATTTTGGCTTATTTTGCTGTGGTACAGACACATCACTTGTGAGTTTCCCCCATTTGTAAAATAACATCTAGAAAAAAATCTAACAGATGAAGGTCTTGTATTATATATGCAAAGGAATTAGATGCCTGGATTATTTCACAGGATTAAATTGAATCCAGAGCTCAGACATCTCCAACTCTAAGTATATAATAATTAAAACAAGCATGTTAATTTTGCAGCTTTGTAGTCAGATAAACCCCGATTATCATGTCAGGTTATAAAGTGTGCTGTTCTCCCACCTGTTTGTCTCCTTGACAAATTCGGAAGACATGGAGTTCCTAGAAGTGCTCACCGAGGGACTAGAGCGAGTCCTCCTTGTCCGAGGGGGTGGCAGTGAAGTGATCACCATTTATTCGTAATCTGCTCCTGAAGACCACGCTTGGCCTCACCTTTCCTAAAAGGCTCCCCTTCTCCATGGAAGTGCCAGCTCTTTACTACTGTTCCCTTCAAGTACAGGCCTGGGTTCTGTACACGTCACACTGAACTCCTGACAAGCTGAGCCTCAAGTACTTGTGCAAAAAGTACACGTAGTTCTGCTCTTTGCTGTCCTACAATCTGCTGTCCTTACAGAAGCAGCAGATATTTCCTCAGCATCAGAACACTGGCCACGTCCTAAAAGCCATGTCTGTACTAGTTGAAGGCAAATTAGAATTAACAAGCTAAACCATTAAAGTGAATTGGCATAAGGGATGCTAGAAATTCAAGAAGACAAAAAGCAAGTACATGTCCAACATTAAAGGGGAGCCTCAGAAGTCATGGTTCAATGATGACACCCGGGGTAACAGCCAGAGACACAGCTTCATCATACTCAAGAATTCATGGCCAAGTATGTGGGGACCTCACATCCTTGTGGAGATAACCTGTGGCAAACCAGGATGAAACCCTTTTTTGCCCTCCAGGGCTCTATTTTATATTAGGGTTCTATACAAAAACCGAAACACGGCTACAGCCTCTACTTCTTCCTCCAAAACAAGATTCCCCCAAAGTTCCAGGTTCAAGTACGCACCCTGTGTTGGTTTGTATGTCAGCTGGTTCTCAAAACCCATTGTGTGGTGAAGATTATAATACAGGCATTGTTATCCTGGAAATTGTTTTTTTTTTTTTTTTAAGGTGGATAAAAAGAATTTCAGATTCTTCTCAAATGGCCAAATTAAGGTAACCCCATTAAATTAAGATCTACTGAAACAGTCTGTGGTTACCTGTGTGACATGGTCAAAACATACAAGCTGTTATCTAAGAAATGTAGACGATGGTGCACATTGACCAGTAGTTTCTCCTCTCCTTTCTTTTATGCCCTCGGTTAGTAGGCACAGGTCCAAAATCACAGGAATAAACTAGGAAGACTGGCTAAAATCCTTCCCTAAAAGCTTTGGAGTGTCTTTTAAAGGGGGAATCCAGCAATGGAATTCAAAGTTCTAGAGCCATACTCCTTCCATAGTGCCAAAGATTGAGCTGCTGCTACTCTCCCTACCTGCTTCACTAAAGTGGCATACGATTGGCATTGACCTGATTCAAGAAACGTTTTTCACTAAGAAACCTGTGGACTCATTTCCAAAGCCATAGGAAAAACTTGAGGCACTCAACTCACCTAAATGCCCAGAGTATGAGTGTTTTTCTTTTCTCAGTTTTATTCTTCATTGTGACTGCAGGAGCTTGGCTCTGAACTAAGATTATCCCAAGCCAGCAGTCCTCTGCTATTCCAGTTGTTTTCAGAAAGCTCTCAGTGTGTCAAGGAAGTAACTTGTACAAGCTTAGCTATTTATTTGCTGGTCATAAAACATTTACTGGTCCTTTTAGTTTACTGGTCATAAAACACCTAGCTTTCAAGCATAGGGAAACTACCTTGAGTGGTAATTGCAAATATGTGAAATGCTCCTTTTATAGGGTAAGTATTTAGAGAAACTGATTTGCCTGTATTCATGACTGCTTTTGAATCACTTTGTTAATGATAAATAGTGCCACTCTTTTTTGATCACCCAATAGGATATGGAGCAAGCAAACCTAGGTACGAGCAGATTCATTTGACCCTTATGGACAGAGAAAACCCTTCAGTATGGCTTAAGAAATTGAGTATTTTGTTCCTTTTGCTCTTTTTTCAACCTCAAGACCCAGTCAGGGTAGCAAAACAGACACAATCTTTAAGTCTGTTTTCCTGCTCCTTCCTGCAGAGGGTAGAAGCGTTGTTTACAATTTCCACTGTAACACTGTTGTTGAGTCCACACTAGTGGACCAGGTTCTCTCGGACCCAAGATATTGAAGCCCCCATGCTCTAAAGGTCAGCCTGCCCAGGAGTTCCTCTACATTTACACACATCCTCTGGCCAAAGTGGTTGATACATATATATTTTTCCATATAGAAAAAATATGGGCAGGAAACAAGGTTAGTTTAGAAGAGCTTTTTGCCGTTGGAGCTCTGTAAGAATCTTTTAAAGGGATAAGGGAGTTAGTGGCTATGGATACAGCCACTGCTTCAGCCCCTAAAACATAAAGGCACCATTACATGGGAAGATGATTATTAGGCCAGAGTTAAACTCATCTCTGTCTAGAGCATTTCATGTCCACATGTTGCTTATGTTGTTTGTCTGCAAAGTGTCTTGTCTCTTCTAATCACTGCAAATAAAGCAATACTGAAAACTTGATAAGAGAGAATGCACCTTAGGGGAAGGGGCTTTTGTGTTTCAAGAAGGAAGAGAAAGGAAAGACCTCTTCCTGACTTTTGAATAAGATCCAGCTTTTGAGTCTTAGCTAAGATTTATCGGGGCAGGTTGTGACAATATACACTCTCCAGTTGCTGGCCCTCTGCCTTCTAAAGCTATCTTAAAAGCTGAAGTTTGAATTGCAGCATCTGCTTGACAGGTGCCCGGTTCCTCCTGGCAGGGGAAAGATCATTACTGTGTATCTTCCTTTGCCTCCGATTCCTGTGGCCCCAACTAGCCCTCCAATCCTCACTCCCCCTAAATGTGTTAAAAATCCATTGTGGATATTAAAGTAGAAATTACACTGTAAGCATATTTATGTGCTCTTTTTGTCTGGTTTATTTTTTTCATCATGTATAATCTGAATCCAGCATTAGTTTCTCACATCTTCCACAAGTGTCTCCAACAGAATTTTTATGTCCCAGCTGGTGTTAAATAGAAGTGAAATATTAAGGAAAATAGATTTAAGGGAAACTTGTGCAACTTTTTTTTTTTAAGCATTGTTCTCAAGCATTTAATTTATTGAAAGGAGATGCTGCTGTGGTTCTTGATTTAGCAGCAACCATTCTTTTGTTTACATAGAGTTACAGTTTTATTTGTTGTTTTGCTCTGTACCGGAAACATAAATAAAGTTTTCTACATTATTTTCAGTCAAGGGTTGTCGTATAGTCTCTTTGTTTGGAGTGATACATACACTGTCTTTCTGGGATTCGTCTCCTCACCACGGAGTAGAGAGCTTTGTGTTCTTTTCAGCATGAGTGATGACGTTAAGAGTTAATATGCTGAGAAGGAGTCCCTGGGCACAAAAAGAAGGTTGTAAATGAGACCCCGATACATAGGCACCAGGTGCTGCTTTCTCCTGTTCACAGAAGCAGTCCTCCACCACTGAACTCCATCCTCTGAAACAAGAAAAGGTAAAAAGGTGAACGGTCAGTCGGTGTTGAACTAACTTACGGAATCAAGTACTTCATTTAATCACAGGCTCTGTTTGCTTTATCCTTAAAAAAGTAACAACTTCCAAACTCCCAAGGGATCTTATTTCTTAAGAAATAAGGTCTGGTACAAACTCAAATCCCCCACCATCAAATGGGTCTGTTATTTACATTACAACTGCCCAAAACTTAACTTTCCCTTTGCCTTACCTCAGGGGGCTCAATGAAGGCTAACCAGTCCGAAGCGTGTGTAGGCAACAGTCCCATTGACTGGCACTTATAAACAGCCAATGCCAAACCCATGAGGTTTCCAATGAGATACACCAAACCCTGAAGAAACTTCTGGCTTGAGCTTTCTAGCATCTTGAAAGCTGTTGGGGTAACAAAAAGTGTCAAAACCAAAACAATTAAAAAAAAAAATGAGGGTATATTTTAAAATAATAGAGACCCAAAGTAAGATAGCAAATAGGACCATTACAAGTGAACAAAAAACCATGATAAGCTCCACTTCCCTCCTCCATGCCACCACCGCTACTATCACCACCCTGCACACCCTCCCCTGGCAACTAACCAAGGGCAGTACTAAAGATTTTCACGGGTCTCACGAAAATTTGTCTTTAAAACTTACAGCTTAAGGAAAGGTGGTTGTATCAAGTATACTTACTGGCTGAAATGGCCATAAGTGCCTGAATGGGCCGCCAAGCCATCATGCACACCATCATGGTAGGGAAGATGGAGATAGTATTGCCTGCCATGTACATGATGAAGAGGTTCATGGGAATCTGCTTGAGGGGACCCAAGGCGATGTCCCAGCAACGCTAAAACAAACACAATTTTAACCTGTGATCTCTATACTCAGTCCCACATTTATCGGATTCCTGATCTTAAAGTCAGATGAACACAATTCCCAATTCTGTGCTCCTGACTGAGCTGACTCCTCAATTCCACCACCTCCGTCTGCCCTTCTCTGTGTTGCCACAGGAAGCTTGCTCATCGACTAAAAATAAGGCATCCTCACCATTCGTTATGTTTTTCCTACTGGTCTTCCAGATGCCATTTTTCTCCATGATCTGGCTAAAAAAACACAACCCTTCCCTGCTTTTGTTCTTACACTTCTGCATCTCACTGCCCCATCTACAGCTGAGACCGGTAAATCCGCAGGGTGGGAGATCAGCACACCTCAGTAGCTAGAAGAACAAGCTGACAAATCAAGATGTTACGATCTAAATGACACTCTCAACTGACACATACGCAACACTGCACCCGACATGTGGAGGATTCACGGTCTTCTCAAACACACATGGGGCATTTACAAAAGCTGACCACTTGCTGAGCCTTAAAGAAAGTGTCAACTCTCAACCCAAATCATGCAAAGCATGTTCTTTGCTTATGATGCAATTAAGCTAGAAATCAGTAACAAAGCTGAAGATTCCCTACACATTGGAATTAACAAATACATTCTAAATAATCCATAAATGAAAGAAGAAATTACAATGGAAAACAGAAATATTGTTAACTGATAACAAAAATGCCACATATTAACCCTGGTGGGGCACAGAGCACTGGAAAATTTATAATGAATACATATTTAGAAGACTAAAAGTAAGCATCTATTTCTTTTTTTGCAATATTTTTTAAGTTTAAATGCCAGTTAACACAGTGTAATATTAGTTTCAGGTGTACAATATAATGACTCAACACTTCCATACAACACTCAGTGCTCATCACAAGTGCCCTCCTTAATCCCCATTGCCTTTTTCACCCAACCCCCTACCCACCTGCCGTCTGGTAACCATTGGTTTTGTTCTCTATAGTTAAGAGTCTGTTTCTTGGTTCGCCCCTCTCTCTTTCTCCCCTTTGCTCATTTGTTTCTTGAAATTTCATATATGAGTGAAATCATCTGGTATTTGTCTTTCTCTGACTGACTTATTTCACTTAGCATTACACCCTCTAGCTCCATCCATGTCATTCTCAGCATCTATTTCAAGTTAGAAAAAGAAATACATTAAACCCAAGGAAGTGAAAAGGAAAAACGAGAAAAGAAATTAATGAATTTTTCTTTAAATCAACAAGGTTAAAGGTGTTTTCTTTTAAAGATTAATAACATCAATACTGGTGAGCCTGCTGAAGGAAAAAGAAGAGAAATATTCAGCACTGGGAATAAGAGGGACAACTCTGTAGTTCTCGCAGCGTATGAAAGTGATCATAGGGGCGCCTGGGGGCTCAGTCGGCTAAGCGTCTGCCTTGGGCTCAGGTCAGGATCCCAGGGTCCTGGGATCGGGTCCTGCCTCGGGCTCCCTGCTCAGCGGGGAGCCTCGTGCTCCCTCTGCCCTCCCCTTGCTTGTGTGCTCACTCACTCTCAAATAAATAAAATCTTGAAGTGATCATATTACAAACTTGGGGAAATGGATAAATTCCTAGAAGAAATACCTAATGGCATAATAAATTGAAAATTTAAATGGTCATAAAACTGAGAAACTGGAGAAACAATCTGTAATTAAGCTCAGATGGTTTCTCTCGGCAAATTCTAAACATTAAAGGAAAAAATAAAGCCAATCTTACACAAATTATTTCAGAAAATTAAAAATGAACATTCTAGGGGCGCCTGGGTGGCTCAGTCGTTAAGTGTCTGCCTTTAGCCCAGGGTGTGATCCCAGGGTCCTGGGATCGAGCCCCACATCAGGCTTCTCCGCTGGGAGCCTGCTTCTTCCTCTCCCACTCCCCCTGCTTGTGTTCCCTCTCTCACTGGCTGTCTGTCTCTCTGTCGAATAAATAAAGTCTTAAAAAAAAAAAAAAAAACATTCTACAACGCATTACATGGGGCCCCATAAATACCAAAACCTGACAAGGACATTATGAGTAAAGTTTGTAGATTGATATCACTCCTGAACCTAAATGCAAAAATCCTACTAAACAAAATATTAACCAAGTAAATCTAGCATTATTAGAAGAATATATCACTATCCATTTGAGCTTATTCATGTTAAAATAAATGGTCATATTTGTAAGCAGTTCCCTGGTGTGTCACTTACATAAAAGATCATTTATCTGGGAATTTAAAGATCAAACCATCCATACAACAGAACTGTTCTAAAGTAAGTATAATCGACCTTCAAAATCAGGCCATTTTAATAATACTTTCATGTTATTGTTCATATTACAATTTGATGTACCAAGATGAAAAATGATATACTTATCAAGAAAAGCCCTGATACCAGCTGCCATTTTCATGTAAAAATCACTGCATTTCATGAAATGAAGATCATTTGGTATTGAACAATATTAAGGCTAAGAGGAAAGAAAGTGCCAGGTCCTGTTCTAGGGACTTGGGAGACAAAAATCTGCTTTCCTGGACCTTACAAGAGTAAAAGGACAGGTAATAACTATATCATATATATGAATGATACAGAGAAATACAGGAAGTAGGAAAACAGGATAGGGAGTGCCATGAGTAGGTTTCTCTAAGAAGGTAACATCTGAGAGACCTAAGGGAGATGAGAGAGCAAGTCATACCGGGATCTGGGGGAAGAGTATTCCAGGAAGACGGAAAGAACTTGTACAAAAAAGTCTGAGATGGAACCCTTGCCTGCTATTTTCAAGGAGCAGCAAGGAGGCCATTCTGACTACAGCGGAATGAAGAACAAAGGGGAAAGTGGCAGGAGATGAAATCACTCAGACTAGAATGATAGGTAAGATAAGAAAAAGTAGTGATAAGTAGCAAAAATTTTAATCTGTTTTGAAGATAAAGCCAAAAGAATATCCTGACACATTGGTTGTGTGGTTGTATGGGAACTAGGGTAAAAGGATGACTTCAACCTTTAGGCACTGGCACCAATAGATAATTTTCAACCTACTTTCTTATATATTCAAACATCTTTTATTTTTCCAACTATTAAGCACTTTTACTACTGTAAATTAATCTCAAGCAGTTTACCAGTATTAGGGATACGACTCCTAGAGCAGGATATTCATATGCTGCCTGGAGAGGAGGGTGGATATGTAGGTCAGGACTGGCCTAAGAACTACTGTGACATGTATACCTCTGTACCTTCTCCACCAGGATCCTGTCCGTCTCTTGCACGCTGGTGTCAGGCACTTGCTTGTCCAAGTAACCGACAGGGTACAGCGAGTCTCCTTGGCCACCGCCGCGGTCACTTCGGCTCCTAAAGAACCAAACCAAGAAACTAAGGCTGCAGCCTCTCACGCTTCCTATCCCACATTCCTGTTCTAATCATAAGAATAAAGATCCTCAGATACACCTACCCAGATTAGACCAAGCCCTCTCGTGGGTTCGTCAGACCTTTGTGTATAGGGAAGAATGAAATAAGCATCTTTTGAACATTAGAAACTTCCACGGCAGAGAAGCCGCTGGCTCCCCGGGCGCCGTCTTTGTACTACCCATCCTTTTTAGAGAGTTGTACCTGAGCAATCAGGTTCTATTCCTCTGCTGCAGTTCTGGGGTGAAGGCTCTGTTACCGAGCTTCGCCCGGGCTCCTCACCTGCTGCCTCCTCCAGGCCCGCTCAGCTCAATGGCCCACTTGAAGCGCCGGCCTCGGTTGGCCACCAGGCTCCCCTGGGCCGTCATGGCAACGGCCGCCTACGAAAGTTGCGAAGCTCCTTACTCTAAAGCGGGGCCCAGGTCCAGGGCCACCGACACCCGCTACTTCTTGGTCTTACTCCGCAAGCCCGCTTCCGGCGCGTAGCATAGACGTCACTTCCACCCCGGAAATTGGCGGGCGGAGGATGGGCTAGAGAGTGCTTGGAGCTGCACAGGAAAGTCGCCGGTACTTAGCTTCCTCCGTTCGCAAGAGGCTTGTGTTCCTGACCCCAGAGGTGCGCTTGTGGGACCGAGGGGAAGTCCATACTGACTCTGCGTTAGGAATTGAAGCCAAGGACACCTTCTTAAGCTCCTGCGCGTTTCCCTGAACACAAGATTCAAATCTCCATTTAAACCTGGTTTCACCACGGGTTTGAGCAAGTTACTTAGTAGCTTCCGAGTATTGAATATCTGCCATGGCCCAGGAGCTTTGTGTTTATTATTTAAGTCACATTAACCCTGCGAGGTAAAAACAGTTCTTTGCCCGTTCTGCCCCAAAGCTAGGAAGCAGTGTGGACGTGGGAAGGCTCATGGGTTTGAGATTCAGATGGCTCCTTTTGAACCCTGGCTTCTTAACTTAATTGTGTGACTTTGGACACGTTAAATATTTAGTGCTTCAACCTCTTCATGTGTAGAAGTTAGATTATCTATTTTCAAGCGTTGTGAGGTTAACTGGAGTGCCCGCCACCTATGCATGCCTTTTTTTTTTTTTTTTAAATTAAAAACACATTAGTAGGGCGCCTGCCTGGCTCAGTTGGTTAAGGGTCTGCCTTCCCCTAAGGTCTTGATCTGAGGGTCCTGGGATGGACCCCCTGTGGGGCTCCCTGTCAGTGGGGCGTCAGCTTCTTCCTCTCCCTCCGCCTCTCCCCCTGCTCGTGCTGTCTATAACGCGCACTCTCTCACTCTCTCTCAAATAAATAAATAAGTAAATAAATAAAATCTTTTTTAAAAAGGCACACTAGTGATCAGATTTTGTATTGAGTTGTATACCTATATAATAATATAACCTGTTACTGGATATTCGTTTCCCGTTTTTCCCCCTTTCATAAACAGTGTTTATAAACAGTATGTCTTTTCTTATTTCCTTAAGTTAAATTCCTAAAAGCGCAGTTGATGGATCAAAGACTATGCACATTTTAAGGGAATTTTCATTTTAAAATCCCCTAGCAAAGTCGCGCCTATTTGCATTTCACCAACTTTATAATAGTTTTAAATTGGTGGTTTGAAAATGGTACCCCTATTCCTTTGACTCCAGGTTATTTGATATGGTGGTGGGGGCGAGGGAAGAGGAGTGCTGTGAGAGTGTGGTTGGGAAAGGGCCAATTAAAGAGTTTGGACCCTTGAAGATGATGGTGATCTGGAGACACTGAAGATTTCCACCCCGGTTTGTTTTCTGATTTTAAAGATATTTTGTGTTCATAGCAGACTGTTTGAATAAGGCAGTAATGGAAAAGGCTTTTCCCCTTCCGATTCATTCTAAAATGTTTATTTACCTGATCATAGGAAGACAGAAATTGTGGATTGCTTTCCTGCTTCTTTCTACTTTTCTGCCTTTATCTGTTGTCCCTGATGAAACTTTGAGATTGATCTCAGACTTCACAAGGGTCTTGGCCCTTATTGGGCGATCTTTGCCCCAGTGAAACCTGCGTCAGCACTCACTGCATTGCATTTGTGTTTGTTGACATCCCCTGAGCACGCATCTACCCCCTCTCACTGCACTCTGCCCTAAATTCCTTGATGTTAGTAACTATATGTTAATTATATTTGATTCCACTGCCTAGAACATTTATGTTTAGTGAACGTGAGTAATTTAATTGAAAGTAAATATAATACAGAACTGAATGTACTATAATTACATTTATGTGAAAAAATGTAAAAACTAGAAGGGAATACATTTTAGAATGTTATATCCAATTAATGGTTTTCATGCAATTTTTTTGATGCTCAAACTATTGTTCTGCTTCTTAAATAAGTTGTAAAGGAGCACTTTCGAAAACATCAGTCATTCAAATCACATATTCCTTCCCTTTTAAAGTACTCCCCCACTTAATATAAAAATGTTTCAACTGTAACCCAAATCAAACTTGCTTTGGCCTCAGGTTAGTGCAGGCTATTTATTCCTTTATCCTAGGAATCCTCATAGCATTATTTGCTAAAACATGAAGACTGAGGTGAAAATCGGAACTGAACTGAAGAAGGATTCCAAGGTCAAACACATTTGAGAAGAACTGCAGATACTATTCTGCACACACTTTAGTAATGCTCAGTGGGATTAGAATAACATTAAAACCATGAGAAATGGTTCAGTAAAGAATCTTCTTTAATTCTGTTTCCAATTCATCTAAATGAGAAGCTCCCCCTTTCTTCCCCTTATCACACCTATTAACTTCCCATGGAGTCAGTGTTCCATAGGATACAATGAGGGCAATGTTCTTTAAGCATGCTAGAATTTTTCAGGAGAAAGATGAAGGTACTCCTTGAAAAGCTCTGCTTGTTGTTGTTGTGTTTTTTAAAGATTATTAGAATATCATGAGAAATAATGGATCCTTTACAATAATGGAGTTTCAAGTTGAAATTAAACTTGAGGATTCAAATATATATATATATATGAAGTATATTTTGCAAAAAAAATCAAGGGAAACCTAGATTCTAATCCTGACTCCAAATGAGCTACCTGTGTGACTTTGAGTTAAGAACTCTTGGCCTTAATTTCTTCATCTATAAAAATAAGGGACTTGTACTAAATGACTTCTAAAGTTGCCTTCTAATTCTAAAATATATTTTAAAAAACATTTTGCATATTATTCTTTCATATCTATTCATAGAAAAAAATGATGAACACATAAAGGAGTCACGGGATTTCAGATGATTTTTTAAAATTGTGCTTTCCTGTACTTTTCCTAGTTCTCTGCATTGTGCAGTTACCATTTTTGGATTTAGAACAAATATTAATGTTAGTATAAGATGATGTATTTCCAAACCTCAGAGCATAATGGTTCTCTATCCTGGATTCACAGGAGAGTCACCTTGGAAGCTTTTAAAAGACACTGATTGATACGTGGGCCACACTCCAGAGATTCTAATTCATTTGCTCAAGGTAGAGCGTGGACATCTCCTGTGCAGCAAGAACTAAGAACCACTCACCCAGAGCATTTTGCTGCTCTAAAAGGTTTGAACTTACACAACGTAATCTAAGCTAACAATCAGCAGTTTGGGCCCGCCTCCTTGCGTGCCTCCCACTGGACTAAACTTGAATTAGTAATGGAAACACTCAACTTGCAAAAATAAATGTTAAACTTCCCTTTGTGCCTTTGAGCGAATATGATTTTAATTAAAGAAACTGAGAAGGCACACCGTGATTCCATAGGTCATGTGAGTTGCCTCGTTTGACTTTTGTATGTGGGCCATCTGCACAGTTTTTGTATTTGTTTTGGAATCTCACCCCCTCCCATTCTAAAGAAGCTGACTATTTCTAATACTTCATGCTGTTTTCTGAGCAGTTACATTTGGATGGAAACTTGCAAAAGGAAATTTTCTTTTTATTTGTTTACTTTAAAAAAAAAATTAAGTAGGCTCCACACCCAATGTGGGACTTGAATTCACCAGTTGGAGATCAAGAGTCACATGTTCTGACTAGGCCAACCAGGTGCCCCGAAAAAGGAAACTTTCTATTCAACCAGATTTGCAAGAATGGATCTCTCCAAAGGAAAGAAAAAAACAAAAAACAAAAAACAAAAAAAATAAACGCTTTTATAGATAGTGTCCTATATTTTGGTCTATGCCGTTTAACAATGTCTCTATAATAGTTCCGTTCAGCTCTATTCCATGGTCCAACCAGTTCCTCCAGTATGCTCTAAAAGAAGGTTCTGAGACTTTTGGTAGCTTCCATAAAATGGGTTTCCCTTGCAAATCCCCAGTTATTTGTGTTATTTGACTCTAATATCATCACTGCCTTCTGAAAAGGACCACCTTACACTACTTTATTCAAGATGCAGTTTATTCTGTGTCAGTAAGGGTCTTAACAAGAGGAAACTTTTCCCCTCATTTTGTTTGTTTGAAATTTCAAACCCCTTCAGTGAAAAAACAACTTTGGGGTTTTGTTTGTTTGTTTTTTGTTTTTCGCGGTTTTTGTTTTTTTTGTTTTTTTGGTAAGATACTACCTTCCTAATTATTGTTGGGTTTCTACATCATTTCCATGTGCATTACTTTTTTTTTTTTTTTTAATTTCTGGTGTATGACTCTGCAGTGTCATGAAATGCCCCTGTCAGCAGTGACATGAACTAGACAGTGCTGGGGGAAAATGTTGGTTAGTAATACCATTCTTCCCTAGCAATTACCTTTTTTCATTTCAGGAGAGCTGTTGTGCAATTCACATTTTAACAAGTTCCCATTATAGCCGGTCCCTCCAGCACTTGCTTAGGAAACTGGGAGGATTGCCATTCCCACAGATCTTATTAAAGGATAAGAATGACAACCATAGCATGAGTCATAATGATACATTGCTGATGGCCTAGCATGTTTCTTCAAGCTTGGTTACTTTGGATTCATTCTGATGATTAATTTCAGCTATCTTGGAAGTGAGCTAAACTGTCTCTACAAGTATCTGAATGACCAATCCAGGTCCTTTATGGTACTTTTTCCTATGTGCTAATTTTTAAAAAATATATTTTATTTATTTATTCCAGGGAGAGAAAGAGCAAGCAAGTGGGGCAGCGGAGGAGCAGAGGGAGAGGAAGAGGGACAAGCAAACTCTACACGGAGCACCGGGCTCAACCTCAGGATACTGACGTCATGACCTGAGCCAAAACCAGGAGTCAGACACCCAACCCTGAGTCACCCAGGTGACCCCCTATGTGCTAATTTTTAAAAGCCTCAATTGGTTCAGGTATAAGCATTGCTTTATGGCCTGAATTTTTTGGAAGGAAGATTGTTGTGGACTGATTGTCTTCCCCCGAAATTTATATATTAAAGCCCTAACCCCCAGTGTGATAGTATTTGGAGTTCTGGACTTGGGAAGTAATTAGGGTTAGATGAGGTCATGAAGGTGGGGCTTGCATAATAGGATTACTGTCCTTAGAAGAAGAGACACAAGTAGAGCTCACTCTCTCACCCCCACGTGAGGACACAGTGACCACGTGGCCGTCCACAAGCCCGGAAGAGAGCGCTCATCAGTAATTGAATCAGTAATCACCTTGGTCTCAGACTTCGCAGCATCCAAAACTGTGAGGAAATAAACCTCTGTTGTCTAAGCCACCCAGTCTGTGGTATTTTGTGATGGCAGCCTGAGCGACTAATATGAGGGTGAAGTGGGATTCAGAAAAATTGAAGGAGAACAATAAGTACCTTTTGGTACTTGAAAGACAAAGTCGTCCCTTAAAACATAAAAATAAATGTAAAGTTGTTTAATTTGTAGGAGCTATTGTATAAATTAAAACACACTGAACATGTGCACTTAATTTTTTTTAACTTTATCTTGGATGTCTTCCATATCTGTCACTCGGTTTTTTTCTTTATTTTTTTTTATTTTTATTTTTTTTAAAGATTTTATTTATTTATGTGACAGAGAGACAGCCAGCGAGAGAGGGAACACAGCAGGGGGAGTGGGAGAGGAAGAAGCAGGCTCCCAGCGGAGGAGCCTGATGTGGGACTCGATCCCAGATCGCCAGGATCACGCCCTGAGCCGAAGGCAGACGCTTTAACGACTGCGCTACCCAGGCGCCCCTTTTCTTTATTTTTTTATTATTATGTTCAATATAGTACATCGTTAGTTTCTGATGTAGTGTTCATTGATTCATTAGTTGCATATAACACCCGGTGCTCATCACCACACGTGCGCTCCTTAGTACCCGTCACCCGGTTAACCCAGCCCCCCACCCCCTCCCTACTGCAACCCTCAATTTGTTTCCCAGAGTCCAGAGTCTCTCATGGTTTGTCTCCCTCTCTGATTTCTTCCCATTCAGTTTTCCCTCCCTTTAAAGACTATACACTATACATGGCATGGGTGTATGATAATTTAGTTAACTGGTTCCCCAGTTGATGGATATTTAGGTTGTTCCCATTTGTCACTATTACAAAAAATGTTGCTGTGAACATCCCTTAGAGACCTCGTTAACACAGTTCTATAGGACAGTCATGTAATTAGGATTGCGTACCACAGTGGTTATAGTTAAAACATTGATAGGCTCAAAGAGGCCCTCCAAAAGGGCTAATTTATACTTTGAATGGTTTGTGGACTAAATTATTTCTATAGTAAATTGAATAGTGTCCCCAAAATTGACATTCATCTAGATGGAAACTCAGAATGTGACCTTATTTGGAAATAGGGTCTTCGCAGATGTAGTTAGAGAGATGAGGTCATTTTGGATGATTGTGGACCCTATATCCAATGACTGGTGTCCTCATAAGAAGAGAGGAAGACACACAGATGCACAGGGAAGAAGAAGTCCATGTGATAAAGGAGACAGAGGTGGGAGTGATGCAGCTGTAAGGTAATGACTGCCAGAGCCGCCCGAGGCTGGGAAGAGGCCGGGAAGGGGTCCCCCCAGAGCCAGCAGAGAGAGCGCGTCCCTGCAATGCCTTGATTTTGGTCTTCAGCCTCCAGAACTGAGGATGACTATATTTCCGTTGTTTTAAGCCACCTGGATTCTAATACTTCATTACAGCAACCCTAGGAAAAGGGTACAAGTTTCCTTCTAAAAGAGGTCCATTCAGATGAATCAAGCTAACCAGGGTTAGCTTAAGTGGAAAAAAATAACAAGTAATAAAATAATATCACCAAAGCTGCAAATTAAATTCTAAACTTTCAAAGATTTGCACAAAAAGTCTCATTTAATTTCCCAATTGCTTTTGATTGGTTCCTTTAATAAAGTGATTTTTTACAAATTAATTACAAAAGATGGACATTTATTAAATAAAATGGAACATACAGTTCAGTAAAAAAAGATAACAAATAGTACCATGCAAAATAAAATTTTTCCCCATGGACATTTTGATTTAGACTCTTCCAGACTTTTTGATTTATATTTAGACTTACTTAGCATACTGTTTTATAACATGCTGTTTCATGAAAAGCCATGTTGTTGTTGTTTTTAAGATTTTTATTTATTTATTTGAGAGAGAGCGTGAGCATGAGTAGGGTGGAGGGGCAGAGGGAGAGAATCTCAGGCAGATTCCCTGCTGAGCACAGAGCCCCTCGCAGGGTTCCACCCCAAGACCCCAAGATCGTGACCTGAGCTGAAGTCAGACGTTTAACTGACGGAGCTACCCAGGTGCCCTGCCATGTTTTCATATTTTAAAAAGACAAAGAAAAAGGTATGGCTTAATCTTTACTTCAGTTTTTTAAAATTTGTCTTTTATAGGTCTTGCCAGATGTTCAGGCTCTGTGGCTCTCCTCCAGCCCTGACTGATCACAAGGCACCCACCCGACTTCCACACTCCTCGCCACCCAGCCCACAGCTGGAGCCACACCGCATCCCCCAGCACCCACGCTAGTCCTGCTACTCTTTTTAGATTAGAGTAATTCTTTAGAATATTTGTTTTCTCCCCTTTAAAGGATTCAGAGTTCGGGTAAGTTTGAGCAGCACTGTATACATCTTTCTTTTAGAGATTTGCAATTGATGTTAGTGTTTTAAAGACTGAGAAGTACTACAGTAAATAAATATTTGCTTAATATTTGTTTAGTCTAAAGTTACCAAACTTTGTGGCCAAGGAAGCCTTTCTTTTTTTTTTTTTTCCTCTTTTTTTTCAATGTATCAACAGCTTATAGAACTGGAATTGTGACGAACATAGCTAACTTGGGGTAGGAACTTGAGCCAGTTCAGGTTCAGATTCAGTTTTGTCACTGCAAGAGTGGTTTCACCTTTGTGTCCAGCTCTGAGAAGTAGACTTCGGTCTTATAATCTTCCCACGGGCCCCATCTCATGAGGCTGGGGGTCTGCTTTGCTCTTCCAAGTCTCCTTTCTATAGACATTATCCTGCTTCTTATAATTGCTGTCCTGCCCATTTCGTTGCCTTCCTGCCTGCCGCCCAGCCCTTGAACTCCTCCCCACGAGGCCTGTTTGTTATGAGGCCCCAGTAGCCGTGAATCCCCCAAGCACCTGCATGGTTGGGTTTGTGTTGTGCATGGCCATAGGGTTCAGACGCCATGTACTGAGTACCAGGTCATCAGCACCACAGCGAGTCTGTCTTCCCACCACTGCCCCCCTTCTAAAGCTGGTGTAAAGCTGGTCCAGGGCTCTGCTTTCCAGGGCAGCATGCAACCATACATACTGTGTTCTCTTGGAAAAATCACTGAACAGGTAAAGTTAGGAAGTGGGGGATGTTTTGCAGAGAGAGACACAGTCACTGCACTAGGCACTATTGAAGTGTTTGACGTAGGTTCCCCTACTTCCCAACAACCCCTAGGAGAAGAATAGTATTATCCCCATTGTGCAGTTCGGGGAAAAACGGAGTCGAGAGGGCCCAAAAGCAGTGATCCAGGCTTCTGATGGAGATGAGCTTTGTTTTTTCCTCTCTAGCATGCTGCTCCCTACCATCTACCTGACGACAGTGTACCCTAATTGTAGGAAATCTACTGGGAAAAGGAGGGAAATGGTCTCTTGAGATTCAGATTTGAAAATCTCTATAGCGAATATTATCACCTGCTTTCCATCTGTAGACGCGTAACAGAGAGCTGCATCAGAAACTATCTTAATAGGAGGATTCCCTAAATCAACAATCTCCACCACTCCCGCCCCCAACACCCCACCCCCACTCCCACCCACCCACCCACCCACACAAAAGCCTGCTGCTTCTGCACCATCGAGGGCATCAGTCTGTGGTGGTGCTTGAAATAATCATGAATCTGGTAAACTACCAGTGAGATTTGCTAATTTCCATGGCTACGGCCTTATCAGAAACGTTCCCTAATGCCATTCCTTCCTTCTACAGTCTACACAGGAAGGGGGGGAAGGGAGGAGCAGGAAAAAAAGGATTGACTTCCCACTTTGACTGCCAAAGTCAAGTGCCTGGAATTTTCCAAAAGCTCTGAGGCTGAGCAGTGGATGCATTACTTACGAAATGAATGAGCTGTTGCTGTCTTTTATTTACGTCTTCTCAAGCGTAGTCCTTTATCAGGCCTGGCATTAGTCTGCATTGATGAGAATGACACACACAGTAAAAGCTATGGCTCCCGGAACCTCCGGTCTGAACTACAGCTCCTTCATACCTAATGTTCTTGCCATCAATCCTCCCACCCTCCCACTAGCCATCTTGCAACCCGGTGACAGATTAATCCTTCTAAAGTAACGTTGTAACTTCATCATTTCCTCCCTCAATGCCTATGCCTTTTTATTTAACCGCCGTTTTTATTATGTAATATATTAATAATTAATTTATGTAATATGATATTTCTCATAAAAAAGGCAGTTTACAAAGTTGTAGGTAGGATATAATCTCATTTCTGTTCTTACATATATTTACATTTGCATGGTAAAATATCTGAAAAAAACATTCAAATGGAAATTGTGCTTATCCATGAATAATAGACTTTTTTTTTTTAAGATTTTATCTATTCATTTGTCAGAGAGAGTGCGCACAAGCAGGGGGAGCAGCAGGCAGAGGGAGAGGGAGAAGCAGACTTTCCGCTGAACAGGGAGCCCAACGAGGGGCTCAAACCCAGGACCCTGGGATCATGACCTGAGCTGAAGGCAGATGCTCAACCCACTGAGCCACCCAGGTGCCCCGAGTAATAGACTTTTAAGGGTTTTTAGTGATTTTTTTTTTCTTTCCCAAAACCCTTTGCTTGATCACTCCAGATATTCACAACCTGTCAAGGGACTACAGGCCTTCTCAGTCTTTGCTCTCGCTACTCTGCAGAGCTGCCTCCACCCACTCAAACCTAGACAGTGCTGCTAGAACTTACTTTGCACTCCCTCCCCCAGAATGTTCAGAGCACCCTGCTTGTCAAAATCCTGTCCAGCTTCTCAGGCTTGTTTCAAATCTTCCCCCATAGTGATCCCCAACGGTCCAGTTAGAAGGAGGCAGGAGATGTTGCATGAGAGTTCTTTTCTCATATGGGGGTTTATGGTCAGGGTTACTCTATACACCCCTGTACGACGTCCGTAAGAAAGGCAGAGGGGGTGGGGACAGAAAGGCTGACTTAGCTGCCTGTTCATTCAGATACAAGGAATATATGGTATTCAGAAGGAGGGAATGAGGGAATGGCCAGAGGAGTAAATTCCCTTGGAGACCGCTCAAGGTGAGGGTGAGCAGTGAATACCTTTCTCTGTACAAGGACTAGTGGAGGGATAATAAAAATATGTATGGGCTGCACTTTTTTAAATTTATTTTTTTAAGTAATCTCTATACTCAATGTGGGACTTGAACTCACAAACTTGAGATCAAGAGTTGCATACTCTACCAACTGAACCAGCCAGGTGCCCCTCTTTTTTTTTTTTTTTAATCTTTTTTTATCTGTAAAAGAAAAAAAACTTGATTGGGCTCCAAGGGAAAAAAATTCAGCTTTGGTTGACTAAAAAGTGTCAATGAAGAAAACTGATCTGCATTCTCATCACTAAAATGGTATATATTTAAAACATAGCAATAAGAAGGCAAATTTCTTTATTTTCACCTTAAATTATGTTGACACATGGCAGCCACATGAGATCTATGGGTCAGGGCTGCTCATCACCAGTGTAACCTCAGAACCTGAGTCTGGAGACAAGCTGCCTGAGAGACTGTGCCCTAAGAACCTATAGAAATGGGAATATCAGGGTTATCCTCCGGCCTCGGACAACCCGAGGCTTTATCTTAGCTGAGATCTTTCTGTGTTAATACAGCAAATTCACTTGAGTCCTAGGACTCCGTTATTTGTCTTCTCTCATCAACCAGCCTCCCTTGAGGCAAAGTACTGTGTCTTACACTCTTTTCGTCCTCTTCTGATGAGGACCCCACACAATGCCTTTTTTGGGTCATCAGGAAATTCCTGTTTATGATGACAGTAATGAAGAAATAGCTTGAGAGAAAGTGACTTCACCTACGTGTGTTGAATTTTTATTTTCTTCAATATAGCACACCTGCTTAGTGGAAGTCATACTCAAGGAATGTTCTATATTGCACACCCCTAGAACCCAGGGCCCCTGCTCCCTTCCCTCACTCACGCTGCTGGAGTCTCTCAATAGTCCTGCCTGTTACAGGTGTGGCCCCACGCATAGGCATGTGCCTGCTTGTGCTTGGCTCTCAAAGGCATTACTTAGGCAAAATATATCTTAAAAGATTTCTCCCACCAACCTAAAGTAGTGGTCCAAATTTTCATCATTACTTAATTCTTTGCATTAAGTTACTAGGAAAGAAAAATACATTGTTTTGTATCATCTAATGATGTCTTATTTCTGATTAGTTTGTCTACCAGGCCTCCCATTGCTCTGAACTCCCACAGTATTTAGGATATGTATTTTATGATTGCACTCACTACAGTGTACTGGAATGATTTCTTCCTGTTTGTCCAAGCCACTATGAGCTCCTCCAGGCTATCTGTGGCAGCTGGTACAATGTCAGCCTGGCACATGGTAGGCCTTCAAAAATATTGCTGAACCAAACGTAAGCAACCCATTCCTTAGGCAAGCCCTGGAAAGTTCAGAAAAAAGAGCCTAAAAAAGTGAGTCAAGGAGTGTAGTAATTGCAGTGAGGAAATGTTTCATCAAAGATGCACCACTTGAATGTGGCAGGATACAAAATCAGTGCACAGAAACCAGTTGCATTTCTATACACTAACAATGTAACTGAAGAAAGAGAATTAAGGAATTGATTCCATTTACAACTGCACCAAAAACCATAAGATACCTAGGAATAAACCCAACCAAAGAGGTAAAGGATGTATACTCTCGAAACTACAGAACACTGACGAAAGAATTTGTGGAAGACACAAGAGATAGAAAAATATTCCATGCTCGTGGATTGGAAGAACAAATATTGTTAAAATGTCTATGCTACCCAGAGCAATCTACACTTTCAATGCAACCCCTATCTAAATACCACTGACATTTTTCACAGAGCTGGAACAAACAATCCTAAAATTTGCATGGAACCAGAAAAGACCCCAAATAGCCAGGGGAATGTTGGAAAAGAAAACCAAAGCTGGGGCACAATGCCTGACTTGAAGCTATATTACAAAGCTATGATCATCAAGACGGCATTGTACTGGCACAAAAACAGACACATAGACCAATGGAACAGAATAGAGATCCCAGAAATGGACCCTCAACTCTATGGTCAACTAACCTTCGACAAATCAGGAAAGAATATCCAATGGAAAAAAGACAGTCTCTTCAATAAATGGTGCTGGGAAAATTGGACAGCCTCATGCAGAAGAATGAAACTGGACCATTCTCTTACACCATACACACAGATAAACTCAAAATGGGTGAAAGACCTAAATGTGAGACAGGAATCCATCAAAATCTTAGAGGAGAAGATAGACAGTAACCTCTTCAACACTGGCCACAGCAATTTCTTTCAAGACAGTCTCTAAAGGCAAGGGAAACAAAAGCAAAAATGAACTATTGGGATTTCATCAAGATAAAAAGCTTATGTGCAGCAAAGGAAACAGTTAACAAAACTAAGAGGCAACCCATGGAATGGGAGAAGATATTTATAAATGACATTACAGATAAAGGGCTGGTATCCAAGATCTATAAAGAACTTCTCAAACTGAACACCCAAAAAACAAATAATCCAGTCAAAAAATGGGCAGAAGATATGAACAGGCATTCCTCCAAAGAAGACATACAAATGGGCAACAGACACATGAAAAAATATTCAACATCACTAGCCATCAGGGAAATACAAATCAACACCACAATGAGATACCACCTTATACCAGTTAGAATGGCCAAAATGAACAAGACAGGAAACAATAAATGTTGCCGAGGATGTGGAGACAAGGGAGCCCTCTTACACTGTTGGTGAGAGTGCAAGCTGGTACAGTCACTCTGGAAAACAGTATGGAGGTTCCTCAAGACGTTAAAAATAGAGCTACCCTACCACCCAGCAATTGCACTACTAGGTATTTACCCCAAGGATACAGATGTAGTGAAAAGAAGGGGCACATGTACCCCAACATTCATAGCAGCAATGTCCACAATAGACAAACTGTGGAAGGAGCCGAGATGTCCTTCAGCAGATGAATGATAAAGAAGATGTGGTTCATATATACAATGGAATATTACTCAGCCATCATAAAGGATGAATACCTACCATTTTCATCAACATGAATGGAACTGAAAGGGATTATGCTAAGTGAAATAAATCAAGCAAAGAAAGACAATTATATGGTTTCACTCATATGTGAAACGTAAGGAATAGCATGGAGGACCATAGGGGACGGGAAGGAAAACTGAAAGGGAAGAAATCAGAGAGGGAGACAAACCATGAGAGACTCTGGACTCTGGTAAACAGACTGAGGGTTACAGAAGGGAGGGGGTGGGGTGATGGGTTAACCGGGTGACGGTTATTAAGGAGGGCATGTGTTGTGATGAGCACTGGGTGTTATATGCAACTAATGAATTGTTGAACACTACATCAAAAACTAATGATGTACTATGTGTTGGCTAACTGACCATAAAATATATATACACATCACTAATACCAATGTAAAAAAAATACATCACTTGATTGGCTTCTGCAAGGGGTGAGAGGCCCAGCAGAGACAGTCTTGGTCCTGTCACAATTTGGTTAACCCTGACCAGTGGCTTACCTTTGAAGATGGGTACACTCTGTCTCTTCTATGATGAAGAGAATTTTCCTTAGTGATTAAAAGTAGGTGAGGGACAGACCCAACCCTAGCCTCATATTCTAGTGTTTCCCATACCAAAGAGCCTGAGCTTGCTTCCTGCGGATAGGGTTTTCATCATACATTGTTCTTGTGTTCTTAAGAGTCTAGCACAGAGTCTGACACATATTGGGAACGGAAACATAGCTAACAATGGTATAGTGCTTACTATGTGCCAGACACATTCCTCTAAGCATTTTATATGTATGAATTCGTTTAATCCTCACAACTATGAGGCAGATACTATTATAATCCCCATTATACAGACGGGCAAACCAAAGTACACAGGAATTTCTGTGACTTGCCCAAGGTCACATAGCTCTAGGGGCCATGCTTTTACTTAGCCTTAGTGCATTTAAATGGGGGTGAATGAATAAATCTCTCCCTGCACCATAGTTTTATAGCAGATTGTTTCATCTCCTGGGACAACACTTAGGGCATGGTCTCCATCACCAGACTGTCACTAGCTCAGGGTCATTTTTTGGCTCTTGCCCACCCTCAGTTCCTAAGCCGCATTATTTGCCAATCCGTCGCAAGACTGCCGTGCGTGCCCGTGGCCACCAGGGGGCACGATGGCCACACGTCCTCTTCCCCCTCCCTCCGGTCCTGCGCAGCCCAAGGAGGGCGGGGCCAGCGTTGGGCGGAGCCGGCCAGACCCCCGGGGAAGCTATCCCGGCGGGCTGCGCGCGCGGCCGCGTTTGAATGGCTCAGAGTGGGGCTCTGCTCGGGAGCCGAGGGACGTTCCGGGCTGCCGGGCGCAGTTGGTTAGTGCCGGGGCTGGGCTGAGGCGCCGCGGTACCATGAGGCGCCGGTAAGTGACGGCCGGGCCTGTGTGAGCCCGGCGCCCGCAGCTGCTCTGCAGAGGCGGCGCGTCTCCCGCGCCCGGACGCGCCCTGGGCCCACCTGAGGCCCCGCGGCGGCCTCCGCTCGGCCGAGCCGGGCGGCGGGGGCGGGGCGGCGAGGCCGCGGTCTCCGGCTGGAGCCCCTGCCCGGCCGCGAAGAGGGGCATCCGGGCGGCGGGGCGCCAGGGGTCCGGGTCGGGAGAGGCGTGGACGCGACCAGCTGTCACTTAATTTATGTGCGGGTGGGGCCGGCTGTGCTCGCCGGGGGGGGGGGGGGGGCGGGGGGAGGACGGACGCGTCTGCGGCGATCTGTTGGAGGACCTGCTTTCCCGAGCCGCCGGGGCCGGGCCTCGGTGTTTCCTTATATTCTGACGGGTCGGTGGTTCCCTGACAGATAAGCTTTTGTTTAGCAGGAGAAACACTTGACATAGCTGCATAAGAATTGCTGATTGCTACTTTAAGAACCTCATTGTATTTTCTGAAAAGTTGTTCTGTAACAGTACCTCGGCTTTTACCACGCTTTTAAATTGGCTTAAATATGGAGATAACAAAGAGTTCAGTTGTTTTCTTGTAGCTTGTAAAGTTCCTTGAAAACAGAGGTGTCTATGTCAGCTTCTTTACAGATAAAAAGAAAAAAAATACTAACAAAAATGAGTTGTGTAATAATCAGTTTAGCACTGGCAAAAATTCTGAGAACCTAGACCACCTAATAGCTTAAACTTGTGTAAATAGTTTATTCTGTTTTATGTGTTTGAACCTGCTTCAGACTTGAATCAGAACTTTATACATTGAGGCTTTTACTTGGCTGATAACTAGCATGTAAGAAAAACTGGTAAATATTTATTTTGGGCCTTCTATATGCTAAGCGCTGTTTGAGTGCTTTACTTTGGGACGGATACTGTTATGATCCCCTTTTTGACAAGGAGGACACTGAGACCTAGAGAAGCTGAGTAACTTGTACAAGGGTACACAGCGAATATATTCAGAACCCAAGCAGGCCGGCTTCATGCTTTTAACTGTGCTGCTTTACCTGCATCCTTTATATGTGACTCTTTTTAGTTTACAAAGCTCTTTCATTTACTTCTCTCAACTGGGGATATGATATATGTCAAGTGTGTTTGAATATATACATTCACACTATTAAATTGTTGTGACCATACTTAAATTTTGTGCACTGAGCAAAAATTCTGTTGAATATTTTACGATAAATGGAGTTCATAAAGTTCATGTTTGTGCTGTATATCATTTTAATTCCTTTGTATCATTTCTTGAAAGTGTAGAGAACAGTTTGAAACCTATATATTCCTTACAATATACCGTTATATATTGTTTTTGTTCTGAAATCCTGTTGAATGATTACTCTGTGCTTGGAATGATTATACTTCTAGCTCCATGACAAGAATAAAGGTTCAAAGCAAAATCATTTCATAAGAAATCAGCAGTTAACAGTGATTTACAGCAGAGCATTTAAATTTCATTCATCAGTTATCAAGCTTTTGATTGTCTCTATGCCCAGCAGTGTTAGGTACAATTGTTTACACAAAAGAAATGTGCCAGGGCAACAGACCTTAGTTTGGGATATGCGATTAACAACAACAGTATAAAATACTGTTGTGTGCAGAGGCTGTATGGTGAACTGAATTGGGCTGAATGGTAATGGTTCTGCAAAGAACCAACAACTAGAGGATGGATGTAGGGCACTGAATAGAAGCATGGATGAGGAATTTTAGTGAGGATACTGTGTTCAAAGACTTGGAAGTGAGAATGAAATGATTTTTCTGGGGAGCAGTGAACCTGATCTATTTGGAAAATTCCTTTTGAGAAAAATGAGATTATGTGGGCAAGACTAAGTATAATTGTTTAAAACATATATGGCAAAGAAGTTTAGATTTGACATATATGTAGATACTCGGGTGATTTTAGAAGTTTAAAGACTTTTATCAGTGGCTCTCCACTGGGGGCAATTTTTGTCCCTCAGGAGACCTTTGGTGGTGTCATGATTAGAATTGGAGGAGGTGCTACCGGCCTCTAGTGGATTAGAGGCCAGGGACGCTGATGTTAAACATCTTGCAATAGGACAGCCCCTCCATAAGAAATAATTACCCCAAATGTCAGTGGTAGTGAGGTTGAGAAACCCTGTTGTGAGTTAATTGTTTATATGGCCAGCCTCTGCTTCCATGTGCTTTATGTAAATATGAATGATGAATGTTAGGAGCATGAGTACAAGTAATATTAAAGCTGGGGGAAGCTGGCTCAGAGACCTCAAGGAGGAGGCTGTTGTTGGAGTCCTGGGAGGAGGGGAGGCTGTAAGGAAACAGGATAAGGGCAGTGAGAATGGCTTGTAGTGGTCAAATGAGACAATTATTTAGATAACATTTGTTTTCTGAGTTGGAAAATAATGTATCTTCCCTGAAAATAATGCATGTTCATTGTAGGAAAGTTTGGAAATGTAGAGAGTGTGAAAAAAAAAGTTAAAAGCGCTCAAGCCCCCCCACCCCCACCCCAAGCAGAAAGAACAACTGTTAACTGTTATTTTCTTCTGGTGTTTTTTTTCAAATTCTTTTTTTATGCTGATAATTATTTTCCTTTCTATAAAACTGGGATTATACATTTTTCTCCCTGTGGGTTTTTATTGTTTTGCCTTTTTTTTTTTTTGACTCAGCAGGTCATGAGTATTTCCCATTGCTTGAAAAATGTTCTTTTTAATGCTCACAGTCTTTGTTGTATGTGTGTTCTTTTGAAATTGGGAATTTTGCTTATATTCAAAAGAGACATTTTGAAGGAAGAAATAGAATATGGTGACTGATTAACTATAGAAAACAATAGGAGCAAAAGTCTGTGGTATCTTCAAGGTTTTAAACCTCGGAAGCTAAAAGAATGGCAGAGCTACTGAAATAAATCGGAAGTCTCAATAATTTTTGGGGGGTTATCTCATAATATTTCATTTTAGATATGGAAACTGCCATCACAGAGACCCATAATGAGATTTTAATGAGGCCCCTTGCTGCCTGTCAGCTTACATTCTTTTTTTTTTTTTAAAGATTTTTTATTTATTTATTTGACAGGGAGAGAGACAGCCAGTGAGAGAGGGAACACAAGCAGAGGGAGTGGGAGAGGAAGAAGCAGGCTCCCAGCGGAGGAGCCTGATGTGGGGCTCGATCCCAGGACTCTGGGATCATGCCCTGAGCTGAAGGCAGACAGACGCTTAACGACTGAGCCACCCAGGCGCCCCTATCAGCTTACATTCTTCCTTTAAAACTTTTTTTTTTTTGGTCAGGCAGGAGGAATTCCCTCTTTTTTTTTTTTTTTTCTTTGTAAAACTCTTAAAATTAATAATCTTTCTTTGGTTTTCTTTTTCCGTTATCTTTTTTTTTTTTTTTTGTACAAAGCCTCTTTTTCAGTTCTTAGCAAGTCTTCCTTTTTCCTCTTCTTAAAAAGTTATTTAAAATACAGTTTCTGGGGCACCTGGGTGGCACAGCGGTTGGGCGTCTGCCTTCGGCTCAGGGCGTGATCCCGGCGTTATGGGATCGAGCCCCACATCAGGCTCTTCCGCTATGAGCCTGCTTCTTCCTCTCCCACTCCCCCTGCCTGTGTTCCCTCTCTCGCTGGCTGTCTCTATCTCTGTCGAATAAATAAATAAATAAATCTTTAAAAAAAATATTAAAAAATAAAAAAATAAAAAAATAAAATACAGTTTCTATTAGAATACTAAATAAGGCTCAGGTTGGTTGTTCAGGAATCTTTGAGAGATTAAAGGATGTGTTTGGGTTTTTTGAATGTATAGATTGTTACAGTTTATATGCAAGAGGTGAGTATAACTCTTTTCTGGAGGAAGAGGAATTATCCTTAAAAAAATGCTTACTTAGTGCCTCATAACATCACCCTCGTCAATATTACCTTACTATTTTATCAGTCATTATACTCATGACCCATATCAGTTAATTTGGTGTTTTCTGGAAAATGTATTTAGGAAAGTAATTAAAAAAAAACAACAAAAAACTTTAAACTTAAAACAAATGGTACCTTTACTGGGAACATACACTTTCAGCTTAGATAAGGTACGGTTTGACTTTGCTAGATTCAAATGCTACGTTTACTACTTCGTCCTCATGTCCAAGTATCTTCTCTAATATGCATTAACTTTGAAGAAGTTTTGTATTTCCTGTCTTTGTTTTGGGGACATGATGAGGGTAGAGATGGGAGAAAGAGTCTTCTGAAAGGTACCCCCAGTTTGCTTCCCCTATAACCACCTTTCTTTTAAGTTTAAACACTGCCTGAAATTCTTTTTGCCTTGAACAGTCATCCAGTAACATATCACCTATGTATGAATCATGAATGCTCGTTCTAGCATCTCTTCTTCTCACTAGTACGATCTTAAAACAAGCAGCTTGGTGTTAATGGAAAAGGCACTAACACTGGAAATCACAGTTCTAGGCTTTGCTCTCCTACTGGTGACTGAGTGTTCTTGGGCAGATCCCTTAATCTCATTTGTAAATTGAAATTATCTCCAAGGTCCTTTCCAGCTCTAAGATCCTGTGAATCTGTGAAGTATTTACTTTTCAAGGGTAATTATCTCTGGTGAGACTATTAGTTTTTCTCGTAGTGTGCATTAATCAGATGATATCTGCCAAAGGCATTTGTAAAAGCTACTCCCATGTAATAGGATTGGGAGAGAAATTTTAGAATGAAATTTAAGTGCCACTAGCATATAAGCTCCAGGAGGGCAAGGATTATTGTTTTGTTCACTCATGTTTTCTCAGTGTCAAGAATGGTAATTAGCCTGTAACACGTACTTAATATTTGTTGAATGAAAGGAATGGATTGTTGCTGAGGAAAGACAAACTCGTTGGAATACTGCACAGAAGCCGAGTATCTTGAAGGAACCCAGAATGCAAACCAACTTGATTACAATCTAGCCATTCCTATAATATAAAAATACCTCCAGGTGATAGTAAAGCATCCGTTGTTCACTTGGTTGCCTTTCAGAACTCTGTAGTAATTACTGCGCTGATTGCCTCTCATACTCAGAGTACAGTTTTGTCCATTTCCAGGTCTTTAGGGCCACCTTGACTTTTGAGTGTGCCTTTTACTCTTAATTTGCAAAAACTTAGGCCTTGCTGGGGCACCTGGCTGGCTCAGTTGATTAAGCATCTGCCTTCAGCTCAGGTCGTGATCCCAGAGTCCCAGGATCCAGCCCCACATCTGGCTCCCTGCTCAGTGGGGAGTCTAATGCTTCCTTCCCTCTCCCACTGCCACTCCTCCTGCTCATGCTGTCTCTCTCTCTCTCTCTCTCTCTCTCAAGTAAGTAACTAAAATTTTAAAAAACAATAACAACAGCAGCAGCAGTTTTGGCCTAGCTTATTTCCCATACCACTTAATACCATCATTAACAGTATATTTAGTGTTGTAGCCAAAATAAATCATATAGATTGATTATGGAGGATTCATGGCACAGCTGTTGGAAACTAGTACCCTTGGCATTCCTGTTCCAGTCATCCTATTTCTACAACTGCCATATAAAATAATCTTCAAGAATAGTTTTTTTAAAAATAAAAAAAAAAAAGTTTACTTAAGTAATCTCTACACCCAGTGTGGGGCTCAAACTCATGACCCTGAGATCAAGAGCCTCATGCTTTACCGACTGAGCCAGCCAGGTACCCCAAGAATAGTTTTTAATCATATGATTTCTATACAAAGCTTCTCAGTAAGTGTATTTTGTCTATAAAATTAAAGTCCAGGTTCCTGACCTGGTATCCAAGGACTTCTACATTTTATCTAATCTACTTTTTTTTTAAAGATTTTATTTATTTATTTGACAGAGAGATAGCAAGAGAGGGAACACAAGCAGGGGAAGTGGGAGAGGAAGAAGCAGGCTCTCAGCGGAGCAGGGAGCCCGATGTGGGGCTCAATCCTGAGACCCTGGGATCACGCCCCGAGCCGAAGGCAGACGCTTAACGACTGAGCTACCCAGGCACCCCCTAATCTACTTTTTTATTTCCTCCACAATGACCTGAACTCAGTAACTGTTTAATTATTAAATAGTTGGTGTAGATAATAAGCAAAAAGCACAGTTATTCTCACCTGTTTCCAGGTAAGGAAAGGCTAGTAGGTATGCCTGTATAGGGTGGCATTCATTATTTGGGGCGTATTTACTGAAAAATAGCATCAGGGACAAGAATTCATAAACTCCACCTAAACAGTTTCTCCTCTTTTTGGCAGACCTATTTGGAAACTGAGTAATAATCAGAAGGAAATTACTTATGTATACTTAATGGCATCACTTGACTACTTAGTGATACTGACTACGTTATTATGTGCCCACTGCATTGTTTGGGTGGTTTATCAGTCTGGATGGCCTGTGTTATTTTACAGTAACAACCCCCAAATCTCAGTGGCTTCAAATAACAAAGGCTTATTTCTCCTTGATTCATCTTACGTGTGAGTTATCTGGGGACTCTGCTCTATGTTATCCTTGCTAAGGAATGTGGACAGATGGAACCTTAATCTCTGCCCTGTTGCTAGTTGCCACAATAGAGGGATGGTGATAGGAGCGAATCACACAAAGTGGCTCTCAAAGGCTTCTGTTTATATTTCATTGGCAAGAGCAAGTCATATGACCATACCTAACTTCAAGATGATGGACAAGTATAAGCTTACCATGTATCCGAAAGGAGAATTGGAATATCATGGCACAGTTAGGCATTCTTCCATTGACTTTTTTTTTTTTTAAGATTTTATTTATTTATTTGACAGAGAGAAAGAGCACAAGCAGGTGGGGTGGCAGGCAGAGGGAGAGGGAGAAGCAGACTCCCCGCTGAGCAGGGAGCCCGATGGAGGGCTCAATCCCAGGACCCCGGGATCATGACCTGAGGTGCAGGCAGATGCTTAACCACTGAGCTACCCAGGCGCCCCTCCCATTGATGTTCTTTTTTTTTTTTTTTAAGTTTTTTTTTTTTTTTTTTTTTTTTACTTGAGAGAGAGCACAGAGGGAGAAGGAGAAGACCCCCCACTGAGCAAGAAGCCTGATGCAGGGCTCAATCCCAGGATGCTCGGACCAGGACCCGAGCCAAAGGCAGATGCTTAACCAACTGAGCCACCCAGGGGCCCCTCCATTGACGTTCTTTAATATTTTGTGACTCCTCCTCCCAGCTGATCATTATCATTATCTTTCATGGTTGACATCATCCTTCTTTAGATAGGTTACTTCCTTCCTCAGCTGTTTATTAAGCACCCACTATGTGCCAAGCACTATTCTAGATAAAATGAATAGGATTCCTGCTGTCATGGAGCTCACAGTAGTGGGAGGACATGAACAATTAGCAAATAAGCAAGCTAATTTCAGGTAGTGATAATTGCTATGGTGGGGGAAAAATACAAGGTACTAGTATAGGGAATGGAGGTGAGGTTGGGGCTATTCTTGATTGGGTGGTCAGGGAAATGCTCTTGGGTGGGTAACATTTTAGCTGAGAAGTAGTAGCCCTGAGAATATATGGGAGGAATGTTTTAAGCAGAAGGAATGGTTTGGCTACAGAATGGAAATGAACTTGACGTGTTTAAGGACAGAAGTCCAGTGTGGCTAGAGGAATTGGTATTAGTCCAAGAGAGAAGTGATGATAGTTTGGGCTAGGATGTTGGTAACTGAAATGGAGAGAAATGAATAGTTTGGGAATATGTTAAAAAGGCAGAATCAGTGGATTGGACATAGGGAATTTATGAAAACAGAAGATAAGAATGAATCCTTTGGGGCTTTCCACAAATGGGAGGATGATGGTTCTGTTTACTGAATTAGGAACAGTTGAGAGATCAGATTTGAGAGGGTGGATACTAAGCGTTCTGTTTTCAATATGTTGAGTTCAAGAATTGTTGACTGTGGAACTGACATCCACATGGAGCTACTCACAGGCAGTTGGCATATGAGTTCAGGGTTGAGGGGAAATAATTGAGAGGGGTGATTTTTTTTTTTTAAAGATTTTATTTATTTATTTGACAGAGATAGAGACAGCCAGCGAGAGAGGGAACACAAGCAGGGGGAGTGGGAGAGGAAGAAGCAGGCTCATAGCAGAGGAGCCTGATGTGGGGCTCGATCCCATAAGGCCGGGATCACGCCCTGAGCCGAAGGCAGACGCTTAACCGCTGTGCCACCCAGGCGCCCCGAGAGGGGTGATTTTTTTTTTTAAATGAGGTTAATATGTTAAATTTGGTTACAGTTAAGTTTTATTTTATTTTATTTTTTAAAGATTTTATTTATTTATTTGACAGAGAGACAGCCAGCGAGAGAGGGAACACAGGCAGGGGGAGTGGGAGAGGAAGAAGCAGGCTCCCAGCGGAGGAGCCTGGTGTGGGGCTCGATCCCAGGATTCTGGGATCACACCCTGAGCCGAAGGCAGCCGCTTAATGACTGAGCCACCCAGGCGCCCCTACAGTTAAGTTTTAGACCTGGATTTCATTATACCTCATTAAGGCAGTGTAAGATTCCTATGCTGGAAAACGGTGTTCCCTAGGGAAGGGGACATTTTCAAATTTCAGCCTACATTCTGATTTCAGCCCAGGGGACAGTGGTAACAAACCATCCTAATGGATAGGGACATGCGGTAATCCTTGCAAGTGTTGGAGTGTAAGAAGGATTAAGAAGTATTGTTATAAAAGGACCCTAGCATCATCATTTGTTGATTTAATTCTCAAAGGGCAGTGATGTTGTCTTATATATGTGTTTATTTATGTACATTTCTGAGTTTAAGAAGACAATAAGAAAGGGGCGCCTGGGTGGCACAGCGGTTAAGCGTCTGCCTTCGGCTCAGGGCGTGATCCCGGCATTCTGGGATCGAGCCCCACATCAGGCTCCTCCGCTATGAGCCTGCTTCTTCCTCTCCCACTCCCCCTGCTTGTGTTCCCTCTCTCGCTGGCTGTCTCTATCTCTGTCGAATAAATAAATAAAATCTTAAAAAAAAAAAGACAATAAGAAAGGATTAGAGTATTTTTCCTCCCTATGACTATTTCCAGAAAAATACTGGAATATTCTAACAGGGAGAATAAGAGATATTCACCAAAACATGCTAAGATAATCACCTACTTGGCTTTAGAAACCCTAAGTCTTCCTAAAGATTCAGGTATTTAGCCATTTAAGAAGATCTTATACTATCAATACATTTTATTAGTTTTTAAAAAATATTTTCCTTTTTTCATGTTTTTATTTAAATTCCAGTTAACATACAATTTAATATTAGTTTCAGGTGTAGAATTTAGTGATTCATCACTTACATACAACACCCAGTGTTCATCACAAGTGTCCTCCTTAATACCCATCACCCATTTAACCCATACCCTGCCCACCTCCCTCCAGTAACCCTCAGCTTGTTCTCTATAGTTAAGAGTCTGTTATGGGGGAAAATAAAGATTTTATTTTAAAGTAATGTCTGTACTCAACTTGGGGCTCAAACTCACAACCCCAGGATCAAGAATCACACACTCTACCTACTGAGCCAGCAAGGCACCCCACTATCAGTACATTTTAATTTCGTTAAAAAAATAATACTTGGTTTGATACAAAATTCAGAAAGCGCAAAAGGGAAAAGTCTCCCTCTCATCTCATCCCCCAGCCACACTTATCCTCTCTCTAGAAGTGACTGTTGTCCCGTTTCTTGTTTAACCTTTCAAAGATAGTCAGTGAATATAAAATCACTCACATACACATTTTGTTTTTACATAAGTTATAACATACTTTTCTGCACCTACCCCTGCCCTGTGCACTTTTCAGTGTAAGGCATTGAAAAAATTAAGTCTGTAGGTCAACTATTACTGGTAAAGGCGTTTATAGGCAGCCACCTAGTTCTCAGAATTTAGCTAACTTCTTTTTCCCATTATTAATACCAGTTCCTTAATGTAGTATACTCAGTGGACTTAACTATTAAAAATAAGGAAGAGGTGGCGGGAATGGTGATTCCCACATAGCATCAATTTTTTAATATTCATTTCAGGGTAACTTAGTCATAAGAGAGTTGGAATTGAGTTTGGTCTAATTGATTGAAATGATGTATTACCATCTTATACCCACTGAATCTCCAAAAATCTGTATTTTCATGCTTGATCTGTCTTCCTGAATTTGACATTATTTCTTTTTTTTTTTTTTAAAGATTTTATTTATTTATTTGACAGAGATAGAGACAGCCAGCGAGAGAGGGAACACAAGCAGGGGGAGTGGGAGAGGAAGAAGCAGGCTCATAGCGGAGGAGCCTGATGTGGGGCTCGATCCCAGAACGCCGGGATCACGCCCTGAGCCAAAGGCAGACGCTTAACCGCTGTGCCACCCAGGTGCCCCTTGACATTATTTCTTAAACCAGTCTTCCATGGATGGTGGACTGAATTAATAGAAGATGGTGTGATGAATCAGCAAATAAAAAACCCTTGTGGTTTATTCCAGGTACTAGGGGCTTTGAGTTGTTCTGAACATGGAATCAGAGTAAGGGTACTTAGTTTTATGATTTGAGTAATAATATCAGGCTCTGATAACTTGGTAAATCCATTTCCTCAAAGAGGAATAAACCTAGCAAGTGCATTAGACATCCAGGGAACTTGATGGGGTGCCATTTCCCTGGAGGGTGCATGGATGAGCACTGCTTATACTGGTTTCTGGGCTTCTTTTTCTTCTCCTTCTCCATTGTTACTCATCTGTCCACCAAGCCATGCCCCATGTAACTGAGACATTCTTTCAAAATGTTAACCCCCAATCACATTTGAATCTAGAAGGGGTTAAAAGACTCCAAACATGTCAACAGAATATGTCATTTTTCTACCAAAATATTACTGTTTCATGTAGTTTATAAACAGCACATTAGCATGCCATTCACTTGGTCACGTTTTGAGTGCCGTGTTTACAGTCTTTGTAAGCTGCCTCCCCTGTGTCCAAATATACCTGAGAGAGGAATGTCACCTTTAGGAAATCACAGAATCATTTTTTTAAAATCTGGCTTGATATTGAAGTATGCTTTTTAGTCCTTACGATAAGTCGTAACCGCTCTACACTAGGTCACATGATCTGTTCAGCCCAACACTTGCTTCGATCACCCTTGTAATAGTTATGAAAATAAATTGAACACATTGATTAAAATTACTGAAACCCTCGTTGAGAACACTGGGTGAGTTCTACTGGTCTAGAAGCTGTTGTTACTCTGTAAAATGAGGTTTTGGGTTTTTTATTTTTAAGACTGATTTATTTTTTCGACGAAGAGAGAGCCCTCGTGCATACGAGCAGGGGGAGTGTGGCAGGCAGAGGGAGAGGCAGGCAGCAGAGGGAGACGGAGAAGCAGACTCCCCACAGAGCAGGGAGCCCGATACGGGGCTCCATCTCAGGACCCTGGGATCATGACCTGAGCTGAATGCAGATGCTTAACTGTCTGAGCCACCCAGGTGCCCCTAAAATGACTCTTCAAGTATCTTTGCTTTAAGCTACTCTCTTCTATTTCATCATTTAACTCAAAGAGCAATTTTTCCCCCTAAACTATTTGATAAATCATCAGGAATATTACCATACTTAACATAGTGTATTACAATGGCTTCTCTGTGTTTCTCCTGCTATAAATGTGGTATAATGAGAATTTTGCAATAGGAAAAGTTGGGAGGCTGAAGGTGTGAGCAGGAACGAGGCAGGAAACTACCAGTTGCCATGATGTAGCTGTATATAACACCAAAATTCTACATTGAAGTGATTCAGGTTGCTGGGTTTTATAATTTTACAGTTCTTTTGTGTTCCTTTACATAACTTGAGAATGTATGTGTTTCAAGGCCCAAGAACATTTAATTTATCATTTCTTATTAATGTATTGTCTTATGCTAAAAAAGAAACTTAATTCTTTCATTTAAAATGTAACTTTTTTTTAATGTAGGAAATTGATACAGAAAAATAAGCCGAAGAAAATGATTCAACCTTAAAACTGTAGAAAAATAAACAGGAAAAAAGGATTCAACTGTGATACCAGTCTTTAGAAAGAACTTTTGTCCTTTCAGTCTCTTTTTTATTTTTTTCCTGTGCTACATGTACACATGCACAGAAACATATAACACATGTAACAGGAAACTGGCATTGAAATTTGCTGACACCACAAAGAATGTTTCTTAACACCAAGGGCAACTTGCTTCATCAGTGATGTTCATGTATGACTTAATGATAGCTAACATTTACATGACGATTAACCATGTGCCAGACATTGTGGCACGTGGATTATTTTGTTTAATCCTTACAACACTACTCTTCAAATAGGAGGTTAAGTAATTTGCGTAAGATCACATAACTATTAAATGGTTAAAGCAGGACTGAAACCCAGGGAATCTGACTCTAGGACTTCTGTCACCCTGTCACAACATACAGCCTCGTCCTTTCAGTTTAATCACCTAAGAAAAGTACAACTTCATATTACTTCTTTCAGATACAGACTAAAACATAATCTTATTTATCGTCCGTCAAATTTTCAAAGGTAAAAATTCATAATACAGAATCTTCTATCATCAAGGGTGCAGATGGTGGTCATTGCCCACCTCTGTCGGCAGGAGTGTGGATTGAAGGGCAGCTGTCCATCCATCTGCCCATTTGCCAGACTTACATAGTTGCCCAGTTTCGTAAATGCAGCAGTTTAAAATAGAAGTTTAAAAGCATTGTTTCAGGGCCCCTGGGTGGCTCAGTCAGTTAAGTGTCTGCCTTCGACTTGGCCCTGGGGTCGAGCCCCACGTGTATCGGGCTCCCTGCTCAGCAGGAAGCCTGCATCTCCCTCTGCCATTCCCCATGCTTATGCTCTTGCTCTCTGTCAGATAAATAAAATCTTAAAAAATAAAAGCATTGTTTCTATGAAAACTAGTTGGAATGCTTTAGATAGACTAGATGAAGGCAAGTGACTCAAAAACTTCATATCAACTTGAGTGTAGCTTATGAAGCTAAAGATAAGTGAAGTAAAACCATAACCATTTAGAATTTTGTACTGATACTGCTTTGTGAGTGGCATTAGATCTTGGGCCACTTGAGAGAAACCCAAAGTAGAAATCATAGATGATGCATATGCATTATTTTAAGGTACATGTGTACATTTCTCTGTTTTAAATGAATCCTCATTTTAAATGATTTTTTGACTAAAAACCACTGCTCCCAGTCACAGTATATGGAAGGGCTTCTATCATATATTTGAAGAGATCTATAATCATATTTTTTGACCCAGGCATGAGCTTATCCAGAGGAAATAATCAATTTCGTACAAATATATATGTCCATCAAAGTATTTTCTGAAATAGCAAAAATAAAAATAATATTCATATGATAAAATAGTATATAGTCATTTAAATCATTTTCAAAAAGACTTTTTAATATGTAGGAGAACACAATGTTAATGACAAAATGCAGCCTGTAGAAACTAAACTGCATAATAGGGCGCCTGGGTGGCTCAGTTGGTTAAGCATCTATCCTTCAGCTCAAGTCATCATCCCAGTGTCCTGGGATCAAACCCCACATCAGCCTCCTTACTCAGCGGGGAGCCTGCTTCTCCCTCTCCCTCTGCAGCTCCCCCCTTGTGCTTTCTATCTCTTTCTGTCAAATGCATATATAAAATCTTTAAAAAAAACAAAAACAAACTGAACTGCATGAGAGGAGAAGCACCAGAATAGATTGGTGGTTGAATTACTAGTGATTTTTTATTTTAATTTGACTTATTTTTAAAGTAAGTAATACTTGTATGAAAGGCAAAATTTTGTACAAAGGGAGCATAAAGTAAGAAAGTTTCTCTACTGTTTCCCAGCTGTGTGGTTCACCTCTCTGGAAGCATTCAGTGTTTGTTAGGATATTCTAATATGAGAGAGATCATTTTTATCCATGTTTATTTCTTTTATTTATTTATTTTTTAAAGATTTAATTTATTTGCTAGAGAGAGCGAGCACAAACAGGGGGAGCTGCTGGCAGAGGAAGAAGCAGGCTCCCTGCTGACAAGGCACCCGATGCAGGACTCGATTTCAGGACCTTGAGATCATGACCTGAGCTGAAGGCAGGCCCTTAACTGATTGAGCTCCCAGGCGTCCTATCCATGTTTATTTCTGATTTTTCCCCCTTTTATGCAACAGGATTTCTGCCTCCAAATCCAAGAATATGAAGTTAGGGAGGGACAGGACCATAGACTTCCTGCCCACCATCTGTTTTTGTTTCTCCCCCCTAGCCCACTTTCACATTACTCTTGTTGAGAAAAAGTTGACTGCATCTGCAGTCATTAAGGGGAATACTACCTCTAACCCAAAGAGCAAGGACCTGCCATTTAAACTGTCATTGCAGAACATTGCTATATATATATATATATATATTTATATATATATATATATATATATATTTATATAGCCCACAAAGAAGCTTTGCTCATTGAAGTAGTTTAGTATCTGATCTGTTTCTTTTATGAACATTTTTTTTAAGAGAGAATCTTTTTTTTTTTAAGATTTTATTTATTTATTCGACAGACAGCCAGCGAGAGAGGGAACACAAGCAGGGGGAGTGGGAGAGGAAGAAGCAGGCTCATAGCAGAGGAGCCTGATGTGGGGCTCGATCCCATAACCCTGGGATCACACCCTGAGCCGAAGGCAGACGCTTAACCGCTGTGCCACCCAGGCGCCCCTCTTTTATGAACATTTTTAATCATATGGAGAGAGAGGATGGCATAATGAATATCCCAGTTACCCAGTTTCAGCCATTACCAGTGTTTCTTGTTTCATTGATTTTCCCCTACTTTGCAAATCCTAAACATCATCTCTTTTCATCTGTATGATTATGTATATGTATCTCTAAAAGACTCTTTAAAAAAAACAAAAGATGTAATAATAATACCATTCAACTAGAAATAATTAATGGTGATTCCTTACTGTCATACACTGCTGATGCAAATGTTAAATGGTACAACTTTTCAAAGTTTGGCAGTTTTCTTAAAAAGTTAAATGTATACCTAGCACCATCTCACTCCTAGGTATTTACCCAAGAGAAATGAAAGTATCTGTTCATGCTAAGACTCGTACAGGACTATTCATAGCAGCTTTATTAGTAATAGCCAAAACTGGAAACAACCCAAATGTCTATCAGCAGATGAATGCATAAACATAATTTTGATATACTCACACAATAGAATACTGCTCTGCAGTAAAAAGGAACGGACAATTGAATATATAACAGCATGGATGATTCCCAATATAATTATGTTGAGTGAAAGAAACCATAACCCCCCCTCCAAAAAAAGAGTATATACTATATGATTCTTTTAATATAAAGTAGTAGAAAATGCAAACTAATCTGTAGTGACAGAAAGCAGATCAAGTGGTTGGGGAGGAATTATAAAGGGACACAGGAAATTTTTAAAGATGGTGGATGGGGGGCACCTAGGTGGCTCTGTTGATTAAGTGTCTATCTTTGGCTCAGGTCATGATTGTGGGGTCCTGGGATCGAGCCCCACGTTGGGCTCCCTGCTCAACAAGGAGCCTGCTTCTCCCTCTACCTTTGCCTGCTGCTCCCCCTGCTTCTCCTCTCTCTATCAAATAAATAAATAAATAAAATCTTTAAAAAAAGATGATGGATAGGTTCCTTATATTGATTGTGGTAATGGTTTAATGGGTGTATGTATATATAAGTACACTTTAAATATGTACAGTTTATTTGTTATACTTCAGGGTTATAAATAATTCCTTAATATCACATATCCAATCAATATTCAAACTTCCCTAATTATTATACATTTTAAAAGCTTTTAAAAAATACGATCTTAAGCAATGTCCACATATTGTATTCAGTTGATGCAGTGTGTTTAAATATATAGCTTCCTCTTCTTTATTTTTCTTTCTTGCAAAATATTTGTTGAGGAAACTGAGTTTTGTGTCCCAAAGATTTTCTGTTTTCTGGATTTTTCTAATTATATCTCCATGGTAGTGCTTAACAGGTTCCTTTCTGACTTCTATTTCTTTTAATCTGGTAATTGGTAACAGGCAGTTGAAGCTTGATTATGTTCAGGCTAGATTTTTTGGCAAGAATATGTAATAGTGTTGTGAAGTGTATTTCCTGTTGTATCACATCAGGAGACATGTAATGTCTGATTGTCTCCTTGTTTGTGATGCTCAAGTTGATAAGTGGTTTGGATGTTATCAGCCCGATATATCCATTATACAGTTTCCCGTCAGCTTCTGTATCTGTTCTGGCTTTGTATTCATGCTCAAATTGAAAAACCATTTCTGGAGAAAAACCGAAAATATGGAAAAAAGAAAGCTCTAGTAGATTTTGATTTTTGAGTACCTAAGAGTTTTTACTGTGGTTGCTTTAGAGAGCTTTCCTTTATTTCATTTTTACAATTTCTGTTTGTCTTCAGGATTCAGATCTGGTACGACAGAAGATGTATTTCTAGATACTTGACTGCCTCTCAAATTAGATTCACTGCTGCTGCTTTTTTAGCAACCTGTGCTATCTGTTCCTCTTCTATAGCACTTGCTGTTTTATAGTTATTGACTTTCTTACTTCTTGTCATTCTTCCCCCCAGGCCACGAGCTTCTTGAGAAATAAGACATGTACTTCTGATTAGTCTCTTGATACACAGTAGTTGCTCAGTAAATGCATGTTGAATACATGTGCTTCCTTTCCTTTAATCATTTAAAAAATGAACTTGAAAATCATAGTACTTTGTGATGATACGCAGTTGCTCACTGGAGGATATACACTATATATGTTTATATTTTTGTGTCTTTATATATATTTAAATTAAGAGTTGTTGAATTACCTTTTAGATTGTGTATCTAAAGGTGTGTATCTAAAGGTGTATCTAAAGGTCTGCTCATGAAAAGTTTTGCAGTCTAATTGGCAGAAGGAGACATACGGGGATCAGTCAGTGCTCAGTCATGTTGTCATTTAGGCCCTCAGTTATTTGTTGTTGAAGTCCTAATCTATGTGATGTTAATTTACTAAGTACCATAAAAAATGTGAAGGAAGAGATCAATGAAGACAGGAATCAAATGATTCAGAGAGGAAGATTTGAACTCAGTCATGGTCAGAGAGGCTGTGATAGAATGGAAAGGTACGGTTCTGTTTCCATAAAAGAAGAAACATTTAGTTTCCAAAAAAAAAAAAAAAAAAAAGAAACATCAGGAAAGGCAGGAAGTATTAATAGCAAAAGAAATGAGACTTATTATCATAAAGTATGCTTTCTCTGATTAAGGATGCTTACAGTGAGTTTTTACCCTTTTCCCTGTTTCTTTTTGTGAAAGTGTTAATGTGGTTCATTTCTTAAATCTTTGCCATCTTCTGGGACGTCTGGAGGCTCAGGTGGTTAAGGGCCTGCCTTCGGCTCAGGTCATGATCCCAGGGTCCTGGGATTGAGTCCCGCGTCAGGCTCCTTGCTCAACGGAGAGCCTGCTTCTCCCTCTGCCTGCCGCTCTTCCTGCTTGTGCTCATGCTCTCTCTCTTTCTCTGACAAATAAATAAAATTGTAAAAAAAAAAATTTCTTTGCCATCTTCTCATACACTGACACTCTTGATCCTTCTGTGAACTTCCAGTGTTAGTTCTCTTTCTCTCCCCAAAATTTGCCTAGTGCTATGAAATCTCTTTAATCAGTTAAAATATTCTCTTCTTCAGTTTTGATAGGTTATTAACTTATTTACCCCCCATTCTCTTTGTCCTAGTTCTTCCTTTATTAAAAACAACAACAACAACAACAACCCCTATTTTACTGTCTGCAGGTTTTCTTTTACTTTTGGAGGCAGGGTAAATACACAAACATTTTCACTTTTGTAGGTGAGGAAAATGAGGCTCAGCTGTTTCCAAGGTCACATAGCTAGTTAAGAAGGAAAGCTGGGGATTTGAACATGGGACTATTTGACCTAATCTTTTAGCTACACTAGACGTTAAGGTTGGATGAGTCTTTAATTTTTCACCCAGGTAATGAATTTTGATACCTACTGCATAGTGAGCAAAAAGCTTTCCAGAGCGCCTGGGAGAGGCAGGAGAAGGCTTTGCAAGTTAAGATTTTAACTCCCACTAGCCTGCAAGTGAGAGCACTCACCCCTCATCATTACACACAGAGGGCACTGAGGGCATTTCCCGTCCTCGGGGCCAGACAGCCCACATAGATGAGTAGAACATAGAACCAAAAGGGTGGGCCTTAGTGATCACAGCTCAGAACAGATACATATATTTCAGATGCTTTGAGGAATGTTTCTGGAACCTCTGGCACTAAAATCTGGACCAATTCCTGAAGAAAAAGAATGGATGTGGGCCCAGTGGAACCATATTTCTCACTTCTGTCAAGTGAGTGTTGAGTGTCCAAGGAGCCTAATGAAAAGCCATGAATGATGTGTGCTCTGCACCCCAATTTTTTAAAGTCAGGTTATTGAGGCATCACTGACATGAGTTTTGACATACACAGAGTTGTGTGTGTATACTCACTACCGCAATCAAGAAATAGAACATGTCCCTCACTATGAAAAGTTCCCTCTGGGCCCTTTATGATCAGCTTCTCCTTCCTCGAGACTCTGGCAACCATTGCTGTTTTTCTTTCCCTATAATTTTGCCTTTTCTAGAGTGTCATAAAAATGAAGTTGTATAGTACATAGCATTGGGAGTCTCATTTCTCATTTAGCATATAATGAGATTGAGACATATTCATGTTGTCATGTGTATTGGTAACTCCTTCCTTTTTATTGCTGAGTATTTGGTAATTTTTATAGAAAAAAATACAAAAAATCTGTCTAGGAAGGTAAATCTTTTAATCGAGGTGGGGTGGCCGTATATCCCAATTTGCTTGGGACCAACCTGGGTTATGCCTACTGACCCAGCATAATTCCGTGAAGAGGGGAAAAAAGGTCAGAACGGATCTTTGAAATATTTTGAAGAAAGATTCAAGACGATTTAGTGATCAATTGGAAGGAAGGTGAGAGAAGTCAAAATAACTCGTAGGTTTTCAGTTGAGAGAAGTTTGATACCAGCAATTTAAAATGTGGTAGCTAGGAAGAGCCATTAGTTGGTTTGACATTGGAAGACATTGAAAGAAGTTTGTTTTAGATGTGTTGACTTGGACGACCAATGCCGGATCGGCAGGCCAAATACATAGAAGTTAGAGCGACTGAAATAGCTGAAGCCTTGAAAGCATGTTTTTCCAATTTTAGTGTAGAGATAAGAGTTGTTGAAGGAAAAGGTACCGAAAGGGAGTAAGGGAACAAGGAGACTCAAAATACTGTAGTTCTATGTTCTGTGAATAGATACGTGCACGCGTGCAGGCGAGCACGCTGGGGTGCAGTGAAATGATGAAAAAGCTAAATGGTGATGAAGAATGAGCAGAGTTTTTACAGGTGGCTTGGCTGACCTTGATGTGAGCATCGTCAATGTTATATAAGCTTCAAGTGACCTGGAAGATGGAATTTTTTTCAGAAGAGAGGACAAAATAAAATCAAGGTCATAAAGGGTTAAAGAGAAAATGGAAACTAAAAAACACTCATTGTAGAAGTTTGGCAGGAAAGAGAAGTAGAGAAAGAGTATAGGAGTTGATAGAGGAAACCTGAGCATGTTTGAAAGCAGAAGGAGAGGAATCAGTTCAAAGGGAGAAATTGAAGAGATAACCAAAAAAAAAAAAGAAAGAAAGAAAGAAAAAGAAAAAAAGAAATCGAAGATATAGAAGTGTGTGTGGAGGGAAACTAAGTCCCAAATGAGGTGAGAAAGCAACAACTGAGAAAATTAGCTGTCCTGATTTTAGAAAAGGTTAAATAGAGCCTTCCTATGAAATGTTACACCTTTTTCACTTTTTTACTATAAGGGAGTTGTATAATTAAACCGCTTTTTATAAGACAGTGACCTCATTAAGTTTTAAAGTATTTATTCAGATTATGAAAATAGAGAAACCTATAAATGAAAGGAAAAAATCACCTGTAATTCCACTAGCATTAAATAATTTATGTTAATATTTTGATACAGCTGTTCTGAATATGCATTGATAATTTATATGCACACACACGCATACACACACATATAGTTCAGATAGCTTTTAAATAACCATTTATTTTTTAACCTCTTTATAATGCTATTATTTTTTGAAACTTCCACTCACAAAACATTCTTTGAAAATAGTGTTTTTAATATTTCATTGTAAGCACTGATCCCATTTGGATCAACCTTAGCATTCTCAATTCCCTTTTTTATCACCTTGTTTTTTAACCTGATCCAGATTTCACTGTTAAACGTTTAAATAAGTGCTGCAGATACCAAAGCAGTTATTAAGTGTCTAGTACCTGAATTTAGGTGAAGGGAATCCATATCCACAGGCTCTGAAGATTATACCAGAAAAACCTCAACTTGAAGGAAAAAGCCCATGTTCATCTTTCCCATTCATTTTTTTTGTGTGGCAGCTTCCTTATGTGGGAAACCTGTGATTTGTCTGTCTTTAAAACTTAAAAATCCACTAGTGGGACTTAGAAGAGAGAAGAAAAGGTTACCCTTATAGGGTAAGGGAAGGATAGGAGGTAGGACTCCCTTATAGTTTATGTCCATTTGTCTCTCCTGTCGTCTCCTCAGAAGAATTAGTACTCTCATCTTATTCAGCTATTCTGGATTGAAAGTTGACTCTACTGTGGTTATGAATGAGTTGCATTCAATTAATGAAAACAAAGTTGTGGTAGAATCCATGGATTCTATGCCCTACACTCTGCCGCTAACTAGCCTAGTATCTTTGGGCAAGTTACTTGATCTCCTGGGCTAAAAAAATGTTAAGCTAAAGCCTTAAATTCTAAAACCTCTTTCTTATTTATGTATTTTATTATTATATAATAATGGTTATGTACAGTTTTCAACCTCAAGACTCTTGGGGAATACCATTCAAGCCCTTTGAGAGAGTCTGTGGTGGTAATTGGAGAGTACTTGATACCAGGAATATTAATTATTATAATTCTTAGTGCACAACCATGCTTTGCCTTTTAAAAAGAGGAATGAAATTGCCTAGTGAAATTGCAGAGTTAAATACAATGTAAATAATTGATGTACTATAGTATATTAATATGAAAAGAAAGTTTAAATTAATTTGATCTTACGCTTAACAAGTTACTAGAGACAAAAGTCCAGATGTGTTTCATTCCTGTATGATTAGTTTTTCTCATTGTTTTGAGTAGATAGGGAGTATGTGAACACTTAGAGCTGTTTAATCTCTTCATTTGGCAGCCATTGTAGTAGATTATATGAATAGAACCCTTTTCATCTTTCCGATAAGAGAAAGCTTCTGTATAAAGGGAATTCAACCCTCCAGCTCCTTCTATGTGCCAGTGTTTTCCTACCTTCTCAAGAAAATATCCATAAGCAATCACTGTTATCTTTTTTTTTTGTCTTATCTTTAAGAGAAAATACGTGTTATAGTCAACGTTCAGAACAATTATAGGTAAAGTTAGTATTTTGATCTTTTCTCAGTATCTCCCAGCCCTTGCTTTTATTCTCTTTAGGCATTGTTTCCTTTTATTCTTTTTGCATTAAAAGATTATCCTTTCTAGTTTCTATAATCATTGTCTTCAACCGCTCTTTATCCCATTTCAGTTTATTCTTTTTGTATATTATCAAACAGCACTGTGGAAGCACCTACAGGCTTCAACAGTTGCTTTAAACTATTTTAGTACCACTGTCAGATGCTCTGGAGGGGAAAGGATTATCTTACTGCCTAAGAAGGGTGCTACCAGATGTATAAGAAATAAAGCAAATTGGAGTTTGTAGTGTAAAAATCCTTTGTAATGAGACTTTACCAATTACAATTTTGATAATTTACTTTTTTAAAGCTTTATTGAAGTATAATTTACATACCATAAAATTCACTTTTTTTAAATGTACAGTTTACTGATTTTAAAAATATACAGAATTGTACAATCATCAACCACAATCTAATTTTAGAACATTCCATCACCACCATCACCCCCAGAGAAGCCTTGTGTCCATTTGGAATTATTCTCACTCCCACCTCAGCCCTAGGTCTCTATGCTCTTTACTTTTTTTTTTTTTTTTAAAGATTTTATTTATTTATTTGACAGAGATAGAGACAGCCAGCGAGAGAGGGAACACAAGCAGGGGGAGTGGGAGAGAAAGAAGCAGACTCATAGCAGAGGAGCCTGATGTGGGGCTCGATCCCACAACGCCGGGATCACGCCCTGAGCTGAAGGCAGACGCTTAACCGCTATGCCACCCAGGCGCCCCAACTTTTTTTTCTTTTTAAGATTTTATTTATTTATTTGAGAGAGAGAGCAGGGGAAGGGGCAGAGGGAGAGAGACAAGCAGATTCCCTGAATGGAGAGCCTGACTTGGGGTCAATCCCAGGACCCCAAGATCATGACCTGAGCTGAAGTCAGAGGCTTAACCAACTAAGCCACCCAGGAGCCCCTCTATGCTCTTTACTTTCATGGACATTTCGTATAACTGAAATAACATAATATCTTGTCTTTTGTGTTTGGCTTCTTTCACCTAGTGTGATGTCCATACGTATGGTTGCATGTATTAATATTTTGTTCATTTTTGTTGTTGAGTAGTATTCCCAGCAGATATATCACATTTTGTTTTTCCATTCACCAACTGATAGACATTGGGGTTGTTTCTACTTTTTGGCTCTTCTGGAAAATGTTTTTATCACCATTTGCATACAAGTCTTTGTGTCTACATGAACTTTCATTTCTCATGAGTAAATATGTGGGGGTGGAATTTCTGGGTCATATGGTAAATCCATATTTAACATTTCAAGAAACTGCCAAACTGTTTTCCAGAGTCACTATGCCATTTTACATCTGTACGGTAATGTATGAGGGTTCCAGTTTCTCCACATCCTTCTCAGCATTTGTTACTATATGTCATTTTTATTATAGTCATTCTAGTGGTTGTGAAATAGTACGTCATTGTGGTTTTAACTTGCATCACTATCATGGCACGTCCGTGTTCTGTTGTTGGTTGCAGTTTTCTATCACTGTTGATTTTATCCTGTTGGTTGATGGTATTGTCTTATAGCCTTGTTGAATTTGTCTATTTGTTCCATCAGTCATTGGGAGGAGATATTGTTTGTTTGTTTCATATGTTTTCAGATTCTCTGGTTCTGAAATCTGACAATTATGTGCCTTGTCGGTCTATTTTCATCCACAATGCTGACCCTCATTGTGCCCTTTCAAATTTTTTTTTTTAAGATTTTGTTTATTTATTTGAGAGAAAGAGAGCTAACAAGAGAGAGAGAAAGAGCAGGGAGGAGAGGGAGAAGCAGGCTCCCCGTGAGCAAGGAGCCTGATGTGAGGCTGGATCTCAGAACCCTGGGATCATGACCTGAGCTATCCAGGTGTCCACCCTCATTGTCCTTTTTTCAGTGTGGAAATTCATGTCCTTCAGTCCTGTACAGTTTGCAGTTATTTCTTTGATTTCTTCTTTGTTTTCTCTGTACTCATTTGAAATTCCATTTATTTGGATATTGGTTCCTCTAAGCCAATCTTACCTATTTTTTTTTCTTCTGTATTTCAGGAGATACCCTCAAGTTTCTCTTCCAGCTTTCTACTGATTTTTTTTTTTTTTTGCTCTCTTATTATATCCTATTTTTAATTTCCAAATCTTTGTTGCTTTGTGTGTGTGTGTGTGTGTGTTTGTCTCATTTGTGTTTCATATATACAATTTGTTCTTATCTCTCAAGGATTTCTGAAAGTCAAGTTTATTGAGATATAATTTACATATGATAAAAATTCACCCGTTTTTGTGCATAGTTACATTAGTTTGACAGGTAACTACCACCATAATCAAGATGGAAAGCAGTTCTTTGGAGGCTTTGACCATCACTGATGTCAATATTTTTAGGTGTGTGTGTGTGTGTGTGTGTGTGTGTGTGAGAGAGAGAGAGAGAGAGAGAGAGTGAATGTATGTGTGTTTTCCTCTGGGACTGATCAGAGTTCCCAAAGGAGGATCTTCTATACTCTTCCTGGAGTGTACAAGGCTGGCCGCAAGCTTCCATGAGGCAAATGGTAGAAAGAAGTTTAGATCTCAACTTTCACTTGATCCCCTGTTAGAATATACTCCTCTCCTTCATTTGTGCCTGGTGTTTCCTATCCCAAGGACTCTTTTTAAAATTTTCCATACTATAAAACTTTTATTGGAATGGGGAAAGGGATCTAGGGACTAATTGTGTCTTAAATGGACGTTCAGTCTTTCTCATTCTTTTTTTTTTTTTTAAAGATTTATTTATTTGAGAGAGAGAGTGCACACGCATGAACAAGGGTGGGGGGAGAGGGAGAGGCAGAGGGAGAAGTAGACTCCCTGCTGGATAGAGAGCGTGATGTGGGCTTGATCCCAGCCACTTAACCGACTGAGCCCCCAGGTGCCCTCATTCTCCTTACTTATTCTTAAGCCTGCATTTATCCCCACTTCTTGAGGTCCTCAAGGTCGCAAAGTCCTGAACCTTTTGGGGATTCTGCTTTTTACCTTTCCTCATTGCCGATTTAAGATTTGGCTTTCTCAGATCTGCTGTCATTTATCACGCTCTTCAGTTTCCAAAATGTTACTGCCATCAGCTCATCTTTTCTTCTTTGTCCTTATGGATTTTATGCCTTTAAAAACCTTTTACTATCATTGTAATGGGGCTTCAGGGAAGAGTAGGAGTAATTGCTTATGTTTAGTCCATTATCTTTAATAATAAAAGTCCCCCTTTCTTTAAAAAAGAAAAGCTTACCTTGTGCAAACAATCCTTTATGATCCAGCTTCTATCTTTCCAGCCTCATTTTTTCTCTGCTACAACGCACCTCCAGCCTAAGCTCCAGTCACATGCATCTTCTTAAGAGATTGCCAAACAAACCATGTTGCTTCATGCCTTTCAGTTCTGCACATGCTATTTTTTCAATGTGCTATTTGTCCTTTAAGTCTCTGCTCAGTGAAGCTTTGCTGACTCACATGACTGCCCCTCTGTTGCAGTGTTTATTGTATTACTGTAATTATTTATTTTTTAAAAAAGTCTCTTCCTAAAGATTTTTTAATCTGGGGGTGCAGCGGGAAGGGATGTCCATGGATTAATGGCAGGAAATCTTAGAATACCCTGAAATTATTTGCAAATTTTCATGTGTTTGTGCATATTTTTGGAAAATTCTCTAAAGCGGATTTTCTTCTAAGAGTGTGCATCAGAAATGCTGTGGAGCTTCTTAAAAATATAATTGCTGGGGCGCCTGGGTGGCGCAGTCGTTAAGCGTCTGCCTTCTGCTCAGGGCGTGATCCCAGCGTTCTGGGATCAAGTCCCACATTAGGCTTCTCCGCTAGGAGCCTGCTTCTTCCTCTCCCACTCCCCCTGCTTGTGTTCTCTCTCTCACTGACTGTCTCTCTGTCAAATAAATAAATAAAATCTTTAAAAAAAAAAAAAAGAAAAATTTAAGGGTTAGGCATAAAACAAGTCAGATAATATATAGTTTGAGTTTTGTTCCTCTGCTGCTTGTAGTTGTATTTGACCCAGTGATTTGATTCAAAAACTAGGCTTCTATACATTTGGATGTCATTGATACTTACTGTATAGACCTGATTTCATAACCTGTAAATTTAAATTTAATATATGGCTAGTGATATAGAAAATGGGGACATTGACATGTTGCATTGGCAAAAAATATATGCCATATTATTGTTAACTGGCTTCAAATAGGAGTCTAATTTAATTTCCTGGAATGCCCTGCCTTGTGTTTCCTCTGTTTAAGGTTTTAAAAAGTGTATAAATTAGAACTGTGTCCTCTGCTTTACTCATAAACCTCTTTTACATAGTGTTGTATTTTTATATGTCTGTTAATGATCAGGCTCTTTTGCTTTTTTTATTTTCCATTATTTTTGTTTTATTGTTTAGGTATTTAAGAGATTATGGCATCTGAAGCCCACAATGTTAAAAAACGAGCCTTTTGTAATAACATTGAGGATCATTCCACTGATCTTCCTAGAAAAAGGATCTCTAATTTTACTAATAAGAACATGAAGGAGGTAAGTGCATGGTTCTAGGTAGTGGGTAAGACAGTATCTTAATCTTTTCTTGCTACTATCGTAGACTGGGTGACTTCTAAACAACGGAAATTTATTTCCCACAGTTCTGGAGGCTGGGCAGAAGCCTGAGCGAGATAAAGGCACTGGCCAGTTTGGTGTCTGGTTAGAGCCTCTTTCCTGGCTCATAGTTGGCTATCTTCTCTGCTGTGTCCTCACATGGTAGAAGGGGCAAAAGAGCTCCCTGGGGTCTCTTTTATAAGGGCAGTAATCCCATTCATGAGGGTACCACCCTCATGACCTAATCACCTCCCAGAGTCCCCACCTTCTAATATCATTCATTTTGGGCATTAGGATTTCAACATGAATTTTGAGGAGACATGGTCATTCAGTACATCACAGATTGTTTAAACTGATAAGTCTGTGGATAGTTTTGGTTAAATCATTTAAACAATAGGAAGATGATAATTTGCTTAATCTCCCAGAATTAAGTGGAATTAATGAAATATTGAAAACTGTTTATATTCCAAAAGCTCTAAAAACTTTATGGACAGTATGCTGTTTTGATATGATATCATGTGAATATTACAGTTTGATTCTAAAGAGGAGTCTCGGAGGTGCTTTTTTTTCCACCATTGCAGGGCTCATTCATGCTGATATAATTTCCTTTAAACAATATTAAAAGTCAACGCACTTATTAAGTACCATGTAAGTAAAATATATGACTAGTGGCATGGAAAATAGGGAAATAGATATGTTGCTCTGTCAAATATACCTACACACAGTGTTGTTGTAACTACAGACTGAAACTGCAGATTTAATCTGAAAACCTTAACTGTGGAATTTCAGATTTGTTGATATCAATTGCAGAATTTACACAGCTTCACAGAAGAACTTAAATATGCTGTTAACTATCTACTTTTCTTTTTCAGGTTAAGAAATCTCCAAAACAGTTGGCTGCTTACATAAATAGGTAAGAGCTTCTTTAAAGTTTGTGGGAAACAGAAATATTGAAAGCTAGGTAAGAATGAAAAAGAAGGGAAAAAAAAGTCTTCTCTTTTATTATAATAAGTAACTTATTGTCAGGTAGCTCTTTTGTGCCAGTCACTGTGGAAGACACATCAGTATTATCTCTAATCCTTACAACAGTCCTACTAGAAAGGTATCATTGCCCCTACCAGTTGATGAGAAAAACTAACGATTTGTGATTTGTTCAGGGTCATACAGCCAGAAAGTGGTAAAAGTGGAATTCATTCCCAGATCTTTTGAACCCTGAAAGCACTTTCTACTAAACTACTGGTTCTCAAAATGCTTCTGAGGACAATGGGGGTCCCTGGAACCCCAATTAGTTAGTTTATGAGGTCAAGACTATATTCGTAACAATAACATTAATTCACCTTCTTCATTTTCACTCTTACAAATAGAATTTTCCAGGGGCTACATGATATTTGATACCATGGTAGATTGAATGCAGAAACAGATATGAGAATCTAGCTGTTTTAACTAAATATTAGAGATTTTGCACAAATGTAAAGAACAGTGCCATTCTTACCACTATATTTCGTTTTGGAAAATGGGTTAGTTTGGGGATTTTTTTGGTAAAATATTCTGTTAATATGTAATAAGCTTATTATTTCTTAAACGAATCAGTAAGTTTTCTCAGTTTCAGTGTCTGATACAGTAAATATCAGTAGATACTGCCCACATAAAAAAATTCTTTTCAAACCTCAATAATTTTTAAGAGTTGCAAGGTATCCTGAGGCCAAAATGTTTGAGACTCACCATATAAAACTGTGAGATTTGCTCTATTGTGTTTTATCTTACTTAAACAAATTAAATATACTTAAGTTTAATCAAAGTAAGTATTCTTAGGGCGCCTGGTGACTCAGTCTTTTAAGCATCTGTCTTCGGCTCAGGCATGATCCCAGGATCCTGGGATCAAGCTCTGGACTGGGCACCCTGCTCAGTGGGGAGCCTGCTTCTCCTTCTTCCTCAAACTCTCCCCCTGCTCTTGCTTTCGCTTCCTCTGTCTCTCTCAAATGAATAAATTAAAAAAATCTTTAAAATATATATGCATATTCAAATTCGCCCAACTCAAATATAAATATCTAGTTATGCTTCTTCAGTTTCATTTGGTATGAAGTATCATCCTTTTCATTGCTTTTCAGATGGTTTGGAATTTTTTCCCTTTTATTTTCCTTTTTGATTTAAGAGTTAAGGTTTTTAAAATTCTGTTTACTTCTAATTTTGTGATTTGTGATTACAAAATGTGACCTATTAAATCTTTCTTCTTAAAAAGTTGTGAAGGTTTTCATGTAGTTCTTTTTCACTTATTAAGCAAATCAATTCTTCTTACAGAACAGTTGGACAAGCTGTGAAAAGCCCAGATAAACTACATAAGGTGATCTATCGCAGAAAGAAAGTGTATCATCCTTTTCCAAATCCTTCTTACAGAAAAAAACAGTCCCCTAGAAGTGGGGGCTGTGACATGGCAAATAAAGAAAATGAACTGGCTTGTGCAGGTCACCTGCCTGAAAAATTACGCCATGATAGTCGAACATATTTGGTTAACTCCAGTGATTCTGGTTCTTCACAGACAGAAAGCCCATCATCAAAATATAGTGGGTTTTTTTCTGAGGTAAGTCATTTAAATGAGCTTAACTTTATTCCTATTATACTATTCGCTTTTTTCTTTGTCATATTCTGCCTGTTGAATTCAGACTCTTTGAGTGATTCTAACTCCCTGAGACAGTTTTCTAGATTAACCAAATTTGAATCAGTAGTTACTCCATTTCACTAAGTTAGTGATATCTGAGATGGAATGCAATGGTTGACAAGCTGCTATAAATATTCAAAATGGCAAGTTGGCCAGCAGAGATTTAAAGGAAAGGAGAAGAAGACATCTTGCCTAAAAAATAGACAACCAAAGCCAGTTATCCAGGAACAAACGTTTTGCTTGGCTATCAGAATTGCCATTGAAGGCTTTGTTCAGGCAAACCTGCAGAGGTTTGCTACTATTCTAGCTCAGGTAAAATTGGTTGTTTGAACAGGCTCAAGGGAATTTGGGGGTGGGGAGGTGGGGGAGGGCGGTAATAGAAATATTCTAAAACTGGATTGTAATGATGGTTGTATAATTCTGTAAATTTATTAAAAATCATATTATATACTTTCAATGGGAGAGTTTTATGATATAACACCTCAAAAAAAGTTTTTTTTTAAAAATGGTCATTTGAGGGGTGCCTGGGTGGCACAGTTGTTAAGCGTCTGCCTTCGGCTCAGGGCGTGATCCCGGCGTTATGGGACCGAGCCCCACATCAGGCTCCTCCGCTAGGAGCCTGCTTCTTCCTCTCCCACTCCCCCTGCCTGTGTTCCCTCTCTCGCTGGCTGTCTCTGTCAGATAAATAAATAAAATCTTTAAAAAAAAAAAAAAAAGGTCATTTGAAGGAATAGTTAGGTAAAGTTTAATAATTATTAATAACATGTTTTTTGTGTATGTTGTAAAAAATGAACCCAAAGGAAAAAATTATTCATAATCTCAACATTTGGAAATAACAGTATTAAATTTTTGATATATCTTTTTTCTTCATATTGTACGTGTTGCTTGATTACTTGATTTTTATGTTTAATAAATTTGGATTTTTCCACGTAATTAAATAATTCTACAATTTTTTGATGGATACATAACAATTTCTTTTACTATGATTTAGTACACTTAGTATTATTTCTATCTGGCATGACAGCTTGAAAAATATTTTCTGTGGCATGCAAACTAAAATATTTTTTTAAGGATTTATTTATTGAGAGAGAGTGCACATGCACGAGTTGGGGGAAGGGCAAAGAGAGAGGGAGAGAGAATCTTAAGTGGACTCCCGGCTGAGTGTGGAGCCCCACACAGGGCTCCATGGCACAAACTGAGATCATGACCTGAGCGGAAAGCAAGAGTCCAACACTCAATCAACTGAGCCACCCGGGCACCCCAGAAAAAAGTTTTTTTTAATTAAAATGGTCGTAAGTGTGTAGGTGAATGAAAATGTGCATCACGTTTAGGGTAATAATTACAAGTAAATAAGATGAAAGAAAGGTGGAAATTTAAATGTTTAAAAAGTAAAAACCATAATGAAATGATGCAAAAAAAGATTGTATTTGCCAGTGAATATCTTCCTATTTGTAAAAATAAGATCCTGGAGTAATAGAAAGTAATTCCAGGAGAAGTGAAGAAAGTGCACGTAGTATCTGTGAGAAGAAAGGAAGCAGGGGGGCACTGGGTGGCTCAGTCGCTTAAGCCTCTGACTCTTTGTTTCCACTCAGGTCATGATCTCAGGGTCCTAAGATGAGTTCTGTGTAGGGCTCTGTGCTCAGGGTGGAGTCTGCTTGGGATTCTTTCCCTTTTCCCCCTCCCTCCCCTTCTGTCTCTCCATGTGTTTATGCCTGTGCTCATACTCTCTCAAGTAAATAAATAAAATCTTTAAAAAAAAAAAAAAGGGAGAATTTGACTTAATAGTGAATTATCATGGACCCTGGAGAATAGGATGGTAACCAAACTTAGTATTAAAGAGAATCGCTGTCATGCTAATTCATTCACAAATAACCTTTGAAGGCTCCCAGCTGTGCATGCATTCTGCAGACTCTGAGGAGTTACATCAACAGAGGAGAAACAGACAGTGCTCCTGCTTTCATGCAGTTATAGAAGTGATGGGGCCAACACCAGTCACATAGTCAAAGAAACTACATACTCTGAAGGAAAAGAATATATGACTATATAACCCAGAAATCTGGCCTAGATTTGGACCTAGGTTGGTTCATCAGTTGAATTGAGGGAATGAACATTCTGAGTGCAAATACCTTTAAAAAAAAAAAAGAAAAGAAAGCTTCCGTTGTGCATTTGAATTAGTGCCGTGGTGAGTCCTTTTTTCAAGGTCCCCCTTTTAATTTGCTCTCATTTTGAGTACTTTGCACAAACCTTCCTTAACATGACACTTAATAAGTTTATTGATCTTTTGTTATTTTTTTTAAGATTTATTTATTTTGAGAGAGAGCGCGCGCGCGCGTGCGTGCGCATTCGTGCGCATTCGTGCATGCAGTGGGGAGGGGCAGAGGGAGAGAGAGTTAAGCAAACTGAGTTGAGCACAGAGCCCAATGCAGGGTTTGATCTCACAACCCTGAGATCAAACCTGAGCCAAAACCAAGAGTTGGTTGTTTAACCAACTGTGCCACCCAGGAACCTCTGATCTTTCCTTATTTCAAACCTTTTTTACTGACTCACTAGTGCCTGCTCTAAAACCTTAATCTAAACGTGGTAACATTATTTTGTCCAAGTTCAAATACAAATAACCTTTTGACCCAACAGTTTTATGCCTAGGTGTATACCCAAGAGAATTGTAAATATATGTCCACACAAACACTTACAAACAGATGTTCATAACGTTCATAATAGCCCAAAGTGGAAACATTCCAAATGTCCTTCACCCGATGTATGGATAAATAAAATGTCATATATTCATACGGTGGAATATCATTTGACCATTATAAAGGAGTTAAGTACCAGTATATGCTACACTATGTATAAACCTTGAAAACATTATGCTGTGTGAAAGAAGCCACATAAAAAAGGCCACATATTGTATAATTCAATTTATATGAACTGCCTAGACTAGGTAAAGTCACAGAGGCAAAAAATAGATTAATGGTTGCCAGGGGCTGGAAAGAAAGGAGAATGGAGTTTAGGGTTTCTCTTAGGGATGATGAAAATACTGATTTTAAAATTGATTGTGGTGATGGTTGTACAATCCACAGATATACTAAAAACTACCAAATTGTACATTTTAAGTGGTTAAGTTTTATGGTATGTGAATTATATCTTAATCTGTTGTTTAAAAAAATGGATCTAGTTGTTCTAGTGGTTCTAAAATTAATCTTACCGAAATATTTGTACAAGTGTACATATTTGCATACATAAGGATCTCCACTGATGCGTAGTTTTAATAGGGAAAAATCAGAATCAATCTAAATAAATTATGGTATATAACAACTGGAGACAATATAATTGTTTTTTGAAAATGAGGTTGATCTATGTTTTGACATTAAAATCCTTATAATATATAAGTGAAAAACAAGGTTTTCAAAAATACAGATATTAATATTTTAATTTTATATCTATCTAATTTGTATGTCTAGAAAATGGTTTGGAAAGATATATGCCAGTCTATTAACTGTAATTACTTCTGGGAAGTGTTTCAATAGGAACATATTCCCTTTATTAAAAAAAATGAGTGAATGAATTTAAATACTGGTTATGGAACTGAATTTTTTGATTCCTTTCTCGTGTTATTCAGTTGATAATGACAAGCCTGCATATATTTACCTTTTCCTTTAATCCACATAATAAATTAAATCCTAAATTTGTAGGTGAGTTAAAAATAATTTATTTTACAAATTATTGAGATTTAAAAAGAAAATGGTAGCAAATAAAAAGTATTGATAAAAAAGAAACAAGTCTAAATTTATTCAGATCATTTGTTTACTATGTTCAACTGCAACATTCCTTTTGTGGGGTCAGTGAAAGGAGTCACCTCTGCATAATTTTAAAATATGTCTACCAGAATAATTTAATTGGAAAAAAATGGTTTCATGTCATGTTTCAGTGTGCTTTTTTTTTTTTTTAAGATTTTATTTATTTATTTGACAGAGAGGCAGCCAGCGAGAGAGGGAACACAAGCAGGGGGAGTGGGAGAGGGAGAAGCAGGTTCCCAGCAGAACAGGGAGCCCGATGCGGGGCTCGATCCCAGGACTCCGGGATCACGCCCTGAGCCGAAGGCAGACGCTTAATGGCTGACTGAGCCACCCAGGCGCTTCTTCAGTGTGCTTTTTAACAAATTAGATTACTGCCTTTCAGGTTTCTCAGGACCATGAAACAATGGCACAGGTTTTGTTCAGCAGGAATTTAAGATTGAATGTAGCTTTAACATTCTGGAGAAAGAGAAGTATAAGTGAACTTGTAGCTTATTTGGTGAGGTAAGTGTGGCCTTTTATGCTTTTATTCAATTAAAGTAATTTCCATGTTTTATCTTGATTTGCCTCTTCTTTTTTATGTTATACTGGCTAAAATTGTAAACTTCTTGACTTTAGCTTCAGTAGCAACAATATAGTTTAAATTACATTTATCACCAGTCTAAGAGTAACCAAAATACAGAAAATCATCTGTTTCATCATATTGAACAAAGCTATTACCTTCTTTAAGATTCTTATGTATAAAACTAGGAGATACCAGTATGGGGAAAGTAACCTTTTAAAAATCCCCTTTGAGTCAAAATTTTAAGCATGGCTTTCCTCAGTATATTCAAGACTCTTCTCAAACATTATCTCCGCCCCCCCCCCACCCCAGAGTGGGGGCAGGCGGGGAGCGTGGGATGGGGGGGAAAGGTGGGGGTGGTAACAGGTGGGCAGAGAGGTAGAGAGAGATTTTTTGAGCAGGCTTTGTGCTCAGAGCCCCACATGGGGCTAGATCTCACATTCCTGAAATCATGACCTGAGCCAAAATCAAAAGTTGGGTGCTTAACCATCTGAGCCAACCAGACACCCCACTTCTCCAATATTATCTTAATGAGGCCTTCCCTTTCCACCTTATTTAAAAATACATATTTCTTCACTCCCTGTCTCTCCTATTTTATTTTTTCCGTACCACTTGCTACCATCAACTTGCTGTATATATTTTGCTTGTTATCTGTCTGCCTCCTTCCACACCCCATCCCCCCACACACACTCTGAAATACAAGTGCTATCTCCTGTTTAGTGTTGCATCCCCAGCACCTGGCTCATCCTAGAGACTCAGATTATTTGCTGAATGAGTAAATTTCTCAAAAGCAGTGTGAAGGTTATAAATAAGAAAATCAGCTCTCCAAACCGTTTTGTACCCACAGGATAGAAGACCTTGGAGTTGTTGTGGATTGCCTTCCTGTGCTCACCAATAGGTAAAAAAAAGAATATGTTTCAGAAAAAAAGTAAGTTTGAAGGAGGACAAATGACTGTTCATATTTTTACAACTTTGTATTTATTTTAGTTTACAGGAAGAAAAACAGTACATCTCACTTGGCTGCTGTGTAGATTTGTTGCCTCTAGTAAAGTCCCTACTTAAAAGCAAATTTGAAGAGTAAGTGCTAATGTGACTCTCAATTCATTTTTCTCTTTCAACATCCTTGGTTTTGTTTCTTGTGAGTGCGTAGTGGTAGACTGAGTTCCATGAGACATGCATGGTTTCTGTTTTCAAGGAGCTTGTAGCCCAATTAAGAAAAGAATACGAAATGATTAAAGAATAATTACAAAAGCATCTATAAACAACTTACATAAAATATAGCTTTTGAAAGTAGTGAAATAAAATTTTTAAAGGGGAAAGATCAGTGTGTGTATGTGCTTTTTGAGGTGGGGGCAGAGTATGTATCTTTTTTTGTAAAGGCTTGTTGAGTGAAAACACTTGAATTCTGTAACAAAATGTCATTTCAGATATATAATAGTTGGTTTAAACTGGCTTCAAGCAGTCATAAAAAGGTGGTGGTCAGAACTATCATCCACAACAGAAATTATAAATGATGGGTGAGTATATCTTTAAAAATAAACTCAGTCTAATAAAAATTTTTTTCAGAAAAGCAGTTTGATTAAACTAGGTGATAATTCTATTCCATGATCATCATTAAATAATAATGTATTTTCTTCATTTTCAGAGAAATATTAAATTGGAATAGTGTTCACATGTGAAATTACACATGGAAGTTGAATTCCAGAGCCCAGTAACTGCCCCCTCCCTGGCAGAACCTTACACTTCATTTTAGAAGGAAAAAGCACAATAGTGATTTAACCCTCAGACCTCTTATAATGAATAAGGGAGAAAGAAAAGAGATGGCTTTTGGTGGGTTAAATATTGAGGCATAGGGATGGAAGCATCCTGCATCCTATAGGTCTTTTGATTACCTAGACATTAACCTGAAAATCCAATGTGGATGGTTATAACTCTAAAAACTGTACTATAATCATCATAATTTGAATATTACCTTGATGTAAAAATGTGTGAGTATTCTACCAGATGAACCAGATTATCATGAAGCTGCAAAAAAATATCTCCCAAGTCTTCCTAAAGATTTTCTCTCTAGGCTCTCAAAAATTTCCTACTTCATAGCTAAGACCAGGTTGTCCAAATGCTCCAAATGCCTAGTTTTCTTTCCTGCTTTAACAAATAAGTAATCTTTAACTTCCATAGTTGGCAAGTATTATTTTAAAGAGTTGCTTGATTTCCAGTGGTACAATTTCTCCTGATAAATACTTAAAAAATTTAAAAACTGTGTTAAGTGTATTTACTAAGTCCATATTCTTATATTTGCGTTCTTTCTTCTTTTCTCATAGAAATATTCAGATTTTAAAACAACAATTAAGTGGCTTATGGGAACAGGAAAACCATCTTACTTTGGTTCCAGGATATACTGGTAATATAGCCAAGGTAATCTACACTGAAGCTTAAAAACTTAAGCTTAAAATCTCTATTTAAACTTAATTAAATATTAGAAATAATATATTAGTATTATGCATTTATAAATGAAGTCTTTCAAATATCCAATACAGTACTATTCTAATAAGGCCTAAAGTCAGTTTCGTATTTATATATGCTTAAGGTCCTCTCAATATGAATATGACTTTGGCAAGAAACACAGGAATTAGCCATTGAATGTGTTTCAGATGCAGCTGTGGAAATGATGTGCTAGAGGGAATTTAATGAACTAACTCCAATTAGAGAAAGGGTTAAGAACCCAGGTTAGGAAGGCATCCGAAAAACAGTGACACTCAGGAAGCAAGGGGTGAAGAATGTAATCAAATGGTTTCAGGGTATTATTTTTTACTTGGCTTTTTCTAATGTCATGCTTTTGCGAAAGTAAATTTTCAAATCACAGTGTGAATTTGACATTGTTCTTTATTTTCTTATCTCTTAAGGGAAAAGGTGCATTGCTAATTTGGATTTTAATATTTAAACTCCAGAAATCATTGGTAGTTAAAATATAATTGCAGGAGGAAAAAAATCACTATTAAGAAATATTTGCACCCTTTTACTGGGCATACTGCTATCATAAATGGGCATTACTCAGAAATATACAAGCATTCTTTAGTTTAAAAAATACAGTATCCTAAGTAAGAGGTATTATGTTATGGACTTAGTTGTGAAATTCTCCTTGGATACCTTCAAGAAAAGAAGCAAAATGATGGATCAAACAAGTGTGTGACCACTGGGTATAATTTTACTCTGTAGAATTCTTAATGATGAAAATCTCATAAACAAATACCAATTTCCAGTTTTTTGTTGTTTTAGTTTGTTCTTTCAGTAACGGGGGGAAATGAAGTAAAAGTTGATAAAAAATTGATCGAGAGCGTGTATTATATGTCACCTTGTTCTGGAGGCACCTTGCATTCTTGTTAGTAGTACTGAAAAAATACTGTCTCCTTAGAAATTTGCTTTCAATTACAATTTCTTACAAAGAGAGAGGCTTTATTGTGATTATGACCTTAGATACTGTATTTATTATTGAAGACAATATTGAGTGATTTAAAAAGTTCTGTGAAGTTCCTTAAATTGTGATAAAACCTCCTTTACAGTATTAAGCCTTCAGTTGTAATTTTTCAAGGGTAGAAATCAGAAAGGCTGCCATCAGGCCGGCCTAGAGTGTATATGCACTGAAGGGATTGCTGGGAATGGTTTTAATGACCTTGCTTAGCTATAAAAGCAGAGTTGTTTGATTACAGAGCCAGGACATTCACTCAGCACCTAACAGACATTTGTCGCGCGTGTACTGTATGCTGGACGCTATGCTCAACAACGTGCAGCTAGAACCGTTCAGTAGGACACATGTTTTACCCTCGGAAGGTCACAGAAGGAAGCTAAAGCACACCAAGTGACAAGAAGGGAGAAGAAAGTGGGGTATGCATATGTGTATTTCCTGTACCAGCTAATGAAGTGTTTTTGTTTTGTTTTCTAAGGATGTAGATGCTTATTTATTACAGTTGCATTGACAGACTTCATCTGCTAAAGAGCATTTGATTATTCAGAACGTCCCCAGACTAAGATTTCCATAAAAAAAAAAAAGTCTCTCATCTGAGAACTGTGAACTGTGGAAGAAATCAAAACCCTTTTTTTTTTTTTTCTTTAAAAAGCCACATATGAAACCACTAACGAAACCCTGACAATCTACTTCACATTGAAGTGGAAAAATATCCAAAAGGAGCAGCTTCAGCTTCAATGAGGTGAAAGTGCACTCTGAAGATTCTTCGTCTTTGCTGCACTTGGGATTTATATGGTTATTTGGTAACATTGTTTAAGAACTACTGGGTCTTAAAGCAATCCTGCATAAGAATATAATTTATACTATGTCAAAAAGAAGACAGGACTTATTAGTAGGAATCACAAAGACCAATCATCGTGACTTTTTTGAAGATTGTGTTTTATAAGAAAACACTTAAATGTGTGCAGCTATTTTCTTATTTTGAAAAGACTTTGCAAGTTTAAAATGTCATAGCAAATAATCAATACTAAAAGTTTGTCCACACTGAGATACTGTGTATACAAATGCCTTAATTATTGATAAGCCAATGTGTATGATACCAATACCTGTTTAAAAAAATTAAAACCAACCATGCTTCTGGCATGATAAAATCATGGAATTAAATCAGGGGTTTCCACTCATGTAGAATGTTGTTAAAACTTACTCCATACCATTTTTAAAACTTGAGAATATTTTTAGTATCTCTGATTTTTTTTTGCCAGAATCATTGTGTCATGTATGTATGTGTTATTCCTATATAAAAGAAAAAGGTGAATATGTATTTGTATGAATGCTTAACTAGAGATGTCCATGGAATTAGCTAATTTATATTCACTTTTTATTGTGTATAGATTCCTAATATTTTCAGTTCTGTATCATTTAAGCTTTCTTCATTTGAGTAAATTCACTAAATATTTCTATTTTTTGCTTTTTTAAATTCTGCTTTTATATCAGTTCTAATCCTTTTTCACTACTAATGTTTTAAAGAATTACATACAGTGCTTTAGAAATGTTTACAGTTAGTGCTGACCTGGTATTCTAAATTCCAACACTTCACTACCTCCTCCAATGGTTGGTATGAAATGCCAGCAGACTGTATGAGGTCTTTTTTTTTTTTATACCATTTTTAGTGTCAGTGAACCCACTTCTGAACAGCTGCATATCTTATCTTGAAGGTGATTGGGATTTAATTACCACTATTGGTGGTTTATGTATCATCTCATCTTTATAAGTCTGAGAGGCATCACTCTGAGTAAAGATTTTTAGTAATTGAATTTCTCTGCAGTAATCCTACAAGCACTTGAATGTAAATCTTTAGCATTTATCCAGTTAGCCACTACTGATGTGAATCCCAAGCAACTTTTTTTAAATTTTTTATTTTAATTTTTTTTATTATGTTAGTCACCATACAGTACATCCCTGGTTTCTGATGTAAAGTTCGATGATTCATTAGTTGCGTATAACACCCAGTGCACCATGCAATACGTGCCCTCCTTACTACCCATCACCGGTCTGTCCCAGTCCCCCACCCCCCTCCCCTCTGAAGCCCTCAGTTCCAAGCAACTTTCTTGCTTTAAAAATGTTATCTTTCACTGAGCTCTATTTTTTGTGTAGCTGTATTTTCATATAGCTATGTATTCCTCACAGTGAACATCAGTTTTAATAATTGGTTTCTTAAGTCTTTAAAATAATTTAAGATTACTGCATCTCTGTGATTTGAGAGTTGAGTTATTTAAGAAGTTGTTTTTCAGGAGGTGGGAAATTGAATCGTAAACCTGCGTCATCTCTGTGAAACCTTAAGATGATGAAATAGAACCTTTCTTTGTTCCTATTCCTTTAGTTATCACTGTCTTATCTAACACTTTGAACCAGTTAACTCAGTTGGAGCATGGTGCTAATGAGGCTAAGGATAGGAGTTCAGTGCTTTTATAAGTTCATTAACTTTGTACACATACACAGAATTATTCGTGGCTACAGATTGCAACTTCTCGTGGGTATGTATCTCGCAATTCAGCTCTTAGTCACAAGGAAGATGATGCGTATAGCTTAGCATAAACCTTTCATTTCAAATGGAAAGACAACTTAAATAATTGATATATGTGATACTATGGACTTTTAATCTAATATTTAAATTAAACATAATGTAATATCTAAAATAGTGTGTCACTATAATTTTCTCTGGGTAAGACCATTTCTAGATAGTATCTTTTAAGAATCAAATTTCAATAAATTTCAGTAAAAATTAGATACAAATACAAATAAAACATAGCAAGAAAAGGTAAAAATCCTGTTAACACCGAGTTCTTGTGTCTAAGTTTGGGTTTGTTGAAGGAGAGTGTACTCGGTGCTGTGTAAGGCGGCAGAGTCTTTAGCTCCCATGTACTGTTCAGTATCACACAACTCCTAATTTCCGTTCTTGGCCTTTGCAGTTTACATGAGTACCTACCTTTCTCAGTTACTGAGTTACGATTAGTATTATTTTTAGTATGATTTTTGGATAAAAGATGTTAGATAAGTAAATGTTGTTGAACATTTTGGTTGCTATTAAGCCCCTCTCATGCTATTTAATCAGAACAGTGTTGATTTGATCTCCAGAAGGAGCCAAAGAAAGTGTTTACAAGTATTTGGCTGTTGTATTGACCCAGATTAGGACACTTGCTGCCTGTCATGCTCATTTGTTATTGTGCTGCTAAGCAGTGCACAGAACAGAGGGGCTACCCGATGTCTCTATGCCTTTTTACCTCTTCTACCTTCTTAGGGACTCTGCACTGGACTGTGCTGACTTTGCAGGTCTAGGGACAGGAAATTTATTGAGGTGATGGAGGGTTATAATCAAGTAATTTGCTTCTACTGGAGATAAAGTGAATGGATTTTGTAACCAGTGGTCATGATCAGAATAAGGATTAAAAGGAAACAAGCATTACCAGATGGGTTTTAAAATTAATCTTTTGGCAGTAATTTCAGAAGTAATTGACACAGATAATTTACTTGAATCCTGAGATGTGAGGATTTGGATATAAATCCTGTATCCACTTTGGGGAATCATTAATATCAGCACTAAACTCTAAGGCCTACTGAGAAATTAAATCTCAATGCCCTTGAACATTCTTGATACGTGTTATGCCGTAATCTTAAAAAATAGTCGTGTAGATTCAGAGAGACATTTCTGGCCTTTGAAGTAGGCCAACTTCGAACATTTCTGTATTTGGCAAGTTGTTGATGTAATTAACAACATTAATGGAAGATTTGTGAAATGATTATTAGCTATTAAATGCTGATAATAGGAATCATATTTAAATAGTCACTTAAATTAATCAAGGAGCTTGAAAAAGCAAATTTTAAGTTAATATTTTAGCAGTCATTCCCAGTTATCTTTCTTCCTATTTAAGAGCAAGATGGTAATATCAGTTGGCCTTCGTTGATTTAAAGAAGAAAAAAAATCATAAGCAACTGACTTAACTGGAGTGATCCAGTTGGACGCACTACTCATCTTTCAATACAAACTTTTATTTTCTGGATTACTTAAAATGGAAATAATATCTCTGGACATTTGTTGGTAGGTATTTATTTACTCCTAGTCATTCTCCCTTAATTTCTAATTCTGACTATGAAAATTGTCATAAAACTTTGTGACCAACTATTCCCGCTCCTTGTTTATTCTGTAACAAGAATATAGAATAAAAATATCATCTGTAAACACTCTGTGCTCCTAATTTGTAAGATAGCTTGCTTGATTCAGCAACAGCATCAAGTATAACAATAAAAACAAATACTGCATATTATATACCCAGTATAACAAGTGTATTTTCCAGTGCTGTACTTAAAATAATATTTAAAATATTGTAGTCAGTATAGTATTCTCTGGGTCAGATCATTGACTTAATAGCATCTGCTAAGATCAAGCATCAGTAAAAATTAAGTACAAATAAAACATAGTATTATACACCACAATATTTTCTCTTACAGACTGTAATCATAAAACACAAAAAAGACAGTGACTGTGTACCAGTTCTATGAAAGGGCAGCCCCAGAGCTACCAGTAATTTTTATAGCAAAGCTTTTATATATTATTGCTTTGATAAACAATTACTATTATCTGAGCTACAGTTTTCAAGTAAGAGATGTCAGGAGTCTAGATGAGGATTCAGCCCCCAAATACATTTGAACTAGTATTGAATTTTTTTTCACATATACGCCATTTATTATACAAGGTATACCTCAAAAAAGTAATAAAGGTCAAAAGAAAAAATGTAAAAGTATCGTTTATAATATAACAAATATGACCCACCTTAAATAAAGCATCACAGATGCAACTGAAATCCCGTGTGTACCTTCCCCTGTCCCATTATTTCCCTCCTCCAGTTCTAAATACAGCCTTTGTCATGCCCCTATGGGTTTTACAATTTTTATGTAAATCGGGTCACACTACACATCCTTCTCTAACTTGCTGGATTTTGCTTAATAATATATTTTTAAGATTCATATCTGTCTATACATATGGCTCTAGTTCATTTGCTTCCAGAGTGATACTCTGTTGTGGAAATATACCCTCATGTATTTGTCCATTTTGCTGGTGATGGACATCCAAGTATTTGAACTAGTATTGATTCTTATCCTTTACAGTATTCTGTGTTTCCATTTGGATTTAAACCAGGATTTTTTTTTTTTTTTTAATGTCCTGGACCTGGCCAAGACTGTTGTGCATTATGAATTTACACCAAAGCCGAGAAGAGTTGATCCAAGTATTTTCTAGGGTAAGAAAGAGTTGTCATAGGAGTCCTAATATACACTGAATTGCCAGAATTACTTGCTTCTAGAATTAACTGTGTTGCATTTATCAGCCACACCTGCAACATGGAGCCTGGATTAGAATTAGACCTCACCTTCCAGAAGTCAGGAGCAGAGTTTTAGCATTCATTTACTTTTCTACTTTGATTTAAAAAGAAAGTAAGAGAAAGAAAAAAAACTTCATTAGCCCTTTGTATAAAATTAAATAGGTGAACGAGCACCTAATTCACCCCTCACTTGCCTTGCAGTCCACTCCCAGCTCCTTTCGGTACAACGTAGTTTAGCCTCAACAATAGGAAAAATGAAGGTTGATACTTTTAGGCAGATTCTAAAACTTGGAAAAGGTTTAGAAGAGGCCTGTCTTTCCCCTTAGCCACCCAGGTTCCTGTTCCTCTACTTAGAATAGATTAGAAATCAGTAAAGGGGACAATCAACTCGCTTTTCAGTCTCCTTTTGAAGGCTTCTCTGCCTGTCCCGTAGATGTCGTTGTTCAAGGTTTTGTTTTAAGGTCTCTTCCCACTCTACCAGTTCCCTGAAAAATATCGTTTATTCTCATGGCTTCCTTTACTATCAACATTAATTGTTCCCATTTGGGGGTGGACGGGAGGCCATTTTTTGGTGGATCAAACATGGACTTGTTTAAAGGTCGTGAAAACATTGAACTGTATGTTTATCATTCTGAAATATATATTTTGCCCTAAATCTCTTAGCTCATAAGTTATATATGCAATTGCCTACTGGGAACTTCCATTGGGATGTCTTGTAGACATACTAAATTCAGTATATCCAGAATTGACCTCATTCTCCACTTCCACTCCCCTCCACTAACCCTACTCACTCCTCACTCCCACCCCCCAGGGACACAAGGTATTCTGGCTAGGTCCTGGGTTTCCATTCTCACTGAATAGCCCTAATATCAGCAATTATCAAGCTGCAGAACTTTGAATCATGTCCAAATCACTCATCAAATCCTGTTGGTGCAACCCCCTCAATTTCTCTCCTCTTTCTGTATCTCTCCACCTCCTGCCATTAACTTAGTCTGCACTATTCCAGCAGCCCCCCGGCTGCTCTTGCTGACATTGGTCCTGCATCTCTATATGCTATCCTCCACACAGGCTGCCCCCAAATAGTCTATAAAGCACAAATTTTACTCCTTAAGGCCTCTTAGAGTAAACAGTATGATTTACAGTCTGTTGACCACACCTCCTCCTCTCTTCCAGTCCTTCAGCTAGAATGAACTTGTTTTAGTTTCTGGGAAAAGTGCAAATGCTGCAAACATTCTTTGCAAATGTTTTATTTGCCTGAACGTTCTTCCCCATGTTCTCGTTTATCATTTTCTTACCATTCAGGTCTCAGCTTAAATATAGTTTAAACACCTCTTAAAACTGTTAGAGGTATCTGCTGCACACCCTCATTTTAACCCCGTTCTCCTAACACTACTGATACATCAGTGTTTTCTAATTGTTATCTGTCTTCCCCGCTAGATTGGTAACTTCACGAGGCCAGAGACTGTGTTCTCTGTCACATCTCCAGTACCAAGCACAAAGCCTGGCAGGCAGTAGGCATTGATTCTTACAAATTAATGCAGGGATGTGGCATCTTTGGACATACATCAAGGAAGTAATTGAATAATACAAAGCTGTTTGTTATAACTAAAAATGTGTAATTTTAGAATAAAAATACCCAGTTTTCTTCTCTCACTTTTTTGTTTTAGGAAATTGGTTTATAAATGTTCATGCTACAACAGGATAAAACCTTAGCTAAAATGTGTTTGATTCTTAAAGTTTGTTACATTTGTTTTTCTGTTGTGTAGTTTCTACATTTCACACAAGATCCATGTAAGAGAGGACCATCTATAGAATGCAAATAGAAGGTATTTTCATGTAATGTGTAAAACACATACATTTGCTTGTAATTTAGGACATCTCTTAGGTGTTTTGTGTTTCTCTTCTTTTATCTTAAAATAATTGAGAATCATGTAAGGTACAGTGGTTTTTTTCCCTGGAAGTTTCTTAATTACAAAAGTAGTTCATACTTATTTTTGAAAATAGAATAATAAAAAGAAAATTATCTGTAATCGCATCCACCTAGAGGAACCAATGTATCTCTTTCCAGGTTTTCTTCTGGGTGTATGTATATCTTTAATGTAAATGGATTCAAACTCTATGTACTGATACTGGGTGTATTGTTTCCTACTTTCCATACACTGGACAAGCTTGAAGGTAACTGAAAAACTTTTTTGCCTATTAAAGCTATATGTTCTGAGCAGTTATTAATTTCTGTGGAGAAATTGGAAGTAGCCAAAAAAAAATTTGAGAATTACTTCTGAAGCATTCTTAGTATAGCATTGTTTTCTTTGACCCTTGCTAATTATTACCTAATTTTTTTAAAATGCTAGCAAGAGGGCTTATAAGGAAAAGCAATTTCTCTGTTTCGAAAAGGAAACATGAAGGTGTGTTTAAATAATCTTAAGTAATTAGGAAGAAAATTTCAACTCATGTTCTGGTGTATTCTAGCCATCAAACATAATTTTCTAAATCAGGTCATCCTTTATTTCTGACACTGATAACATTAAGCAATACTATGAATAGCGAGTCAGTATAAAACCAAGATTTGTTTTTTAAGATTCAGCCCTATCTGAATAAATCAATTCCTAGTAACCTGACTCTCAATATATTCTCTACAGAAAGTCCACCTAATGAAGTGCTTCTAACTGAATAATTTTCTCTAACACCTAAATAATTTTTCTTAGATTATGTCTTTTTTTTTTTTTAAGATGTTATTTATTTGAGAGAGAGAAAGAGAGAGAGCACAAGTGGTGGGGAGAGGCAGAGGGAGCTGGACAAGCAGACTCCCCACTGAGCAGAGAGCCTGACCTGGGACTCGATTCCAGGACCCTGAGATCATGACCTGAGCCAAAGGCAGGTGCTTAACCAACTGAGCCACCCAGGCAACCCAGATTCTGTATTCTTAATTTAAAAATAATCATTGCATTCTGTCCTGGAGGAAAGTCTTGTAATGCTAGAAATGGAGAAAAAATAATTAATGGTGAATAATAGCAGCAGAGATAGGTAAAGCAAATAAATATACACACACACATTCATGTATATGTATTAAAAATGTGAATATTCTCCTATACCTAGAATCAACCTATTACCCTGTGCTATAAACAACCATACAGATTGTTATATCTTCATATGGAATAAAGGGAGGAGGATTTTCTTTTTCCTTTTTTCTTTTAAAGATTTATTTATTTGTGAAAGTGAGAGAACATGCAAGCGTCCAAGCGTATGGGGGGGGCAGGGGGGGGGAGAGTCTCAAGTGGACTCCCGGCTGACTTTGGGGCCAACACCAGGGCTCAGTCTCCATGAGATCGTGACCTGAACTGAAACCAAGAGTCGGACAGCTCAACCAACTGAGCCACCCAGGTGCCCCAGGGAGGAGGATTTTCTTACAAATGGATGCGCTGATTACTCTTACTGAATTCTATAGCATATTAGTGTTTTTGTACTACTAACTAGGTAAAATTCCCTAGTCTTTGTCAACTTAAGATCACACTTTACGTTGGCTTGCTTTCACATCCGTTTAAATGTTTGTTTTAAAGAACAATACAACTTTATCCTCTGCAATATTTGTAAAGTCATTGGTGATTTAGCCAGGTATAGTTTTGTTTTGTTTGAACTTATTAAGACAACAGCAAAACAGATCAACAGAAAATTGCTAGTACCCTTCTAATTAAGCATTTTAAAATATTCAAGTATTTTGTGATTGTTTTGTTTTATTATTCATAAACTTTAAAGATTAATTAAAGGTAACTATATAGCAATTGAAACAAAATAAACCTAATGTTTGAGGCTTTTAATAATGTCTGATAGTATTGATCCAGGGCCATGTTTTTGTTACCGTAGTCTAATAATTTAATCATTTCTGCTTCATCAGAATTTATGTAGCTAATGTATGTAATGGCTTCGTTCCACAAATCTTCAAAATATGAAATAGCAAAAGTTTGCTTTAAAAGTTTTTGATGATAATTAGAAACTGTACTTTGGTAAAATACCTGAAGTAATTTTCTATAATTATTTAAATATTGACGTAAGTTTGGAATTAATGAAAGCTATAATGGTTATGATAATTGATGTAAGTCTGGTGTAGTCTTCAAAAGAGTAGCTGATGTTTTAGAATCATATGACATTGTTTATCTTCCTAAAGTTTTCTTGGACAAAGATTTTTTGATGTACTTTTGTAGTTTGAACTAAATGAAAATAGCATGACTCTCTTTTTGTGTTATCTTTATTAGGTAGTGGGACCTAATAATTCTTTGAAAATATAAGTTGATATGGGAGGACTCAGTTACAAGTTTTGTGTTTAAATGACATAAAACTTAGTGCTTTTAAATGTTAATCAGCTGTTGACTAGTGTGATATTTGAGGAACTGCATTATATTCTTGAAATCAAATACTGCAATTAAAAGATATTTATAAAATACACAGTGCCTCGGTGAGCTGCTTGTAGCAGCTGGTCCACTCCCGTTTGTCACAACCCCTGTGGTGCGAGTTTCCACCCCGTTTGTCACAACCCTGTGGTGCGAGTTTCATGGCTGCTACTTTGATCTCTTGTTCAGTCTTTTCAGAAAAAGTGACAGCTGACTCTATACAAGGAAAGTCTTCCTCAAGAAAATCCTAGTAGAATTTATGAGCACTGATCTGAGTGAATTCTAACACTGGTAGCGTAGAAATATATGTGTACAGCCAAATGTTTACAGATACCAAAGAAACATTAGGTTCAACATTTAACAATTAAGTCATTAACAAGTGTTTTATTTAAAAACAGAGCCTCAAAATTAAAGTTGAATCCATGGATTTTTTCCCCTTTTTCAAGTTAGACTAATAGAAATTTCTCCTGTTAGTGTGATTATGCAGCTCTCTAAAAGTCATATTTCCAGTTAAGTTTCCCAAAACTTTTATTAGAAAATTAAGGAGGTGGTTTAAGTCCCAATGAATGCTAACAGGTATGATTCAGGCTATGTCTGAAGTTCTCTTTTTACTGCAGGTCATTATTTCCTGCAAAACAGAGGGATTAAGCTACCAGATACCCAGTGGGTAAAAGATGTCAACTGGCTGAGGTAGTGAAGCTGTCCATAATCAATAGGTTACTTGCCTATATCCTTATTGATCTTAAGCACAAAGGTTGGGTACAGTCCCTGTCCTTAGAGAGTTGTTCTAAAATACTAAATGTACTACAATTCTAAAACTAGACTATTGCAAAAGACTTTGAAAGCTTTAGTTCTTAATTTATGCTTTTAGGAAGATTGGGATTTAAGCAATTTCACACTCAAATGCATAAAGTACTATACTAAACATTTTAAAGTTTTTTCTTTATGTAGTGCATGTTACTATTTACTAGATGACTGACTGCAGAAGAGGGAAGCTATTTGCCCCGGTGTTGGTAAGTCTCTCCAACCTTTATAATCAAAACTCAAGTAATAAGTTTAAGAGGGAGTTTTGTATACCCTGTTTATTTTTAAATTAGATACATGAGATTCTTATTTATATATTAGCTTATTGTGTCTTTTGAGAATAGTGACATCAGTGGATTAAGGTTTCAAGGACATTTTGGCTTTCCACCCTTTCCGTGCATATTATGATTTGTGTAAGGGGTGGCTGCTGGGAAGTTTTCCTTACAAGAACTTGACCCAGAAGAATTCTGATTACATCATTTCTAGATCATCTTAAGATTGCTTTAATGTTCTTTTACAGCTTTATTGAGGTATAAATGATATACAAAAACTGCACATCTTTAATGCATACAGTTCGATGGGTTTGGACATATACACAGATGTTTACCTGTGATACTATGACCACAATCAAAGCAATAAACAGAACCATCACCTCCAAAGTTTCCTTGTGTCCTTTTTTATGTATATGTGATAAGAACACTTACCATGAGATCTACACTCATCAGATTTATAGTTTAATACAGCATTATTCACAGTAACCAAGACAAGAAAACAAACCAAATGTCCACTGACAGACAAATGGATTTTTTTTTAATGTGTTATAAAATGGAATATTATTAGGCCTGAGGAGGGGGAAGAAATCTTAATAACATTTGTGCCAACATGGATGGACTTGGGAGACATGTTAAGTGAAATAAATCACAGGACAGATACGACATGATTCCACTTACATGAGGTATCCCAAATAAATTTATAGAAGCAGATGATAGAATGGTGGTCGCCAGGGGATTTGAGGAGGGGAAAACGGGGGTGGTTCAATGGATATCAAATTACATTTGTGCAAGAGGAGTGAGTTCTATAGACCTGCCGTAGGACATAGTGCTTAGAGTTAATGACGATCTTGTTTAGCCATTAATTCCTTTGGAAGCAGAGGTGAATGCTCCACTAAAGAAAGCAATTTAAATTTTTACTGATAGGGAAATTGATGTCTCTTTATTTTCTTCTACATGCCATGTATACAGTTGTTTTATTTAATTTAGATTATAAGTCTGCCAGACTACACGTGCCCTCAGTGCTTGTGTCCTGCACCATACTGAGTAAATGGCTGTTTGGTAAATTGTAAGTATCCATTTTTCACTTTTTCTTTCCTGAATTGTTATAGCAACATTCTAAATTGCTATTTTTGCTTTTCAGGGAAAAGCCTCAGTTTAATTATAAATTCTGTGCAAAAGCAAAATGGTAGATCTCCTTTGGGTTTGTGATGCCATTATCTTTTATAGAAAAAAGTTATAAATTATGTAAAATCATAGCCTTTAAATATACCTCCTCCCCGAGATACCATTTTAGCTAAAATACCACAGCCTGTGGAACTGGCATTATACAGTGGTTATGCAATGACTGCAGATTACATTCCTAATGCAGAGAGAAACCCACACGTCAAAAGCATGCCATTCGTAGGGGTGTGGTTCACCTAAAAACATCCCCTAGCCTTTCTCAAATGAAATTGCTGAACTTCTAATTCCAAAGTTGCTTATGTTCTGGTCATCTGAGTTTTTCCTTTTAAGAATTCAGAAGGAGGGGCGCCTGGGTGGCACAGCGGTTAAGCGTCTACCTTCGGCTCAGGGCATGATCCCGGCATTCTGGGATCGAGCCCCACATCAGGCTCTTCCGCTATGAGCCTGCTTCTTCCTCTCCCACTCCCCCTGCTTGTGTTCCCTCTCTCGCTGACTGTCTCTATCTCTGTCAAATAAATAAATAAAATCTTTAAAAAAAAAAAAAAAGCAGAAGGAAAGGGGTGCCTGGGTGGCTTAGTCGTTAAGCGTCTGCCTTCGGCTCAGGGCATGATCCCGGCGTTCTGGGATCAAGCCCCACATCAGGCTCCTCTGCTGGGAGCCTGCTTCTTCCTCCCACTCACCCTGCTTGTGTTCCCTCTCTCACTGGCTGCCTCTCTGTCTGTCAAATAAATAAATAAAATCTTAAAAAAAAAAAAAAGAATTCATAAGGAAGTTCTTCCCAGAGCCCACGCTGAGTCACAAGCAGAGTGACAGGGGAAAGAGCACTGGACTAGAACCAGAGAGATTATTGGGTGAAGCAGGTTTTATTTATGTGGATTAGGAGAAATGAGTTTGACTTCAGCTCAGTGCCCCAAAATAATAATTAACTCCGGTCCATGATAATAAGTCCTCAGCATACATACAGCTTCTGCTTGGACACCGCAGGGAAGGAGCATCATGATAAAGCTATGTCAAATTTGGCTTGGAAAGAAAGATTTAGGCAATAGAGTATATCATCTGAGACCTTTTCATATTTACAAAGGCCAGGCCAGAAGCTGAGCTAAATCCTTAATCCGTAATAAGCTTACCTCCTTCACCATAGTCTGAACTGCCCCCCCCCTTTTTTGGTATACGGAGGATATTAAAGATCTCAATAAACATACAACAGCTAGCTGGTTATAAGCTTTGTGTTTCTGTAATTAGAGAAACATTACACTTTATTTGAAGAGCATTCAGTGAATTCGTGACCTTCTAACAGGATTTGCTGAGTCACTTGATTTGGTTTGTGATTCCTGCAGTATTTTTAGGGAACTAAACATTCCTGTGAAGCACCAGCAAAGCTGTAATCATATCCCATGAGCACACGTTTGATTCCTACGTTCAAATCTTGATACCCAGGCATGAGTTCTTCCAACATGTTATCCCTATTTACCCAAGACTATTTGCCCAAGTGAGAGATTTATGAAAATCAGGTGATTCTTTTTTCTCCTCCCTGCTCCCTATATTTTTCTCCCAGGAGTTGTTAGTGTTTGACTTTGCTAATAAATATTTTTCTAATCATTTGACTTCTTGTTGACATTGAACATATCTGTGTGTTACTGAAAATCAACGATAATGAGAACACAAATATTTCACTCTTTAGAAGCCCTTGCTGTATTTGAAGGCCCTCAGAAGAAAAAGTTTCTAAAGATCGTGATGGTGGCTAATTGTGCACTAAGCAGTGATCTGAGCACTTTACATGTACTAACTCATTTTGTCCTCAGTGGCATGGAAGGTGCTAGAATTGTTCTTATGAGGAAATGGAAGTACAAAGAATTTGACTGACTTGCCCAAGGATACACAGTTCATTAAGTGGCAAAGCAAGCAGCCTGACTCTGGAGTCCGTGCTCTGAACCTTTAAGCTATAGTCGTCTCCCAGGATAGTAACAGCAAGGAGCTGGGAAGGGAGGGTGAAGGGAGGGGGGTTTAAGTAAACTTCGACCTTTGAGTACGGCATGAAGTTAAATAGGTACTACTGTCCTCCATGAAAGTACGTGAATTCTGTGATTCTTCAAAGAATATTTTACTCTCTCAGGATATGCGTCTGATATTTTTTCTTTTGTGTGATACATATTAAATCCTTTTTTGTGAGATACTAATTATTTTCCTAAGTGTTAGTAAATGAAAAAACTAAGTGGGGGTTAATTGACATGACATTTAAACATCATCTTACCAGTGAGTATTGAAGACTAAAAAATGTCACAACTATGTATTTAAAAAGCATTTAAAATTAGTACTAAACATAAGCTGAGTAATAGAGAATACTTTTTCTATACTGTATATTTTTTTTTTTAAAGATTTTATTTATTTATTTGACAGAGATAGACAGCCAGTGAGAGAGGGAACACAGCAGGGGAGTGGGAGAGGAAGAAGCAGGCTCATAGCGGAGGAGCCCGACGTGGGACTCGATCCCGGCACGCCGGGATCACGCCCTGAGCCGAAGGCAGACGCTTTAACGACTGCGCTACCCAGGCGCCCCTATACTGTATATTAAATGCAGAAACTCCAAAGATAATTACCAAGGCATTTAGTAGGCATTGTTGGTGAATAAGGTAAGTGAATGAGAAATGAGAAAAAAATGCAAAGTTCACCTCTGGCAAGCCAGAGTTTTTTCAAAAAATGAAAAAGGACAACAGATTTTTTTTCTATTTAAAGTTTTTATTCAAATTCCAGTTAACGTACGGTGTACTATTAGTTCCGGGTGTACAATATAGTGATTCAGCACTTTCATACAACATCCAGTGCTCATCACAGTAAGTGCCCTCCTTAATGGCCATCACCTATTTCTCCCATCCCCTCACCCACTCCCCTCTGGTAATCATCGGTTTGTTTCCTATACTTAAGAGTCTGTTTCTTGGGGCGCCTGGGTGGCTCAGTCGGTTAAGCATCTGCCTTTAGCTCAGGTCATAATCCCAGGGTCCTGGGATTGAGCCTCAGGTTGGGCTCCCTGCTCAGCGGGGAGTCTGCTTCTCCCACCCCCTCTCTCCCTCCCTCTGCCCCTCTGTCTGTCCCTCCCCTTGCTCATGCTCTCTCTTGCTGTCTCTCTCAAATAAATAAATAAGATATTTTTTTAAAAAAGACTTTCTTGTTAGCATCTGCACAGGAAAAGAAATAATCAGTATAACTAAAAGGGAACCTGTGGAATGGGAGAAGATATTTGCAAATGACATATCTGATAAAGGGTTATCCATAATATATAAAGAACATATAAAACTCAACATCCCAAAAATGAATAATTCAATTTAAAAATGGGCAGGAGATATGAATACACATTTTTCCAAAGAAGACATGCAGATGGCTAACACATGAAAAGATGCTCAACACTGTTGACCAACAGGAAAATGTAAATCAAAACTACAATGAGATATCACCTCACACCTGTCAGAATGGCTAAAATCAACAACACAAGAAACAACAAGTGTTGGTGAGGATGTGGAGAAAGGGAAACCCTCTTGCACTGTTGGTGGGAATGCAAACTGGTACAGCCACTCTGGAAAACAGTATGGGAGTTCCTCAAAAACTTAAAAGTAGAACTGCCCTAAGATCCAGCAATTGCACTACCGAGTATTTACCCCAAGAACACAAATATACTAATTCAAAGGGATACATGCATCCTGATGCTTATAGCAGCACTACCTATAATAGCTAAATTATGGAAACAGCCCAAGGTCCATCGACTGATGAATGGATAAGGAAGATATGGTATATAGATATACCACATATATATACTATATATATTATTATATATGTATGTATATACATATATAATATATGCACATTATATATATGAAATGGAATATTACTTAGCCATAAAAAGAATGAAGTCTTGCCATTTGCAATGACATGGATGGATCTAGAGAGTATTATGCTAACTGAAATAAGTAAGAGAAAGACAAATACCATACGATTTCACTCATGTGGAATTTAAGAAAACAAATGAGCAAAGGGGGGAAAAAGAGGCAAACCAAGAAACAGTCTCGATTATAGAGAACATACTAAATCTTAATGGATATTTTGATTCGTTTCTACTAAGTCTCAATCGTCTCGATAATCATTCCTCTATAATAAGGTCTAGAATATATCTTGTGTGTTTGTACCTGGTAGATACATACTTTTAACCATGTGTCTTTGCTACCACAGCACCTCACAAAATATTCCCATGGTGCTGTGCCTTCCAGTTATAGGTGGAGCAAGAAAATAAAAAGTTCTGTCTAAAATTTATTTTACTAAATATAACCAAGAGAGAGACTCTTAACTATACAGAACAAATTGATGGTTACCAGACGGAAGGTGGGGGGGATGGGATAAACAGGTGATGGGGATTAAGGAGGGCACTTGTGATGAGCACAGGGTGATGTATGGAAGTGTTGAATCACTATATTGTACACCTGAAACTAATATTATACTATATGCTAAATAAAAACTTAAAAATTTTTATTTTGCTAAATATAGTAAGAAATCAAGGTGTTTCTGCTTTTATTTTTCCTTAAATGTGGATATTTTAGTAGATATCAAAACCTTCTTTGCATCAAAGTTGGCAAGATCAGGTTTAATCTGTGGCTAAATTATAATCCATTGATGCCCTAATAAAGATAAGCAAAACTATTTAAGAAAAGCTAAATTAGTCTTCTGGCTCCCTGCACAGCAATGACCCCTCACCACCTGTGTAGAGAAGTTTTCATCTTACGTACCTGAAGCTGAGGTTGGTTGATGCTCACTCTTCCAGCTTCCCTTGCAGCAGGGATGTGGCCTGTGGCAGGCACACCTGCCCGGGTCTGAGGCCAGGTCCTTTATTCGTCATAGCCAAGAGATGGAAACAAAGCAAAATGTGGTATGCATGTAATGGAGCATTATTCAGTCTTAAAAAGGGAGAAAATTCTGACACATGCCACAGCATGGATGGACCTTGAGGACATTATGCTAAGTGAAGTAAGCCAGTCACAAAAAGACGTATGACCCCACTTATATGAGCGGACTATCCTAGGTTAGTCTACTACTTATCTAGATGCTACTCTGGATGAGTCAAATTCATAGAAACAAAGTAAAATGGCAGTTTCCTGAGGCTGGGTAGGGAGGGAGAAATAGGGAGTTGTTTAATAGGTATAGAGCTTCAGTTTTTAGTTTTGCAAGATGAAAACCTTCTGGAGACTTGTTGCACAATGATGTGAATATACTTAACACTACTGAACTGTACACTTTAAAGTGGTTGAGGTGGGGGGCGCCTGGGTGGCTCAGTTGGTTAAGCATTCGACTCTTGATCTTAGTTCAGGTCTTGATCTCACGGTTATGAGTTCAAGCCCCATGTTGGGCTTCATGCTGGGTGTGGCACCTACTTAAAAAAAGTGGTTAAGGTGGTAAATTTTGTTTTTTTTACCACAAATAAAATTATGGTGTTTATGAGCAAGAAGAAAAGAAAGAAAAAGTTGATGCTAAAATAACTAATAAGCCTGTGCCTTACGTTATGGCAGAGAAAAGAGACAATTACGCAGCTATTATATCTAAAGGAGTTTGTTTTAAAAGGCAGCCTACTGGGGGCGCCTGGGTGGCTCAGTCAGTTACGTGACTTGATTTCAGCTCAGGTCATGATCTCAGGATCACGAGATTGAGCCCCACATCGGGGGTCTATGCTCGGCGGCGAGTCTGCTTGAGATTCTCTCTCTCCCTCTGCCCCTCCCCCCACTCACACACACACACTCTCTCTCTCTCTCTCAAAGATATAAAAGCTTTAAGAAAAAGAAAATGAAAGTAAGAAAGCTTGGGGCGCCTGGGTGGCACAGCGGTTAAGCGTCTGCCTTCGGCTCAGGGCATGATCCCGGCGTTATGGGATCGAGCCCCACATCAGGCTCCTCTGCTGGGAGCCTGCTTCTTCCTCTCCCACTCCCCCTGCTTGTGTTCCCTCTCTCGCTAGCTGTCTCGCTCTGTCAAATAAATAAATAAAATCTTTTTGAAAAAAAAAGTAAGAAAACTCTTCCATTTACAATAGCACAAGAAGAACAAAATACTTAGAAATAAATGTAACCTAAGAAATTTTATACTCTGGAAACTATGAAACATTGTGGAAAGAAATTAAAGAAGAGCCAGAGAAATGGAAAGGTGTCCCATGTTCCAGGTTTGGAGTGCGTATTGTTAAGATAGCCATACTCCTGAACTGGATCTACAGATGCAAGCCAGTCACTATCAGAATCCCAGCTGACTTTGCAGAAATTGATAAGCTGATCCTAAAATTTATAGAATTGCAAGGACACTAGAAGAGCCAAAACAGTCTTGAGAGAGAAGAATAAAATTAGAGGACTCACACTGTGTGGTTTCAAAACTTAGCACAACGCTACAGTAACCAGGACAGGGTGCTGGCAGAAGAATAGACATGGATCAATGGAATGGAATGGAGAGAAGGAAAACCCTCACATTTATGGTCAGCTGATTTTTCCACAAGAGTGCCAAAGTAAATGGGCAAAAAATAATCCTTTCAGTAAATGTTGCTGGGACAATCAGGTACTACATGCAAAGGAATGAATTCGGGCCCTTCACATCACCCACAAAAATTAACTTAAAATTGATCCAAGACCTAAATATCAGAGCAAACCCTATAAACCTCTTGGAAGAAAACATAGGTATAAATCACTGGCCTTGGATTAGTAAATAGTTTCTTAGCTATTAGCACAAGCAACAAAATTTAAAAATTAGATAAATTATCAAAACTAGAACTTGTGCTTCAAGGAACACTAGCAAAAAAAGTGAGAAGACAACCCACCGAGTGGGAGAAATTTTTTGTAAATCAGATATCTGCTAAGGGACTCATATCTAGAATATGTAAAGAACTATTACAACTCAATAATAAAAAAGACTACCCAATTAAAATATGGGCAAAGGATCTGAATAGACAGTTCTCCGAAGAACATATACATGGCAAACAAGCACAAGAAAAGCTGCCCAAATCATTAGCCACCAGGAGAATGCAAATTGAATTCACAATGAAATATTACTTCATACCCACAGGACAGCTACGATAAAAAACACAGATAATAGCAAGAGTTGGTGAGGATGTAGGGAAATTGAAGCCTTTGTATGCTGCTGGTGGGAATGTAAAGTGGTGCAGCCACTTTGGGACACAGTGTGGTAGTTGTTCAAACAGTTAAACAGAGATACCATAGAATATAGCTGTTCTCCTAGTTATATATGCGAGAGAAATGAAAACCTATGTCTATAAAAAAACTTGTACATGAAAGTTCATAGCAGTATTATTCATAATAACCAAAAAGTGTGTTATGGACAGAATATTTGTGTCCTCCCACAAATTCATATGTTGAAATCCTAAGCCCCAAAGGCAATGGTATTAGGAGTGAGGCCTTTAGGAGGTGATTGGAGCGTGAGGAGGGAGCCATCATGAATGGGATTGGTGGCCTTATAAAAGAGAACCTGGAGAGCTCTCTTGCCCCTTCCACCACGTGAGGACACAGCAAAAAGACAGCCATCTGTGAATCACGAAGCAGGCTCTCACCAGACACCAAATCTGCTAGGGCATTGCCTTGGACTTCCCAGCCTCCAAAACTGTGAGAAATAAATGTTTGTTGTTTAAACAACCCAGTCTATGGTATTTTTGTTATAGCAGCCTGAATTGACCAAGACAAAGACTAAACAATCCAAATCCCATCAAATGGTAAATGGATAAATAAAATGTGGTAAAGCCATATAATGGAATATTATCTCTAATATTCCTCTAATATTATCTCTAATATTCCATTATACATATTAAATATATTCCATATATATATAAATATATATAACAAAATATAAGAAAAACGAATGAAGTTTGATGTATGCTACAACACGGATGAACCTTGGAAACAGTATGCCAAGTGAAGGAAGCCAGTCACAGAAGACCGTGCTGTATGATCCCGTCTATGTGGAAATGCCCAGAACAGGCAAATGTACAGATACAGAAAACAGATGATTGGTTGCCTAGGGATGGGAGGAGGGGTGGGAGGATTGGGAAGTGACAGCTAAGGGAGATAAGATTTGAGGGGTAGCAGGAATGAAAATGTTCCAAAGTTGATTATGGTGATGGACACACAACTGTAGGAATATATGAAAAGCCATTAAATTGTACACTTTAAATGGGTGGATTATATGGCACGCGAATTATATTTCAGTAAAGTTGTTTTAAAAAATACTTGGTGGCATTTATCGTATGGTTTCTCTCATCTATGGAACATAAGAACTAGGAAGATCGGTAGGGGAAGAAAGGGATAAAGAAAGGGGGGTAATCAGAAGGGGGAATGAACCACGAGAGACTATGGACTATGAGAAACAAACTGAGGGCTACAGAGGGGAGGGGGGTGGGGGAATGGGATAGACTGGTGATGGGTAGTAAGGAGGGCACGTATTGCGTGGTGCACTGGGTGTTATACGCAACTAATGCATCATCGAACTTTACATCAAAAAAAAATTTTTTTTAATAAAATTTTAAAAAATTTAAAAAATAAAAAAATACTTGGTGGCATTAAAAAAACTATGCTCATAATTTTGGGAGTCAGGCGTTTGGGCAAGGCGCAGCAGGAACCGCTTGTGTATCTGTTCCTCTAGGACTGGATCCTAAGCTGGAGCGACCTGACTGGCTCGCGGCGTCTGGTGTGGCTCACCTACAGTCAGGTCGTAAGCGCTGATGTCCTGAAGCCAGTTCGCACCAGCTTCCTGGACAGCCAGTCGCGCACGTCCCAACTCTGCCTTCAGTGGCGTGACATGATAGTTGTCATGGGTTACGGCGGAAATAATTACACTGCGGATATTGGAAAATGCTAAAAATCAAGATTTCTTGATTTTGGTACTAGGGCAAGATACACAAGAAAATTAAACAGAAGGACAACAGAAGCCTTTCTAAAAGAAGCTGGCAATCATTTTGTGCTTTGTTGTTTGTTTTTACCTGAAATTTTAACATAAAGGATAAGCTGTTAACATGTGTCTCTCCCTAAAATGGCAGAATGAAAATGAAGACTGGAACATTCTCATTCTGCAGTAAGGCAGCCTGTGTCCCGGGTTTTCCGTGTGACCATCACCATGTGACTCTGAGACAGGGAAACGGAAGGGAGCCCAGGAAAGACTGCTTTTCTTGCTGCCTCTCTTCTGGTGGGGACCCGCACCTTCCCCTTCCACACGCCTGTAGTTCAGATAATGCATGTCCTCCATGTAAAGGTCAAGAAGTTAATGATTTCTTTGGAGTCTCCCAACGCAATAGATACCATCTAAGGAGTGACCTGGGAAGATCATCAGGCAGGTTTTCCAGACCACTGACCCACCAAGACCCCCTGGTTTCAGGGCATAAGGAGCTTACGGAGGACATCTAAACACTTGTCTTGGTACTAACCAGTTCCTGGATGCCTGAGAAGACATGTACACCAGACCACAATCCTTAATAAAAACCCCAGGTCCCAAGAAAGGTGTGACTCACTCTCCTTTCCTTTCCAAGTCTCCCAGATGCTCTATCTGTATCTGCGCTCCCTCCATGTCTTCAATAAACTCTGCTGTCACTGCCTCACCACTTGCATTTGATTTCTATCCTGTGTGAAGCCCAGGACCCTCTCGGCTGGTCCTATAGGACCCTCTCGGCTGGTCCTACAGGACCCCTCTGGGTCCTTGGGTGCAGCCAGCCCAAATCAACCCTCTATTTCAGAAAAGTAAAGGTTGGGAATACCACAGAGCGCCCTGAGAATCCCAGAAATCTGACATTTACCCTTGAAGGACAACAATTATAATTTTTAAATGTAAAGTTTTTGCAATGGGAGGGACATATGAAATCGGCACAGTTAAGGTCCCTTTGGCAACCCTCTGGCCCGTGCTGGGAAAGAAATCTTTTCGGTTGATCTGTTTAGAAGTCCCTATTACTTTACTTTTCCCGTCCAATTCAACATCAAAGTCTGGGCGAGCATGAGCTCTGAATTAAGTTTTCAGGTATGTTGTAACCAACAGATTGTGACACACATAAACGCACAGATTTAAAAACAAATCATTGTTGTGGGGACACCTGGGTGGCTCAGTCCTTAGGCATCTGCCTTTGGCTTAGGTCATGATCCCATTGTCCTGGGCTCAGCGGGGAGCCTGCTTCTCTCTCCCTCCCCCACTTCCCCTGCTTGTGTTCCCTCTGTAGCTGTCTCTCTGTTTGCCAAATGAATAAATAAAAGTTTTTAAAAATGCATCATCGTTGCAAAAAGACCCTGTTACATGTACCTGCTATGTACGAGGTTTTGTGGGCTCTATAAGGAAATACACAAGAGGAAAATTGAAGTAAGTGGCATAAAGCATGTAGAGGGAGGGGTGTGGTTGTGTATATTGTTTTTGCTTATATTTTCCTTTTTGGTGGATGTGGTTGGATAGAGATCAATTACTTTAGCCTGAGGGAATCTGGAACACCTGGTCTCTGCGCTCAAATTAGCACTTTCAGGCAGTATATATCAAATACCTAATTTGTTCAAATACCTTATAAGCTTATGGTGGATAGAACTTCTTCACCTTAGTCTCCTAATCGGAATGGTTTTATTACTGATAGAAACCAAAGTAATGTGTTCTTCACTTTTACGGTTAGGTGGAATTATATAGGTTTTAGAACGATAAGGAGTGAAAGCACCAACACCTACGGTAGAAACAAAAAAAGCCGAGCCCTCTTTTATTTTTTAGTATGTCTAGCTATGATTACTTATTCATGCATAATGTCTATCACATGAGTTAATGTTACAATAAGCCAGTCTCTGACTCAGTGTTAAATGGCAGATCCAATTCTGCTGTCTATCACCTTCACTTTAAGTTCAGTTAGCCAGCATGTAGTACATCATTAGTTTCTGACGTAGAGTTCAACGATTCATTAGTTGCATATTACACCCGGTGCTCATCACCACACGTGCGCTCCTTAATACCCATCACCTGGTTACCCATCCCCCACACCCCCTCCCTTCTGAAACCCTCAGTTTGTTTTCTGGAGTCCAGAGTCTCTCATGGTTTGTCTCCCTCTCTGATTTCTTCCCATTCAGCTTTCCCTCCCTTCCCCTATGGTCCTCCGTGCTATTCCTTATGTTCCACATGAGTGAAACCATATGATAATTGTCTTCCTCTGCTTGACTTATTTCATTTAGCAGAATCCCCTCCAGTTCCATCCATGTCGATGCAAATGGTGGGTATTCATCCTTTCTGATGGCTGAGTAATATTCCATTGTATGTATGGACCACATCTTCTTCATCCATTCATCTGTTGAAGGGCATCTCCGCTCCTTCCACAGTTTGGCCTCACTCGAGCTCTCTTTAATTTGGCTCAGAATCTGCTTGGAGTTTATCACTTTACCTCACAGCTGCTGGTGACCCAACTGGAGTTTCCTGGCAACCTTAGTATGGTTTTCGTAAATTTAGAGAACACCACAGGCTCCTATTTTGGATGGTAAAACTTTGTGAATCTATTTGACCGGTTGTCTTTGAGGCAGCAGTTGAATAACTAAAACTTCTCTCTTCTCTTTTGTAACAAACAGGGATCTTGCCGACTTGCCATCATTCATTTCCTGATTGAAATTCCTCAGTGGTTGTCTATCATCTCAGGATAAAGTGCCTTGTCTTACTCAACCCTTTGTGTTCCTGGTTTTCCTTTCCTCCCCAGCCCCATCTCATCTTGACATCACACGCACGTGCGTGCACACGCACACACGCACGCACGCACGCACACCTGCCCCCGCCCCGGAGCTAGTGCGTGCTTCAGCCAGTACGTCTGACACGCCCCGCAGTTTCAGTTCCAAGCTTTCAGACTTTCTCTTCCCTCTGCCAAGAACCTCTTCCTCTCCCTCTCTGCCTCTTCCCTCTGTCCACCTCCCCACCTTCTCTTACAACGACTTTCCCTTGAACCCGGGAGTCTTGGTTTCTTCTTCACTCTTAATTTTGGTTTCCGTCCGAAGCTCCATCTTTGTGCCCCGGGCGTGCGCTGCACTCCGCGCTCGTGGGACGTAGTATAATTGAGTCACTGCATTTTTACCTGCTTACCTGTCAGCAGCTTCTCAGGCAGGATCCGTCTGTCTAACTCACCATGTTGTCCCCCCTCCCAGCCAGGTAAGTCCTAAATAGGAAATGTTTGATACAAATGGTTGAATAAATGAGTAAACAGAGGAGCAAAGGGCTGCTGGGTGTTTTTACTAAACCAGAATATTCAGGGGAGACCCAGGTGCCTGTACTTATCAGTCATCCATTCTTGGCTGTAGCCACCAGCTAACACCTGTTTTTCTGTCAAGGGACGATTCACTCAGTAATGGAGTTCCTGTAACAGGACCCCACCGTGCTGTCAGTGCGCACATCTGCAAACCCTCCGTGAGTATCATTGGGATTGGGGCCTTACACATGGATCATTGATTGGACACTGCCAGTTCTGTTGCAGATTTAGTGTCAGGAGCTTGCTCAATAAGGTACCCAGCACAGTACCTTTCAAGTTTCATTGTTCGATGGATGTGTGCAGATCATCATTACGGTAAAACCCAGGCGGCTGAGAGCAGCTCGTCAGGATCTGTGGGTAAGGTCGTTGCCCGCACCACATTGGTCGCTCCTCTGACCGGTTCAGAGAGGAATGTAAGCAGGGGGCTCCGCCACTCTGTGGTCAGCACTGTCCGTCTCTGTTCAGGGACTTCACTGTTAACTTCTGAGCCTTTTTCTGCCCTTACTTCCCCCTCACCCCTCCCCGTGCGAAATCATAATATCTGGGAAATGAAAAGTTATTCTTATAGAAAAAGATTGTTGATCTTGGACAACCAGAGTTGGGTAAATCTGGGATGGGGGATCGAAACGTTCTACTGAAAATACAGTTGTTGAAGATTATTTATCTGAAAACTGTTCATATTCATTTTATTTTTTTAAAGATTTTATTTATTTGACAAAGCGAGAGAGCACAAACAGTGGGAGCAGGAGATGGAGAAGCAGGCTCCCCACTGAGCAGGGAGCCTATACAGTTTGGGGCTTGATCCCAGGACCCTGGGATCATGACCCGAGTGGAAGGCAGGTGCTTAACCGACTGAGCCACCCGGGCTCCCCTGTTCATATTCATTTTAATTTAATGGGTCAGAGCACTCGGCAAAAAGAGCAATGGTTAATGTTTGCTGATTACTCTTATCAATTTTCTGTCTGGTGTTAGGACATATGAATGTTACCACTGAAAGACTTAATTTCTTTTGTGTTTTAGGAAAGCGTTCCAGTTTGGAGGGAGAACTTTGGTCTGGGGTATAAAATCAGTCTTCAAATCTCGGATTGCCATAGCTTGTCTCTGCTGTGTGGTCTGGAATATGACACCGGCAGCCCATTCAGGGCAATAATTTTTTTTCTGTTACATCATATCCCTGTGATAATAGGAAAGTTTATTTCTAAGTGATATAAACAAATGAAGAATGGAAAGGACTAGATAAAATGACTTACTTTAAAATAGATAAAACATTGATTTTAGTGTGTACAATGGAAACACATGTATGTTTCACCCTCCCCTGGAACAAATATATGGTCACAGAAAGCTCATTAAATCGATCCTGTTTCTAATCCTGCATTAATCACAGCAAGGTCACACTGAAATTATCTAGTGATTAGTCATCATAATAATAGTACTTCCATTTATTGAGTGCTTTCCACATACCTGTAGCTGTGCTAGATGGCCCACTTATATTAGTTCATTCCATTCTCATAACAGCCCTGTGAAATAAGTACTCTAATTCCTGTTTTTTTCCACCTGAAGAAATTGAGGCATGGCAAGGTGAAGCCCCTTGGCCAAGGTCTCCCTGTTAGTAACTGACACGGCCAAGGTTCGGATGCTGGTTCAACCCCAGAGCCTGTGTGTGTATACTTAACCCCTACACTTTAAAGAGTTGAGTTGGAGCTAAAGAGAAATTCGTTAGTAAACTAATATATGGACATAATAATTTCTGCTTCTGGGAGTTTGCTCACAATTAATAGCCACACAGGAAGCATTCTGCTGGAAAATAAAGGCCAGCATTTATATTATACTTTGTTTTCTAGGAGCTTTACTAGACAGCTTGTTTAATGCAAATGCTTTCTTTTTTTTTTTTTTTAAAGATTTTATTTATTTATTTGACAGAGACAGAGACAGCCAGCGAGAGAGGGAACACAAGCAGGGGGAGTGGGAGAGGAAAAAGCAGGCTCATAGCGGAGGAGCCTGATGTGGGGCTCGATCCCATAACGCCGGGATCACGCCCTGAGCCGAAGGCAGACGCTTAACCGCTGTGCCACCCAGGCGCCCCAATGCAAATACTTTCTGCTAAGGTAGGTCAGCAGTTTTCACATTTGGGGTGCATCAGAATCACCTGGGGAGCTTATAAACCTGGAAATACCCAGGGCCCCATCCCAGACCCACTGAGTCAGTATCTCTGTGGGTGGAGACGGGGCATTTGGTGTTTAATAAGCTTCGCAGGTGATTCTGACACATACAAGGTTGAGAATGATAATCCTCAGGTTTGTAGATATACTGAGGGCCTCACAGGAAGCCTGGGGATGGCTAAATTGCAACGCATAAATTTCAAACCATCACCCTGTCTAAATTTATAGAATAACTGTCAATTGGCAGCATCTGTGGTATGATCGCTCCTAATGGAACTGATTGTCACCTCATTTTTCTTTTTCCCTGTTGAAAGACTGTTAATGATAATAGCCAGCACTCTGTTTTGTGTGCGTTCAAGTCTTTCTTACGAGGCGTATAAGCAATGGTAGTTATATTCCCTGTAACCACTATTAATAAAATCTCAAGCAGTTTCAAACAACAACTGTTCAGACTCCAAATAAAGAATCGCATAATCCCGAGATTAGAGTCGTCACGTGCAGCCATGTGTTCCTTGGTTCTCCTTCACGGCATCTCTACCGGGGGTCTGAGTGGCCCGGCCCTGCTGGATGGCTGGCACTGCCTGGGAACAGTCTATTCTGTCCAACTTCGAAATTCTTCCCTTTAACAAGGTGAAACCTATTTCTCTAGAGCTTTCATACACTGGTCTTGGTTCTAACTCCTCTATCAGAACGTCTTACCCAAGTCAGCCGAAACCTTGGCCCAAGAAAGTAATTCCCTGGCTGCTGTTTTCTGGGGAGTTTGCAGGGTGCCATGCTGTTTGATGTGAGCTGTTTGTCCTATGGCCAGGGTGTCTGTCAGGCTGTTTTCTGACAGAAGCACTTAGAATTATAGCACTTCCACTAAATTCGTGATTCATATTGTTTTTTTTTTTTTAATTTTAGCAATTCTCTAGAGAGAGATTTATTTGGGGTTTTTAAATATAGAGGTCCAAATGACAGAAAAAGGAATGTGATCTTACATTTTCTCCAAGCATTCAAAGTGGTCCATTTTATATTAATGTAATTAGCATGCTATGCTAGATGTCACCACCAGACTGAAGGTTAAAGATGTTGTTTACTTTTCTGTGAGATGTTCAGAACCTTCTATAAACCTTGTGGTTGGTAATAGGTGTCTTCTAGGGTACCTGGGTGGCTTAGTCGGTTAAGCATCTGCCTTCCGCTCAGGTCGTGATCCCAGGGTCCTGGGATAGAGCCCCTCATCGGGCTCCCTGCTCTGCGAAGAGCCTGCTTTTCCCTCTGCCTCTCTCTCTGTCTGTCTCTCATGAATAAATAAATAAAATCTTTTTAAAAAGTAGGTCTCTTCTAAATGAGAAATATGGTGCACAGCAGCTTCCTGTGACTGATTTGCTGCTTTGAAGTTCAAAATAAAAAGCCCATTTATGTCTTCACTGCCCAAGAACTTCTGACTCTAACAGTCATTCTTTCAAGGATACATTTCCTTTTCACCATCCTTTCTACAGAACTTGAGACAGTCCCTTTTCCAATATCCTTTACCTGGGTCCAGAATGAGAGGCCACCATTTTCCTCTGTCTCCCCTGATACTTGCAGCCTGTTGTCCTTGTATCATGGATATTCTTTCCTGAAATTACTCTGATCTCTCTGTTGCTCTGACTCAACCTATTCAAGATATTTTGCCACCTCCTCTTTAGCATCTGGACTCCTACCATCATTGATGACCTCTTCAACAGTCATGCTGATTCTTCATTTTTAAAAATTATTTATTATTATTATTTTTTTTTAGAGAAGGAGAGGCAGAGGGAGAGAGAGAGAGAGAGAATCTTAAGCAGGCTCCACACCCAGCGCAGAGCCCAACACAGGACTCGAATTCATGACCCTGACATCATGACCTGTGCTGAAATCAAGAGTTGGACACTCAACTGACTGAGCCACCCAGGCACCCTGCAAGTTGATTCTTCAGATGTGAAACAAAGAACATAGTAACAGAAACTTATTTATGAGTCACTTGTATTTATTTTATAAGAGAGTAATATGAACGTATAGACATGCTCTGACAGCTGGAAATTACACCGTGGGAAATGATATATCTGCTTTAGCAAAAGGGACTGAATGATTGACATTTAGAACTACAATAATACGTGTATGTCTTAAAGTCTGGTCTTTGGAAAAATACATTGATTTGTATTACTAAACTTTCTAGGGTTAACTCCCACACAAACTAACAGATAAAGTCACTGGCCACGATTTATAATTACAAAGCAAGAAGAGCAGCAATTGAAAATTACGACCAACTCACAACACTGCTGATGCAGTGTTTCAGACAGCATCCTGTCTGAAAATTGTAGGAATTTAACTATCTGACTGCTCATTAATTGTGGGAGCTCAGCAGCCTGCCAAGTATTGTATGACTGCCAGCATTCCTCATGGAATTCTGATTTAGCTTTGGCAAAGCAACGCCAACTTATGTATTAAGCACAGTAGGCACAATGCCTAGGGCCCAGGAGACTTTTAGGGAGCCCAGGAAAATATCTTAGTTTATTTTAAAATAAGAAGAGAATAAACAAAATAATAAGGAATCTGCCTGAAATATATTTGTCTTTATACAGTGCAGTTATAAAATAAAATTTTAATTTTTTTTTTATGGAAGAAGGGGTCAACAAAGGCAAAAGTGCCTAGGGACTCACCATATCATAAGGCCCTGTAGTAAACTCTAATACTCTGGTAATATAGCCCATGGATGCCAAATTTTAATGGCTCTTAATAACTTATAAAATATGGCATTTACTGTTATATGAAACTCTATGGAACTGTTTGTCATGTGATCAGAAGAAAGCACTTGAATTTTAGCATCTGGACTGGAGGATATTCATAGCCTACCCATGAATAGGGGACCATTTTTAATGATTACAGCTCTTCCCCACAACATCCCTACTCAAAATGTAGTCCATGGTCTAGCAGCATAAAGTAGAAAGGCAGAACTTCAGGCCCTACCCAGAGCTTCCTAATCAGAATGTACTTTTTTTTTTACAAAATCCTCAGGTGATATGCATGCATGAGAAAATTGAGAGGCACTGTCAGTTTTAGAAGAATCTATACCTAGAAACTATTCTGCATTCTAATAGAGAGGAATTCTCCAAAAGTGACATGATTGAGGGGAAAAAAAAAGAGAGAGAGAGAGAGAAATCCTTGGTCAATACCACCTCTACCCATCAAAAATGAGTAGTTCAGATCCCACAAGAAGCAAAGGAATCTTCCAACAATGTGGAAGAGGTGGTCATAAAAAGACAGTAAGAAAACTATAAAACTTAGAAGAAAACGCAGGGGAAAAGCTTCATAACATTGGATTAGGCAACAGTTGCTTAGATATGACAACAAAAGCAGAGGCAAAAAAAAATACAAATAGACAAATTGTACTACATCAAAAATTTTGAACAGCTTTATTGAGATATGCCACATTCCATACAATTCATCCATTTAAAGCTTTTAGTGTATTCACAGAGCTGTGCAACCATCACTACAATTAATTTCAAAACATTTTTGCCACCTCAAAATGAAACCTCATATGCATTAGCAATCAATTTCCTCACTTCCTCCCAGATCCTGGCATTAGTCAGCTTTCTCTTTATGGATTTACCTACTGTGGACATTTTATATAAGGGAAATCATATAATCTGTGGTCCTTTTTGGCTGGTTTCTTTCTCTTGGCATAATGTTTTCAAAGTTCATTCATATTGGAGCATGTGTCGGTACTTCATTCTGTTTTATAGCTAAATAATATTTCATTGTATGGTATACCACATTTTTTTAGCCACTCATCAATAGATGGATTTTGGGTTATTTCCACTTTTTGACTATTATAAATTATGGTTCTATGAATACTCGTGTACTGCTGTTTGTGTAGACATATGTTCTCGAACCTTTTGGGTACATACTTAGGAGTAGAATTGCTGGATCATATGGCAACTGTTTAACATTTCAAGGAACTGACAAACTATTTTCAAAGCGGCCACTCTATATTCCTATCAGCAGTATATAAAGGTTTCAACTTCTCGACATTCTTACCAATGCTTGTTATTATCTGACTTTTTGATTGCAGTTGTCTTAGTGTTTGCATACATCACATTGTGATTTTTGATTTTCATTTCCCTGATGGCTACTGACACTGAGCATCTTTTCATGCGCTTATTGACTATATGTATTTCTTCTTTGACTAAATATCTGTTTAGATCCTTTGCCCATTTTTAAGTTGGACTATTTGTCTTTTTATTGTTAATTGTAAGACTCCTTTTTATATTCTAGATACAAGTCCTTTATCAAATATATAATTTCAAAATATTTCTTCCGCTATTTAGATTGTCTTTCTACTTTCTTGTCGGTGTCCTTTGAAACACAAAAGTTTTAAATTTTTATGATATTTAAGTAATCTATTTTTTCTTTGGCCATTTGTGCTTTTGGTGTCTTACCTAAGAAGCCATTGCCTAACCCAAGGTCTTGAAGACTTATGTCTATGTTTTCTTCTAAGATTTTTAATGGCTTTAGTTCTTATTTTTAAGTCTTTGATCCATTTTAAGGTAGTTTTTCTACATGGCATATGGTAGGGGTCCAAATTCATTCTTTTGCATGTGGATATCCAGTTGTCCAAGCACCATTTGTTTAAAGGGCTATTCTTTCTCCCATTGAATTATCTTGGTACCCTTGTCAAAAATAATTTGAATGTAAATGTGAGGGTTTACTTCCATACTCTCAATTCTATTCCATTGATGTAAAAATGTCTGTACTACATTAAAATAAAAAGAACCCTTTTGTACATCAAAGGACACCATCAACAGAGTGAAAAAGACAACCCACACAGAGGGAGAAAATATTTGTAAATCATATATCCAAAAAGGAGTTAATATTCAGAACATATGAAAAGTCCTATAACTCAACAACAACAAAACAACTATCTTTAAAAATGGGCAAAAGACCTGAATAGACATTTCTCCAAAGAAGAAATGCAAATGGCTAATAAGCACATGAAAAGATGCTCAACATCAATAGTTGTCTTAATCCATTTGGGCTGCTATTAACAAAATCCCACAGACGGGATAGCCTATACTCAGCAGAAATCTCTTACAATTCTGGAGACTAGGAAGTTCAAGATCAAGACACCGGCACGGTCTCATTCTGATGTGGGCTTGCTTCCTGGTTCACAGATGGCCATCTCTTTGTCGTGTCCTTGCACAGGGGAAGGCGCTGGAGATCTCTGTGGGGTCTCTTTTAAATACACTAATCCCATTCATGATGGCTCTCCCCTCATGACCTAACCACCTCCCAAATGTCCCACCTCTTAATACCACAACCTTTAAGAGTTAGAATTTCAACCTATGAATTTTGAGGGGACACAAATATTTGACCATAACACTAGTTATTAGGGAAATGCAAATCAAAATTACAATGAGATACTGCTTCTCATCTATTAGGATGACTATTATAAAACAACAACAACAACAAATTAACAAGTAAAGTTGTAAGGATGTGGAGAAGTTGTAAACTTCTGTGTGTGAGCAAGTTGTAAAGATGTAGAGAAACTAGGACCCTTGTGCATTGCTAGTGGGAATGGAAAATGGTGCAGCAGCTGTGGAAAACAGTATGGAGACTGCTCAAAAAATTAAACATAGAAATACCATATGATCCAGCAATCCCACTTCTGGATACCTACTCAAAAGAAGGGAAAGTAGGGATTCGAATAGATATTTGTACACCCATGCACTATTAGCTGCAGTACTTACAATAACCAACCAGTACTTACAATAACCAACCCAAATGTCCATCAATGGATGAATGGATTTAAAAAGTAGTATAAACATACAACGGGGTATTATTCCGTCTTAAAAAGGAAGAAAATTGCGACATTGTGACACATGGTACAATAGGGGTGAACCTTGAGGACATTATACTAAGTAAAATAAGCCAGCTACAACAAGGCATATACTGTAAGATTGCACATACATGAGGTATCTAGTCAAATGCATAGAAACTGAAGGTAGAATGGTGGTTCCCAGGGGTGGGGCAGAGGGAAATAGGGATTTGTTTAATGAATATAGACTTCTGCTTTGCAGGATGAAAAAGCTCTGGAGATTGGTTGTACAATAATGTGAATAAACTTAACACTACTTAACTGGGCACTTAATGGTACATTCTGGGTTATGTATATTTTGCCACAATTTTTAAAAAAGATGATAAGACACAAATCAAGAAAAAGATCCAGGTTTTTTTTTTTTTTTACACTTATTATGCACAGATGTAAACAGAGGGCTAATGGTTTGTGAAGGATGGTGTATAAGACAGACAAAACAGGGATGTTGCAAAGAGGGCTTAGAGATGTCTCGTGTGAAACTGGAGTTCAACTATTGTACTTCTTAAGTCCTCTGACTGGTTTTGGAGCCAATCCTTTGGCCTGGGTCCCTGTGGTGCATTGAATGTTGCTATCCTGCAGCCACAGGCCAGTGAGAAGCTGGGTCCCTCTGGCCAAAAGAGCCCAAATGCACAGAGGGTAGTGTTACATAACTCTTAGTTTTAACTCTTCAGTTTCTTATTCACTAGTGTTCAACCACAATAACTAACAATATTTGTATCTTAGGTTTTACAAAGTGCTTTCTCTAAAATTTCTCTGGCTGTTGAGAATTTTGCCTTTTTTCTTAATATTAAAAAGAATTGTTTCCTTCTTCTGTGTATAAGTTGTTTAGCATATCTTCACACTACCCCAATTCATTTTACCTACAATTTTCAAAGAATTTGGTGGAAGGGATGAGAACTTAAGAGTAAAATGGAAAGTGAAATCTTTTCATTGGAATTTATTTTTGCAGGACATTAAGGCAAGTCAGATGCTTATTCAGCTCCTCTGAGAACTGTGGGTTACATATCCCATTTCAGAGGACTCCACAGGGAACTTCAGAAACCCGAACTTGGAGTCCCAGTGCATGATGGGCATTTTTAAATATTAAGGAAATTGGATCCGGTTTACTTGAGTTAAAGAGATTAGCTAACCTACTTGAAGTAAATGAGGTTTGAGAACTCAGAGGGCAAAAATCACTTAAAGTAAATAGTAGGGTGTTTGGGGGGGATTGGCACAGCTGAAGTTTCCTAAGCATTCTGTTAATATTATTCTATTTTTAAAAAACAAACCCACTGACTTAAATATAAGAGAAGTAGAGAAGGGTATAAACCTCATTACTTTGTAGTCACACCTTATAACCTACTACTTCTTCCGTAACAGCCAATGTAGAAGAACTGTTTGAAAAGCACCTTAACAATGAAATATGCTGACAAGCAAATTATTGACAGGGAGGAAAGACCAAAATCATCATCAAAGATGCCACTTTAAGTGATCATGAAAAATCCAGATAAGGATGACAACCGTTTTTTGGCTTATTCAAGTTATAAGAATTCAAAGTAAATTCTATTATATATTTTTAGCAATGTCAGCTTCTCTCTTTATTTTAAAAATAGCTTTATATTTTTGCAATTTATGTATTTATATATATTTACATTGAAAAAATATTATAAAATATTGCAAAAAATCAGAAACATACCTTTTAAAAAAAGAAAATAAATACTACCTGTAAAACCCTGACTCAACCTCTGTTGGTATAATCCAACATTTAGAAAAAATGCCTTGTGTGGTTTTTGAGCGTTGTCTCTGTTCCTATCCTTGTTCACCCCCTTGTGGCCATGATATGAAGAAGCCAAGAGCCACGCAGCAAAAAAGGAAGAGAGAAAATCAAAGGGCTTGGGTAATAATCTGATCACCTCTCACTTTAACGGTATTTTCAATAATTAAGGTAAGTAGGTCTGCTTGAAATCTATATGGGTCAAGATCTTGGCAGGAAGTAGATGGAAGACTTGTAGGGGTTATTGTAAATTATCCCTTCATTAAAGTTTCTTGCAAGTATGGGCAGAAGTAAGGGAAACTGAATGAGGTGTCCTCCATATACCTCCTCTTGGCCAAACCCAATTACAAGCACCCAGAGGTCAAAGGAACCAAGTTTTTGCAATCCTTCAAGATCCAGCCTTCTAGGGCACAAAGCAGAGTGAAGGGTAGAGAGTGGATCTGGCTGGGCAAATAGAGCAAGTCCAGTACACAATCTTTCTAAAATATTTCATTATAATTATAGTTTCTTTTAAAAGGCAGGAGTCCAAGGGATACATTATGGAATGACTTGCATAATTTAGAGCTGAATACCTATGCAGTTCCTGGAAAACACCAGAGACATAGTATTTCGCACTACCAGAAAACATTAATTAGAATTATCTACTCCATCTATGCCTGTGGAGGTGTAAGCTGGCATTTGAAGGGTTCAGATCATCAGATTCTTTGGTATTAGGGTGACAATAAGGTAGGGGAACAAAGAGAAAGGCAGAAATGGGGATGCAGAGCTCAGTTGCTGTTTGCTGCTGGTCCTCTTCCACTCTGCTCCCTATAAAAAGTGAACTCCCTAGCTCCTACATATGGTATTCAGACCGACACTGATTACCTACTAATCAAATGGAACACGCGTCTAAGACACCAACAAAGCAGGGTCACCAAAAATATATAAAAGAATATCAGAAAATTTAGGGATGAAACTATTTTATTTTAGCATAGTTGTAAATTTCTATCGTTTTAGAGAAGTGAAATTTTATTTCATAGTTTAGTGTAGTTTTGATGGATGGTGGTAGTGGGTAGGGTTGTAGCACTTCCTAATCTTTTTACAGGAGCTCTGCTTCTTCCAGAGATCAACTGTGAAGACATGGCTACCTTCAGAGGGAAAGTACCTCTCACTGACAGCTGCTGATGCTCAGGAGAATATCGAGTATGGGGTGGCCCCAAGTGCTCCGACTCCACCCCTTGCCAGTGGCTCAGAGGACTTGGCTCTTGTATCCCTTTTCCCAATTTTTATCATTTTTCTTTGGGAGGCTAAGTCTAAGCGTTCACAGAGCAAAACCATACATTTCCTTCGATAATTAGAGATTTGTATTCGAGAGGACAACGATTATAGCCCACAAAGGCAAGTCACTTCCCTTTCTATCATTAAAAAAAATGAGAAGACCGAAGATGATGTCTGACATCTTGGCCTAGTCCCCACGCTGGACGCTGGCAGGTGTCCCCAGCCCCCACGCTGTGTTTACGGTGACGCATTCAAACGGAACGAACGGTGTCCTACCAGATCAGTGCCCCTCCACTCTTTCCCTTTTCACCAGAGGCAACCCTTCGTAAACAGTGCAGGTGATTTCCCAGCTATTTTCTGTGCAGAGACACGATCTCCTTTAAATACACAAACTGGAGCCTCTTCATCCCGCACGTCTTGGGGAATCTCTAGAACTTTTTTTTTTTTTTTTTAAGATTTTATTTATTTATGTGACAGAGAGACAGCCAGCGAGAGAGGGAACACAAGCAGGGGGAGTGGGAGAGGAAGAAGCAGGCTCCCAGCAGAGGAGCCTGATGTGGGGCTCGATCCCAGAACGCCGGGATCACGCCCTGAGCCGCAGGCAGCCGCTTAACGACTGCGCTACCCAGGCGCCCCTCTAGAACTTTTTTACACGCTCTCTGCTGGACCCGTTTCTCCTGAAGCCGGAGCCTCACTCGCAGATACTACTTCAGATCGGAGTCGCTTTTAGTGTCACGGTCGGTCTTTTAAACCCGTGCGGTCCTGGCTGCCGCAGCAACACACACCGCACCACTTTCGCTTTGCGGGCGGCTCCCTTCAGAAGCGCTTGACACTCTCCTCAGAGCACCTTCGAATCCCGAGCACCCGGAGTTCGCGGCAGTACTTTGCCTCATTTCCGCCTCGCAAGGCGATTGGCTCAAGACTCCTTCCCTCGGCTTTGAGCGCTCAGCTCGTGCCAGGACTCGGCGCGCACTGATGACGACATCGGCCGGCGGCGGCGCCGACGACGACTGGGAGGCTGGGAGAGCTTCCGGGGCTGCCGGCCTGGCCGCTGAGAGCTGCTGTCATGGCGGCCGCTCTTTGGGGCTTCTTTTCCGTCCTTCTGCTGTTGCTATCAGGGGATGCCCAGAGTTCGGAGCTGCCTGGGGCTACTGCCGATGGGTCAGGCGGGATTGGGGTCGGCATAGGAGATCGCTTCAAGATTGAGGGACGTGCGGTGGTTCCAGGAGTGAAGCCCCAGGACTGGATCTCGGCGGCCCGAGTGCTGGTAGACGGAGAAGAGCATGTCGGATTCCTTAAGTGAGCATCTTATGGGCAGCGGGAAAGCGGTTGGCGTGGAAGCTGGAAGGGAGTTTCCTCTAGGAGAGCCAAGTGTCAAGAGCTGACGACGTCGCTGTCGGAGGGTGAAGGGGTGGGTTCCAATAGCGGTCTGTGCTGGGAGACTTTGGGAAGCAGCCCGACGCTTTCCCCTTTTCTCCCCATCACCCTATTCCCTGTACCTCAGAAATGAGGGTGGCAGGTGCTTGCCCCAGGGTCGGAGCAGTGGGATCCGTTTTCTTCAACTCCATTTTTGCCTTGTAGGGGTCGACCCCTCCTGGGCTCTGGAGACAGGTGGACCCCTTATTTGTTGTATGCTGCATTCTTTCCTTTGCATCTTATTCGGTTTCTCTAGAATCTGGCCACCTTTTGCATTCATTTCAGTCTTTTGGCAGCTTGATGTGTAGAAAGATGCTAAGCAACTGGGAATTCTCAAAACCCAGAGGACTTCTATGATGGCATAGACTGGGAAGCTAATGTTGCCGCTTCTCAAATTAATGGGCCCTGAAGTCCCTAATCAAAGCACCTTTTTTTTTTTTGCCTGGAGGTGGGATTGTTGTTCTTTTTTAGTTGAATTCATCTAGGGATTTGCAACATCACATTTGGTGGCGTTTATGTGAGACTGGGGTTTCTCCACATTTGCCTAAGTGCTTCTGTCTTTTCTAGTTATTAGTAAAAATGGGATTTCAGCCTATATTAAAGAATGTGGTGAATTTATTAATACTCCAGTTTTGCAGCAGCCTGCTTTTCAGATGTTTAGGCACAAATGTGATTTTAAGTTTTTCATTCGCTACTTGGGAGGTGAAAATGTGAACTGAAAGAAAATATTTAGGAAAGTGTTTCTCTGATAGGTTTGTATACCAGCAAGTGGTATTTGAAACCCAGACGTCTTAAATTTGGACGTTTACTTCTAAATCGGATTTGCAAATATTCAGATCATCCAGGTTCTGTTAAATAAGAATTTGAATCTTAGACTAATAGGTAGTGATGAGAAGCTAGTCTTTCAATACTATTTGTCTTTACAAATCCGGCATTAGGGCATCCTTTAGGGTTTGCCCCATGTAATGATGTTTTAATGAAAAACCTCTCAATTAAACCTTGGGAAATTAGTCTAAACTGACCATTTGGCTTCTCTTTTCTGCAGTATTCAATTCTTTTAAAAAACGTATATTATTTTTATTTTAAAGTAATGTATAAGTCATGTTTATTGAAGAAAACATAAACAAGAAATTAGGGATAACAAGACTTAACATTTTATTGTATCTTTTCCAGCCTTTTTGTAGTCATATGACCTGTTTTTAATAGTAAAATACAGTATATAGCACTTTGTAAACTTTTTTTCGGTTAATATTTTGTGAGCTGTTTCTGACACCACGTCATGTTTTTCCATTTGTTTGTAGAAAGGTTAAGAATTAATATGAGGAGCTTATGGCGGGAAACTTGTTGGAAGAGGGATAGTAAATTGTCTTGTACTTATGCATAACTAGCATGCAGTTTTGACTTAAGAGCAGTTAGGCTTGTTGGTGGTGGCTTGGGTCTTGGCTAATAGTGGAGGGGAGTTTTGACGGAGGGTGCTTCATGCCACTTCTTGCCCTCATCACTGTGTATATAAAGCATAATTTATTTAACAAGTCTTCAGTTTGGGGACATTTAGGTAGTTTTCAATTTTTTTGATGTAGTAAGATTATACACTACTTTTTTGGGGAACTTTTTATTATGGAAAATTGCAGATATTACTAAAATAAACAATAGTGAATACTTAGGTACCCATCACATCACAGTCTACTGTTCAGTTTCATGTCTCCTCTGTACAGTGTATTTTTTTTTCTGGAATATTTAAATATGACCCTAAATATAATTTCCCTTGAAAAAGCATTATTATGTGTCTCTAAAAGGTGAGGGCTTAAAAAAACCCCACAATACCATTATTGATTTAATAAAACAAGTAATAATGCTACAACTTCATCTAATACCCGGTTCATTTATCTCAAAAATGCTTTATGTAATTGTTTCAAATCAGGATCCAACAGAGCTTACATATTGCAGAGTACATTTTTAAAGTCAAGTTTTTAAAAAAATTCTGTTATAAAATTTGTGTTATCTTTCTAAAAGAAAATATTTACCTAATGGTGAGAGATAGATTTGCTTTTTCCTTTGGGTAGTTATTTCTTTTACTTGTGTTGCACAGTCATTAGTTTAATTCTTTCTTTTTCTGGTTCTAGAAAAATGTTTTGAAATTTGTTCATTCAAGGAAAGTCTGATGAAAGGATTAAACATTGTAGTCATGGTGTAGGGAAACAACCAGATTGTACAGTGCTCTAGAGTTTACAACCTCATGGCTACTATTACCTCTAAGCCTGAAGGAAGTAGGGGAGGTAAAGGTTACTGGGACCTAGGGGAAAGAAAGGACTGTCTTGAAAGGAGCAGTGTCCCTTGACACAGCAAGTCAGAGGTGGGCTTTTGGGGGAGAGCTGGGGAAAAATACACCACGCTCATTTTCTTTCCTTCCTCCAGCCTACAAAGAGTTGAAGGATGGGGAGTGGGTGTGAAGGGCCAGTGAAGAGATCCAGCCCAGGAATAAGTTAACTTGATGTTTACATTTCAATTCTGTTTTAGTTCAGTGTGTACTTTGAAATAGCAAGGAATATCTTTCTCTCTTACTTTTTAGTAAATATTTTGGGTGTGGCAGAATCAATTATTCCTCTAGCTGTGAAAGAGCCTAATGATTTTTTTTTTTTTTAAAGATTTTACTTACTTATTTGAGAGAGAGAGCGAGTGAGCACAGACGGAGAGTGAGAGGGACAAGCAGCCTCCCCGCTGAGCAGAGAGCCTGACCTGAGACACGATCCCAGGACCTTGAGATCATGACCTGAGCTGAAGGCACACGCTTAAGCGACTGAGCCACCCAGGCGCTCCGAAAGAGCCCCATGATTTAAGAAGCGTTATTTAGTGTATGACAATACTGGGACTTCTCTGATACAGCAGATCCTTTTAGGATCATTTGTTTTCCTGAAACAGAAACTTCTTTTTCCTCAGAATGTCAGTTTCTCATTATCAAAACAAATTGTTTTGATCTGTGAACCTGGTATTATCAGCCCTTGGTGGGATGGTTTTCTAAGTCTAGAAGACTTAGGAGAAATCACTATGGAAAAGGCAGATAGTTTTAACTACATAAAGCTGACAAACTTCTATATATCCAAACAAAAGTAACCAGAGTAAATGGGAACTATTTTTAACAAGTGGAACAAATGATACTTGATGACCATCTTGTTAGAAAGAAAGAAAAACAACAAAATGCAAACAAAAACTAGAAAGAAAGCCCTTTATTTTTAATTAAGGAATTGTTGCAAGGGATTGGCAAAATTGGAACCTTAATATAGTAATAGTGCATATTGATAATTTTCTTGAATCAAGACATGGCTTCAGAATTGAAATTGTGCTCCTGTTACCAACTATCCCACTGAAGGAATTAGAAGTACTTTCTATGTTAGGATTCTCTCTCTGCTCCTGTGGTGTGCTCTGGGGTATTTTCAGAACACTCCTGTGTGATTGTGGAAGCTGAAGCTTGGGGACAATTCTTGCCAGTTTGGGCACTTTTTTTGTTGTTGTTAATTTCTGTGTCATTTGATGGGAGGGTGATTTGGGAGTTAACAGATGATTTAGAACATAGGAAAAAAGCAAGCTGTTAATCAGAAGTGTCTAAATATGATTTTCACTTTTCCAGGACAGATGGGAGTTTTGTGGTTCATGATATACCTTCTGGATCTTATGTAGTGGAAGTTATATCTCCAGCTTACAGGTTTGATCCTGTCCGAGTAGATATCACCTCAAAAGGAAAAACGAGGTAAGGGCACCTGATTTAGTTTTTACAAAAGGCGAGGCTACTGAATACCTCCTATATTCCTTTTAGAATTTATAGTTAGGGTTGAAATTTCTCACTTAAACTAGGTATTCCATGAAATATCCTTATGTTGTCTTTAATTTTTAAAATTTTTTTCCCATCTGCCCCCCCCCCCCATATCCTTATATTGTTTTAATCTGAGCATTGGTAATACTGCAAAGTTGAACTTCCTCCCGCTCTGGCTTACAATTTATTTTAAAGCTCCTAATATGATTATAATAGAGAAGAGGCAAGATTACGTACTATGAGAGCAAAAGCCCTGTGAAAGTTATAATTGAAATATGATTGGGGCACCTGCGTGGCTCAGTCGGTTAAGCGTCTGTCTTCAGCTCAGGTCATGATCCCAGGACCCTGGGATCCAGTTCTGCGTCGCATCAGGGCTCCTTGCTCAGCAGGGAGCCTGCTTCTCCCTCTGCCTGCCAATCTCCCTGCTTGTACACTCTCTCTCTCTTACTCTCTGACAAATAAATCTTAAAGAAAAAAGACATCTTAAAAAAAAAAAAGGAAATATGATAATTAAAGTGGGAAATAATTTAACTTTTCTAAATTGGAAATGTTATTTGCCACCTGTTTTTCACTGGGATATTTTGATAATACCTCTTAGTACCTACTTAATAATGTATTGATCTAGAAATTTCTGCAGTTCTTCCTCTCTGAAATACTTAGCATGCAGTGGAAATTTAGTATTTTGGGGCAAACAATAGTTTACATTGTGTAGTTTATCTCAGAGTGAGGATCATGATAAGAAAAGAAAAAAGCACAGTGTAATTTCAAAGTAGATGAACATATGCTTTGCAGTTGAGATGAAAATGCTGGACTAATTCAGACTGTGAGTATAGAATACCACAAATCCATTTGAAGTTGGAATCCATCGTGTAGATGTCCACAGTTGTTCCTTCTGTTATTCCTCCGTTTATTTTTATATTTTTTATTGTCCCATACTAGTAGTATTCTCTTTGGTCTCATCTGACCAGGAAGTATATGAAACAATTTTATTTATTTGTTTATTTTTTTCTGGCTTTATTGAGGTATGGTGACAAATATGAGAGAATTTTGAGTGGTAATATCTCTTCTTTGAGCTATCACAAAATAACTCCATGTTACAGTAATAAAGCATAGGTATTGCAAAAGCAAAAATATTTTGAGGTTCGAGGAGCTCTGTTTTATTACTGACCTTTTTGGTATGTGCTGAGAATATTTAGGATGATTTGTAGAGACCCCAAATTGCACTGACATAATAGAGATATGTTCAGTTGGTACCATAATATTTCCATTTGAGTTAGTGTTTACAACTAAAATGTTTTTCTTTTTTCTTTGCCTTTTGTTTTTGGACATTGAAAGTCATAGAAATATAATATGTAAATATGCTATAATTCACATAGAGTAAGTCACACATAGAGCTGTCTCATATCTTTATATCAGCTGCATATTAGTCCATTGATGCCAGTGCCTACTGATGGACAGGTAGGGTTTTCTTTCTCCTCTTTTAACACGTGTAGTGAACAGAGATGATTATAATTTAAATTTTTGATATTATCATGAAACTAATATAATGATGCCACTAAAAGTAAACTTTATTTTATTTATTTATTTTTAAAGATTTTATTTATTTATTTGACAGAGAGAGACAGCCAGCGAGAGAGGGAACACAAGCAGGGGGAGTGGGAGAGGAAGAAGCAGGCTCCCAGCGGAGGAGCCTGATGTGGGGCTCGATCCCATAAGGCCGGGATCACGCCCTGAGCCGAAGGCAGACACTTAACGACTGAGCCACCCCTAAAAGTAAACTTTAGAAACAAATTACTTTCCACCCCGATTTTTGAAGTTAAATTGTTGTCTTAGAATAGTCTAGTTTGCCCAAATTCTAATCATATTTCTTGCTGTTGGCTGTTTAGAGCAAGGGTAAAGCTTGAATTGAAGGTAATGTCTTGTAAATATGTTTATAAATATTCTTTGATAGAATAAATGGATTTTTTCAAAGTAGATGAATCTCATTAGGTATCAAATTTCTCACATCTTTTTAGACGTGTAAAGATTTATAAGAAAATACATAGGTAAAATCCTAGTATGTTAAATCTAAACTTTAAAGAACTTATCATGACTTTTTATGTGTTTTAGACTTGTAAACTTGGAGACGGGTGGGTATGTAGATTACACGATACATTATATACACACTTAACAGGTAATGAGAGTTGTTAAAAGGGGATACTTGTCTATTAGAAATTAAAATTTATTTTTATTTACTATGCTCTGAACTTTGAATAAAGTAAGCAAGTGGAAATATTTTTCGATATATAAAGTTTTTTTGCTTTTTTGCTTTGGGTAAAGAGTACTTCGTGCTTTAGCATTTAAGGACTGGTTGCAGCAGTGGAATTCATATTCTCAGTTCCATTCCTGATGATTGGATGCCTGAAGCATAGGTCTAAAACAAGGCCCTTATCATTTTAATAATTGTGGGTGGGATAGATAGAGAACAGAGAGGAATTCATGTAAGATCCAAATGTTCTTCACCAATATTTTGTAAGCATGTGTGGTAATATGACAAACATTTCCTTTTAAATGTATAGCTTCCAGAGGAGGAAGGGAAATCCTTGGGGGACAAACTATAAACCACTTTCCCTCCTGGGGGTTTTGATATTCTAACCAAAACGCTTAGATTTGGGGCACCTGGGTGTCTCAGTCGGTTAAGCATCCAACTCTCAATCTCAGCTCATGGAGCCTGCTTTAAAAAAAAAAAAAAAAAAGGCAAGAAAAAGCTTAGATTTTATTAGCAGTATGTAGGTAAGAGATAAGCCTTAGGCTTGCTTTGAGCCGAAATTAGATCTAAGACTTGATTCCCCCTTTGACCCTTGGCACTAAAATCCAAAAAGACCTCCCAATCTGGCCCTGGCCCAATTTTGGAAGGAAAAATCTCTCCTGAAATTTAATAGTTACTGTCCTACCCTCATTGAAATTTGGAGTGTGAATTTATTATTTCCTGCCTAATCCAGAAACTTTCAAGCCATGCAATTAACAAGATCATCCCTGGTCATGATCCTGGACTCCTGGTGGAGACAGATGTATAACCTCTCTGCAGGGAGTTACTCTCTGTCCAGGCCCATACATAAATAAAGTATGTAACTTATCAAATACCCAAGAAAACAATGTACATTGAGTCAGCAGATGAATTAGACCTCTAAGAACCTTAGATAATAGAATTACTGGATATGGACTATGAAATAGTTTAAAGTGTATTTAAAATGCTGAAACAAATGAAAGATTTATTGCCATAAGAGTAAGATACTATAGATATTTGAAAAAAGAATAAAATAGAACATCACCAATAAATATAGGCTTTGGAATACAAAACTCAACGCATGTGTTAAGCAACTGAACAGAGGTTTAATGAACTGGAAGATGGATCAGAAAAAACTTACTCAGAATCCAATACGCATAAAGGAATGGACACTGTGAAAGAATTTAACAAGATGCCAAGTGAGAATGAAAAGGTTGAACAGGTGTCAAGTAGAAGTTCTGAAAGGAGATGAGGGAGCAGTGGGGAGGCAGTTTTCAAAAAGTAAAATGGAACCTGTATGAATATGGGTGAGAGTTTTGATTAAAATTAATGGCATCTCTGATGGAAATATAGTGTTAATCTATGGCACTGTTGCAGGACTTTGTTAAATCATAAATTTTTCCTGCAAAATAGGCTTGAAAATTGGGTGTGTTTATTAATGCATATCTCAGACAATCACAGAAATAAAATCCAGCATTTTTGTGTACTTATAACAAAATTAATTTATTATTAAATATGATCAAAGAGATTCAGAGCTAGAAGAATTCTAAAAGAACTTTTGATATAACCAGAGAGGAACTTGTTTAATCCCGCAGGCCTACATAATGACAGAGCTACAGCTAGAAATTAGGTCTCTTGATTTCAAGTCTATTGTTCTTCCTCTACATTTTGCTAAATACTTTAGAAATACAGATAAAGCTACTTTGATCAGATTTTTAAGATCAAAGGTTTAGATGCCAAAGCATTTTGGAAAAAGCTAAAGGTATTGCTAAAAATTATGAGTAGTTCTTTTAACTAGTAGTGTTTTTTTATAAAACTACTGATGCTTTTTTCATGTGGTTTTATCAGAGCAAGATATGTGAATTACATCAAAACATCGGAAGTGGTCAGACTGCCCTATCCTCTCCAAATGAAATCTTCAGGTCCACCTTCTTACTTCATTAAAAGGGAATCATGGGGCTGGACAGACTTTCTAATGAACCCAATGGTATGTATCATGCTACAATTAAGTATCTTTACTAATCTCTCATTTGATTCCAGGTAATCAAAAATGTCTAACCTCGGTGAGGAAGAAAGGAGGTCAGATTGTTAGATGAAAGGGTAATTGTGAATAGTTTATTGATTTTAGGAAAATAGTAGCTTTGGGAATAAAAATGAAAAGAATGTAGTGAGAATTGCATGGTTGATTTGACATTGAAATATACAACAGAAATGGGATAAATACTTATGATGAAATGTTTTAAAATGCAAATGGAATAAGAGTATGTGGTAAGTCACGTGTAGAGTTAGCGGTCTTATCCTTCATACTGCCTGCATATTAGTTCACTGATGGATGTGCCATCATTTATTGATCAGTCACTATTGATGGCTTGAGTAAGCGTTTTTCTCCTTTTTTCACATGTGTAGTAAACAGAGAAATTATTCCGTGATAATTTAAATACTTGGTATGAAACTGATGTTATGGTGTCCACTAATAATAAAACACTAATAGAATACATTCTTTGGAAACAAATTGACCCCTTTTTTTTTCTGCTTCTGGAAGTTGAATTATTATTTTGAAATTTTCTAAGGAGTGGTCATATTCCTTGGTGATAGCTATTTAAAACACAAACAGGAATATTTGGGGACTGTACAGTGTTTGAGAGGAATAAATAGTACCTAGAATCTGCTATCAGGCACAAAGAGGCAGGAGGGTAGAGTGCATAGGAGAAATCAGCAATGAAACTCCAAAGTTTATTAAGAAATACTTTCCATGTTCTCATTTCTGAAATTCCATGGAAACAGACCTAGTGCTAGAAGCTTTGAAGGCATTTTTCAAAACTGATCTATTAACAGTAGTCACCTAGTATTATGTTGCAGGCTCAAGAGGGTATGTATTAATTGGAGGGGCAATATGATATTTTCTGCAAGAACCACAGTCACTTGGGAAGACCCCAGCCAGCCATCAGGATCATCATTCCTAATGCCACACTGCAGATTAAAGAAAGTGAATAGATAGTTACGTTTGCAAAATGTTTGTGTTGAATAAAATTGTAAATTCTGCAAAACGTTGGGTGGCACAAATATGAAGTGAGGTGTCTATAAAGTCCAAAACTACATACATAAGATTCTTACACTCTACAGTAGTCAGACATTGAGGAGCACCTTGTATCAACAGGGCTGGGTCAGTAGAATTCAGGTGGTGCTTGTAGTTTTATTCTATATATAACATTTGAATCTTTAATTTCATGAATTGTTAAGTGTAGATTTTATTCTCCTGTTAAGTGGGAAAACATTTTCTGGATTTCTTTTTCTTCCACAGGTTATGATGATGGTTCTTCCATTATTGATATTTGTGCTTCTGCCCAAAGTGGTCAATACAAGTGATCCTGACATGAGACGGGTAAGATGGTTGCCCCCTCCGTGAATTTTTGAACCATATTCTCACTCCTGAACCAGCTGTTGTGGCTGAATGGCTTGGGTGTTTTCAGCTTCATCCTAATTCCCAAGCCAAATTCATACAGAGATTGTATTAACGTAGTATTGTGTTCCTGGCATTTAATTAGTTGTTTCCACTGGACCAGATAAACTCATTTGGTTCTGCCTGATAAAAGCCTGGGTCTCTTCATATAGCTAAAATGACTCTCTTTGGGCCTCACTTGTTAAATAGTTGAAATGGTATCCCAATCCATACAGTTTGCAAAATGATAGCTTTTTACTATTTACCTTTATTTTACAAAACTCTTCATAGTGTACATTTAGTTTATGTGTTCACACACACACACACACACACACACAAACACACACACACACACACAAATTCTGATAACCAAGGAAGAAAAATAGAATAGTGGCTTCCAGACTCTTCACCACAAAATCATACTGGTTCAGCAGTGGGCAGGGGGAGTTCCCAAGTAAGATGCTTCAAATTTAGTGCCACTGCTTTGTCTCTTTTAAATATTGGCTTCCATAAAATCTTCAGAGTTGTTTTTAAACCATTATTTTTCTCCTACCTGGAAACCATCAACAAGTTTCTCCTCAGTTCCACGTTTTTCCATTGTATGTAATATATTGATGTATTGATACCTTATTCATTGCTGAATGAACATTTGTTAGTTGATCTCTAGGTTATAGATACTGGGGATGCAAAAATGAATTGTGTATCATCCCTGTTGTCAACAAGCTCAGAATCCAGTTTAATATAGGAAATAGAATGGATTTATAAACCCTCTTCTTGCCATCAGAGGATTGTGGGTGTATGTGTGAGAGAGTGTGTTTTAAATGGGAAAATAAGATACACATAAAATAAATAAAAGTTTGCTGAGGTAGTAGGTGATTAAGTTCTGTAGAAGGCAAGGCATTTCTTCCAAGCTGGACGTAGGAGAAAAAGCTTCATGATTAAAAAAAGCTTTATGATATTTCGGAATGTCTCATTGCCAAATTTGACATTTTTGCTTTAGCGTTGGTCAGAAAGTGTACATCCTATGTAATCCTTGTATCTGTTAAGCCACTTAACTCTGTGGTATCAATAGAAGGAAACATTGAAGGTCACATTGGATCAAAAGTTCATTCCTTGCTAAGTGCTTTGCATATAGTAAGCAGTGTAAAAAGTTGAGCTTCAGAATTGAAGGGATTCAAAAATAGAGTTGATGATTATTTTTGCAGGATCTCAAGACCTCTTGCCATACATATTTAATTATTGATTATTAGAGCATGTTAACAATTTTGATTTATGCTTATGTTTCTTTTCCTGGCCATATCTGTAAAAGCACTTTCTCCTTGAGAACCCATGTATAAATTCTTCCTTTGGAGAGAAAGCCTAAACTAATATCCAAGTGGTGTTCAACTCTAAATGATAGATAATACAGTGTTTGCTATTTTTTTAATGTGTGAACTAATAAAATTTTAAGTTCACTTTTGGAATTTAATGTAAAATTGAAGTGTAGCATTTATTACATTAATATTGTTAAAGGTGGAACAGTACTTTATAGATTGTTGGCTCAATAGAGAGAGGACAAAGCCTCAAAATAAAGTGCCAGATCCTTATGAGGCCTGCCAGTGATTTTTTGTAACATTTGTGTTGCTTTCTTTAGATGCTGTGATTGAGGTCACTCAGGTCATAATAGTATTCACAGATTTAGTACTAAGGGCCTTTGGAATAAAATGTTGGAAATACGTAGTTATTTTCCAAACATTTCCAATAACCTTCGTATATAATTAAAGACTGATACTTTTTTATATGCCTCTAAAGAAAGCATGAGTTTAAAAAAACATTAAAACAGTAAAAGCATTTTAATCAGCAAACATAAAATAAGAATATGATCACATATAATCATAGAAAATACCCTTTATGAAAACATAAGCTGAATCAAACCCAATGCAAGATTTATTGGACATTAATTAAGGCTCACAAGAGAGGTATGAAACGTGGTTTCTGAAGGGCGTTTGGGAGTAACATTGCTGAGAACCAGTAGCTTCTATCTGTTCTATTTTCCTCCTTCCGTAATGGAAGTGTTAGTTGTTAGCTGACTCGAAGGGCCCCAGTACCTTTCATGTTACTGTGCTTTGTCCTCTTCAGGAGATGGAGCAGTCAATGAATATGCTGAATTCCAACCACGAGCTGCCTGATGTTTCTGAGTTCATGACAAGACTTTTCTCTTCAAAACCTTCCGGCAAGTCTAGCAGCGGCAGCAGTAAAACAGGCAAAAGTGGGGCTGGCAAAAGGAGGTAGTTGGACAGTCGGAGATAGTGTTTGCACAAACACGGATCACTGGGTGGCATCCAAGTCTTGAGGGGAAACCGTGTGAAGCAACTACTGTAAACTTGAGTCATCCATACAGTTGATCTCTTACACCTGTCGTGTGTGGTAACTCTTTGGCACGTGTTTTGTACTTGGTACACAAGAAAACCCAGCTTTCATCTTTTGTCTGTATGAGGTCAATATTGATGTCACTGAATTAATTACAGTGTCCTATAGAAAATGACATTAATAAATTATATGAAGTACTATACGTTATGTATATTAAAATGTCTTAATCCAGAGATAAAATGATCTTGTCATTTCTTTTTCACTTAATGTTTCTTTTATTCCAGACAGTTTTCTTCTTTCATTATATGAGGCTTGAAATTGACCTTTTCTATTTAAAAAGAAGTGGTTGATATTTTTAGAGCTGCATGAGCCATAGTTTTTTGTGTAGCCAGACCTTTCACAATGGTCAGCCCTGCCCTGCATTTAACATTCCCCGATGTTTGAGGTGGAACCATATGTTCCTGATGTAGTTTTAATTTTTGATAGTACAGTTAGTTTTAGAGTATGGATATATGAATGAGAGCAGTTGTTACCAGTTCTTAAGTTTCGGTTACCATCTACGGGATTCAGTACTGAGTGTCAGTAATGTGCTGTGCTTCAAGGTCGGATTCAGAGATGGATAATGTCCAGTGCCTGTCCTCCATAGAGCTGATTATGTGGGGAGGAGGCACAGTAATAACGGGGAATGAATGGTCAGGGGAAGGAAGTACAGCAGTAGGAGAGCCTTCTTGAGACTAAGGATGGGAAATCAACCGTGGAGCTCCATGTTGTAATGTTGATAGTATAGCTCAGGGAGCTTTTAAAGCCCCTCATCTCTCCCATCATTCTCAGGCTTGTTGGAATATAGGTTACATTACTTTCCAGTCAGGATTATCTCAAAAACTTTTTATTTCAATAAGTTATAAAAACTTCATACCTTTTCTTTTGGTTTAATTAAAAACGAACTCTGAAACTATAGCATTGCTTTTCTAGTAAAGGTCTCCTATCCTCTTCTATGTTAAAGAACTCCCCTATTGCTTTCTTTTTTTTTTTTTTTTTTAAAGATTTTATTTGTTTATTCGACAGAGATAGAGACAGCCAGCAAGAGATAGAACACAAGCAGGGGGAGTGGGAGAGGAAGAAGCAGGCTCCTAGCGGAGGAGCCTGATGTGGGGCTCGATCCCATAACGCCGGGATCACGCCCTAAGCCAAAGGCAGACGCTTTAACCGCTGTGCCACCCAGGTGCCCCTCCCCTATTGCTTTCTTAAGGTTATTAAACCTGCCAAAAATAACAAAAAAGTTGATTCCAAACTCTTATTTTCCCTTTCGTGTAGGTACTATTGTTCATTTTGAAATGAGGCTCGTAAGTTTTCTTTTAAAGATGTAAGTTATGATACTGGACATTTTATTAACTTTATCTCTGTTTGTTAATTATATGCTAACGTTACCAAACTGGTTGAGCTATGAATGATTAAGGTAGGTAAACTGGTTAATGGCAGAACTAAGTAGATCTTTGAAAATAGAGTCGTTTATTGAAAATAACTAAAATATTAGAATACTAGTAGAATGAAAGTTGCAATTTAAAGGAAACAGAATATAGTGAGAGTCATAGTTGTATGACTGGAAATCATCTTGATTTCAAAATTTGAATTGTCAAAATTTGCACATAGAATACCTAATGACTAAAAAAGTAGAAAGCACTTCCAAGGAAATTATCATTTCATGCGTTAATTAAGAAACTTTGTGGTTATTTTATATAGATTCTAAAACCATCTAAGTATAAAATATAGACATCTCCTCATATTACAGAATGTTTTTTTATCGGTTGTATATGAAAATCTTATCTTTGCATAGAACCTTCATCAAAGGCTTAGTGTACTTACAGATGCAGAAATGATTGTATTCTATCAGACAATATTGGGTTCAGTGCAAAGAGCCCATTTAGCTGCTAACTTGCTTTATGACTTTGGGCAAGTCACTTTCCCTCTTTGAACCATGTCTTGTTCATTGTTGTATTTCTAGCATTGAGCATGTAGGCACACAATAAATGTTTGTTAAATGAATAAATAAATGGGCCTCAAGTTTCCTCATCTGTAAATTGAGGGATTTGCATTAGAACTGTAAATTCCTTTTCAGATCTAAAATTATTCCACTACAATTCTAATCCGGTCCTATTATTTCTTGCCCGTAAGAACCATATATAAATGCAGAGTTTTTCTTTCTTTTCCACTTCCTTGGATTCTTCCTGCTGTTCCCCATTTGGAGGCAAAGTATCATTTTGCTCTTTAGGGCCTTTCTTAGATTCAGTTTACATATATCTCCTTCTTAATATAAGCCTTGTGTTTTAAAATTTTTCACATCTACTAATTTAAACCTGAGTAGTGATTTTGTGCAAAATGAATCTTTGTTGCCCATTTTTGCCAGGAAGTCCTGAGTGCCCAGGATGACTTCCAGGGAGGATCCATAATTCCCAAGTTTTCAAGTACTTTTTTAGAAGTGAAAACCTCAGGACTCACCCTGAGTCTGGTTAACATTTTGAAAAATTCAGGATTTTACCTAGCCTCCTCAGAGTACTAAGTATCTTATTTTTCTCTTATGTTTCAACATACTTTTCAGTAATTGGAAGGGTTTCAAGGTCCTGATGAGGAATGTCAATAATAATACAGGAGAGCTTTTTCATTTAAGTAGTCACTCAAACTTTCAGGAAGTGCTCAAATTAAAAAAAAAAAAATCTTTTGAAAGCATTTTTATTAAGTATCTTAAAGAAAAAATTAAACCAAGTATTTTCATTTTTGTTTATCGCCTTCTAGGTTACATATAGACCTATTTTTGCATGTTTACAATTATGTAGGTGCCATTTTGTATTTACACCCAACAAAAATTCTGCTAAGTACTAATCTCAGGGAATATAATAGAAACTGGTGGCCGAGTCCTTTAGTTCAGTTCAAGGAATATGTTGAGACAGGACCCACTTGTATTGGGCTTTTCTTTTAGCATTGTAGGTGTGATTATTGTCGTCATTTAGAGTCAATTATTTTTTAATTTGTAAGGTATGTGAGAATATTCAATTGGTAAAAGTGCTTGAGTTATTCAGGAGAACTTGAAGATGGATTTTGTAAAATTCAGATGTTGCCTATAAATTATGAACAGTTCTAATATTCTTGAAACAAAGATGAAATATTAAAAGAGCTATTTTAGAAAAAAAATCCCCCCTCCAATATCACCAAATATTAGCTTATCTCTTTTCCCTTTGTAACACGACTTTATTATGGGAGTGTAGGGGAACTGACGCCGTTCATAGTGGCTACAGTCTGGTGGGATTGAGCCAGCCAGGCGAGCAAGCCTGAGAACAAGGAGGAGTAAATTAAGAGGGTCAGGTAGTAAACAAGAGGATTGGGTAGAGCCATAAGAAACTAGCTGTGCACAGCATTTCCAATAGAAAACTTTTGACAGGGCCTTTAGTTTCACTATAATTTAATAAACTAGTAATTGAAGTTCATTATGTGTACCCCCTTAGATAATCAAGGTTTCCATATAGATGAATGTAAGTAATTTATTCCATTCTTAATGAGCTCCTACTACATATATTTGAATATTTTATTTTTTAAAAGATTGCTTTATCGGATCTCCTGGGTGGCTCAGTCGGCTAAGCGTCTGCCTGCAGCTTGGGTCATGATCTCGGGGTCCTGGAACTGAGTCCCATATTGGGCTCCTTGCTCAGCAGGGAGGCTGCTTCTCCCTCTGACTGCTGCTCCCCCTCTTGTGTGCTCTCTCTCTTTCTCTCCTTCTGACAAATAAAATCTTTTAGAAAAAAATATTTATTTATTCAAGAGAGGGAGGGAGAGAGTGTGTGCAAGCTGTGGGGAGGAGCAGAGGAAGAGGGAGAGAAAATCCTTAAGCAGAATCCGGGCTGAGTGAGCCCTACTTGGAGCTCGATCTCACACCCTGAGATTACAACCTGAGCTGAAATCAAGAGTTGGCCGCTTAACGGAGTCACCCAGGCACCCCTATATTTGCGTATTTTAAGACATGTTCCTAAATAACTACATATAAAAAAAAATAGAAAATATTTAGAATTAATTTTGAAAATTTGGCATGCAGAGTAAGAAATGGAATCATCCAGGGGTGCCTTGGTGGTACTGGATCAGAGAAGGTGGTGTGTTGACCCTGAGCCACAGGTAAGCAGGATCAACAGAGGAGTCTGCAAATCTAAGGAACCCACAAAATAGAGCAAATGCCCGGGTCGGAGGCCATGGTGACCCCAGAGCATGATGGATGGAGTAGCTGCCAGATAACCTTTCAGGTCCTTGGAGGCTCACTTGCTCTTCTTGCAGTGGATTCTGTGAAGGGCTCTTGAATCCCTTCCCTCGCCATCTCAATCCTGACCCCTTACTTATCATCTGTCCTGACTGGGTGAGTCCTGCGTCCAGTTTTATTCTCTAGAGTAGGACACTCACAGAAGTTCGAGAGAAAAGCTGCCAGGGAGTAATACTCATGTTTGTCTATACAAATGGCTCTACTAACCTCATGACTATATTAATTAGATCTAATTAAGAAAGGGTTGAGGGGTCTGTAATTTTTGCAGTTTGGTAAAGAATGCTGAGGAGTTTTCAAATGCCTGTTAATCCCTTTAAAGCCAATTCCAGTCGGCTTCGTACCACTCCATGAAGTCTGAGAAAAGAGACGGACTTAAATTGCAGCAGAATTCCTTTGTTGTGAAGAATTTCTTGGCATAGTAAACAAAATTGTGAAATGCTACTAATTATGAGAATTACTTTTCTTGCAGTTTTTAACAATTGTACAAAAAGTCACCTCTGAGGATGGCTTATAACTATACCTACCTGCTAGTCTCCTATCCCTAAAAGGAGGAGGAAATGAGACATGTCAACAAAATTGGGCTGTGGAGAAGGGAGAGGAAGAACTAACTCTGACAGTAAGCGATTTCTTTCCTTCAATGTACATGTATCTGTTGAGTTGTCATCCAGTTTGCCCCTTGTAACTGGTTCTCCCCTGCAGAATGGCTGCACCCCACAGGAGTGTTCTCCCAGCACCTGTGTTCATGGCAGGTGGGCCTGGTTTTATGGGCATGGCTGATTTTTCCAGCAAGGGCATCTCACCCAGATTGGGCCAACGGCTGTTCTTTGGGAATTAGAAATTAAAACTGAGGGACTAGGGGAGAAATGGCAACATACAAACTTGCAGGTGTTCCTGCCTATATATTCTATCATGCAAACCACAAAAAAAAGAGAAAACAAGTTCCAAAGAGAAAATATAGATAGGAGCAGATACACAGAGAGGAGCTGGAATGGAGGATGAATTTTGAGAACCGTACCTTTGTTCAAACCTTTGCTGAAGATTCATGTGTCGTTGTCCTCGGGTTCCGTGGAGCACTGCTCTGTCTTATAATGTAGTGTTTATGTGTTTTACTGAAGCTGATTCCAGTGGGTTTCTGTCACTTAAATCCAGGTGTCCTCATTTACACACTTTCGAGGTGCCTGGGTGGCTCAGTTGGTTAAGTGTCTGACTCTTGATTTTGGCTCCGGTCATGATCTCAGGGTCATAAGATGGAGCCCTGAGTGGGGCTCTGTGCTGGGTGTGGAGCCTGCTTGAGATTCCCTCCCTCTCTCTGCCCCTCTCCCCCAATCACCTGCTCCCGCTTATACATCCTCTCTCTCTCTTAAAAAAAAAAAAAAACGCAATTAAAAAAAAAATGTACCTAATTTACACACCTTTCCAGAACTGACCAAAATGATCTCCAGCTTGCTGAAAGCCTCTTCTTTTCCCTTGTCCATACAAAATTGGCTGTGCTGCCTCACATCCATCTTGAATGAGTTGGGTCTAATTACTAATTATAAGACCTTGGGACAGTTACGTAACCTTTCTGAACCTCAGTCTTATGAAGTGTAAAATAGATCAAAACCTTCAACTATAAAATGGGGGAAATATCTGCTTCATTAGTAGAACTTTTCAGAACACTTTACATGTATTATCTCATTTAATATTCACATTAACTCTATGCATAAGTCCTCAATAAAAGTTTGTAATTATTAGGGCACCTGGGTGTCTCAGTTGGTTGAGTGACTTCAGGTAAACCCACTGGCCATGTTCCCTCCAGACTCACCTCTTGTACTTCCTTCCCTGCATAGATCTTAAGTTTTTCTGCAGTTCCCTGGATGCTTTATACGCACTCTCCCATCTGTCTGGGCTGCTGCTTTTTTTTTTTTTTTTTAGTAGGCTCCACTTAACCCTGAGATCAAGAGTTGCAGGTGCTAACCGACTGAGCCAGCCAGGGGCCCCCCGTCTGGGTCTTTTCAATTATTTTTTCCTCTCAACTCTGCCCCACCTCTATCCCTTTCCCTTTACTTCTCACACCTTCTTCAAGACTTAGTGTGGAAATCGCCTTTGACAGATATCTCCCAGATGCCCCCAGGGCTTAGATAAGAGCCTCTCTCTTGTCCTCCTTCCGGCCTGTGCTTAAGCCATTATAGCGCTCCATTTTATTGGATTACTGGATTACTTTTTACTGAATTCCCTCTCTGGACCCTAAGCGCTGGGACTGTAAGGCATTAATAACGAAAAGTCCTGTCCTCAAGGAAGGGTAGCAGGAATCTTGACTTCTACAGTAGTTCTGGGTGCCTGCCTCATAGAGCGTCACCAGGTATTGTTTGGGTCCCAACTCAAATCATTAGAGATCAGAGACCCATGGTGAATTAGGCTACTTCTCAAGAACCAGAAAGATACTAGCCATGCCAGAAAAAACTCCCCACAAAACCCAGGAACATTGCCTTGCAACTGTTTCCTGTGTCAGGGTGTGTGCATACTTACTTAATAAAGAATACATGTGAAGCATCTATACTCTTGTATATGTCAAGGGTTATTAGGTGAGGGGACATAATCATGATCAAAATAGCACAGACTCTGGTTTCAGAGCTTAGAGTTTAGTGGAAGAAATAGACATCAGTCAAAACCCATACAGATGTGTAATGAAAACCTTGATAAATGCTCCAAGGAAAATCCAAGGTGCTATAAAAGCTTATACCTTGGCCACCTGGATGGGGGAGCAGAGAGCAAAGGTCAGGCCACTTCCCTGAGAAAGGGACCTGTGAGGTAAGATGAAAGACTATATGGGAATTAACGAAGCTGAGGTTGAGAAGTGGGATAAGAGTGAGGAGTCCTCCAGCCTGAGCTGAGGTGGGAGGGAGGTCAGCTTCCGAAGGCACTGAAAGAACAGTGTAGTAAAGCACTTCCTTCCAGAAGAGGGCAGAGCACGTGGAGGGCTAGACAGAGGCTGCCTGGAGGCGTTGTGGGCCTGAATTTGCCTTCTTTTCCCACGGACACATTTGCTCCTCTTAGGACAAATCATAAGGGAGAGTCCTGTGTGTGGAGTTCCATGGTCACCTGGCCATGACTTACCACACTGACAGTCTCTGAGCAAACTGCGGTATATGAAAATCATTGCCCCAAACCCAGAATCTTTAGTAAAAGTGTCAGAGTCCCCAAAATATTGAGATAATATTAATTGGAAGAAAACAAGCCTTGCCTTCCCTCCTGCCTTACTCCCCACCCACCTTTGGCCCTACCTCAAATCTTTTAATGATGTGATCCCGCTGAGGTCTGTGGCATAAAGATGGCTTCTCTTCCCCGTCATCTTTTTTGGACCTGAGAGGGATTGGGTAGGAAGGAGGTTCCTGTTCCTCTTCAAGGTCTCCCAGAGGGCTCTTAGTTCCTGGTAGGTTCTCAGCCCTCTTGCTCTGAACTGGCTGCCCCCACCTTGAACTTGAGGCTCTCTTCTGCCCTCACTACTCCAAGTTGTATGTATGTAAGTATGTGTGTGATTATATGTATTTGATTTTGAAAGTGTCCTTGCAGGACCCTACTGACAACTCTAATTTCTTCATTCCTACGTGACCTCTACCCTTCAGAAGGGGTTGGATTATGGAATAGGGGGATTAGGCTGTATCCAGGCAGGGAAAGACTCCTTTCTAGAAGGCATATAATCTTGGCATGTAGCCCAGGGACTGGGAACCAAATTGGAAAAAAAGACCAGAAGGGCTGTGCTCCTGAGAGCTTCTAAGTGGAATGTTGGATGTAATCCACATTCGTGTTGTCATTCTCCACTTACCTTCTCCTTTGAGTCGTGTAAAGGTACACCCTGTGAAGTTCAAGTGCTAGTTTCCCCTTTTGCACCTTAGAGTAGGAACAAAGAAGTCTGGAGAAGGGAGACTTGCACTGAATCTTGGGAAGAAGAGCCTTCAGCCAGCATTGGACTGATTCTCTGTACTGTAGTTGTTCTGTCCCTCATTCTGTTAGTCTGTGTTCTTGGGGAGCAGGGACAGTATCTTATTCTTCTCTGTATCCCAAGGTTCCCACGCAGATCAGTACTTATTTGCTGAACAAATGAGGAGTCAAACAAAGGAGAAATCAAGTTGCCTACATCATGGCTCTTGATTCTAAGAAGATGGTGAAGGAAAGAGGGTGCAGAGGTTCGGGGCACTTGGAGATGGTGGCTACCGTGAAAAGTGGAGGAACGAGAAAAATGATTATGAGTAAAAATGAAATGAGGGTTCCTGATTTTGGATAGAACCTATTCACTGTAGAGATAAAACCCCAAATGCTTTCATGAACACTTGTAAGAAATTGGTCAGTGTTGACTTAATGGCATTCATCCTGATTATCGATGATAAGTAGCCCAAGGTCTTTATTTTGTCCTGTTCTGAGATTTAAACCCTCTGGTCTCCCAGAGAGGTGATGCTAGGCATTTAGGAAGGAAACTTTCCTTTGAAGAATTTTTGAGGTGGCGTCTCAGAGAGCATACCCTCAGCTGGGCTCAAGATGTGAGGGCCTAAAGCCTCCAGAGGTTCTCCTTGCACACAGAAAAGGAGCTTTAAAAATCTGGTTTCATTTCTTGAGTTTCATGCATTTTTTTCAGGGCAGGAGAGCAGAGACAAACATGTATGTAAAAAATCCTAGGTGCCGGGGTGCCGGGGGGGCTCAGTTGATTAAGCGTCTGACTCTTGGTTTCCGTTAAGATCATGATCCCGAGTTTGTGAGATCAAGCCCCTGGTTGGGCTCTGCGCTCAGTGGGGGAATCTGCCTCTCCCTCTGCCCCTCCCCCCACTCACGTGCTCTCTCTCTCTCAAAAATAAACTAAATCTTAAAAATATATATCTAAAGAATACTAATAGACTTATGAAATAAGTCAGTCAGAGAAAGACAAATAACAGATGATTTCCCTCATGTGGAATTTAAGAAACAAAACAAATGAGCAAAGGGGGGAACAGAGTGAGTGAGAGACAAACCCACCAAACAGACTCTTAATTCTGTAGAACAAACTGATGGTTATCAGAGGAGGGGTGGGGGGGGGTGGGGGAAACAGGTGATGGGGATTAAGGAGGACACTTGTTCTGTTGAGCACCAGGTGATATAGTGAAGTGTTGAATCACTATATTGTACACCTGAAACTAATATTACACTATGTTAGCTAACTGGAATTTAAATCTTAAAAAAGAAATGAAAAAATTTAAAAAATAAGGAAAATAAAAATACCTCTGGAAAAAAAAATAAACGTGTAGAATAAAAAATAAATAAAGGTAACTGTCTTATGCCAGTCAAGACAGCTTTGACCTGCCAGGCCTCTGTAAGGCAGTTGAGGACACCCCTTACCTTCTCAGTAATGACCCTGAAATCCTTCCCATTTGATACTACTCAGCATTGGTCTATAGTTTGTTCATCTATAAAATAAAGTGTCTTTCTTGCTATGGGTTCAATTGTGTCCCACCGGAATATTGGAGCCCTAACCCCAGTACCTCAGAACGTAACCTTATTTGGAAATGGGGTCTTTATAGAGGTAATCAAGTTAAAAGGAGATCTTTAGTGTGACCTTATCTAGTATGACTTGTATTTCTATAAAAGGGGAAATCTGGACACAGAGACAGACACAGAGAGAAGATGACACTGAAGAGACACAGGAGGAGACAGCTGCCGACAAGCCAGGGAAGACCTGAGGCTACCAGGGCCTGGACAGGTCCTTCCCCTGCTCCTTGCCTAGCAGCATGGCCCTGCTGATACCTGGATATCGATTGGACTTCCAGCCTCCAGAACTGTGAGAGAATACATTTCTATTGTTTTAGGCCACCCAGTTTGCGGTACTGCAGCCCTAGGAAACAAATACAGTTATTTTAAATATTAGACTTTATAAGTTAAAAAAAAATACCTCTCTAGTTAAGGATTGGTTCTTATCAAAGTTCAGAACTGTAGAGGGCTGAGTATTGTGTGTGTCTAACAAAGATGAGAGAGGACAGAAGTAACCGCTTTCTAATCTAGTTATGGAAGGGGCTCCGCATGTTGATTGGAGCGTAAGATTTTCTGCTGTAGAAGAGCTTGAGTAGATAAGTTTTTCCTGCAAGGTATGACCATGTGAATTGCTGAACTATGCATAGCAGTTCTGTGAGTTTTAGTAAGTGTATGTCTGTACATAGAAAAAAAGACTACAAGGATAAATGCTGAGATATTCAGCAGAGGTTATAGAATTTCTTGTAATTTTTTGTGATTTGCTTATTTATTTCCCAAGCAAATAGGTGTCATTTTATTAATCACTATGTTATTAAATATAGTGACTATGAAACAAAGCTTAGTATCATTTTTTGTTCCGATCCTCCTGCATAGACCCTACTTCTGGGTATAAAGGGCCTGTCAAAAGATGTTCAACCACAGCAATCTAGTGTTTTAGGAAGAAGAGTAGTCCTCTACACCCCAGGTTTAATCTGTACTCCCGTCTCTTCTTTGCTGTCTCTGGCTGGTAGTGTTTTCCACTGCAGTCTACTGTAGCGTACCCCAGGAGAACTTGGCTGTGGTTAGCGTATCAGGGTCAGTAGCTTCATGGATATTGATTGAAAGTGGCTGGACTGTAAACCTATCTTTGGGTATCTGTAGGACTATGAAAATTAGGCACCACCTCCCAGCTACTGATATTGGGGATAAGTGGGTTGAGTATGAGTTGCTCTTTGTTGAAGGTAAGTGTGCCCATTCCTTTACTAGGGTACCACTGCAAATGCCTTTATGCAAGGTAACTCTCTAGAAAATCATTGCCAAGGACTGGGAATGAAACTTTGGAGAACTGCTCTTCTAGTGGTAGAGGCTTTTGAGGGCCGTATAAAGTAAGACTAGAACTTTATGGAGCAATAGGTTGCCATAAAGCACACTAATGCAGACAAGTCTGGATGATGGTCATGCCCAGTGAGCAGAGTTAGGCCTTGGCTTTCTTTGCCTACGCACAATAAATTTAAGGTTGTAACCCTTCCCTGCTCCTCCCCCATTAATTCATCAAAGGCGATGGGGGACTACCGCTCATTGGGAGGATAATTTACCCTGTGGACGTGCCCTCTTTGATTTTAATATGAATATTTAAGTGTCAGGTCTTTTGCCTGTGATTACTTAATGTCTCCAGAGTTGCTGAACTTGTTCCACTTGGTTTCCTCAGCTCTCAGTGTCTGCAGATCCTCAAACAAGGCGTAGAATGTGTATTCTTCTCTAGGATCCACACCCTTAGCTTGACAGAGTGCCGTTAACCCAGTGCCCAAAAAGCGATCACTTCCTCGAGGGACCCATGTATGCACAGCTTTTTAAATAGAATGAAGGAGGGACTGGTGTTTGGGAATTAGCCAGCATGGTGTAAGAGTCGAATCTTAATTTTTGATGGTAGAAAGTCAGTAGATATTTTCTTTTTTCTTTCATTATAGAAGACATTCAGTTTTATTATAAAAACCTGGGAAAATTTATTTATATAGTCATATATATAGTTTGGTACACTATTTTCTTCTTCTTTTTTCTTTTTTTTTTTTTTTTTTTTAGTTTCAGAGGTAGAGTTTAGTGATTCATCAGTTGTATATAACACACAATTCTCATTACATCAAGTGCCCTCCTTAATGCCCATCACCCAGTTACCCCATCCCCCGACCACCTCCCCTCCAGCAACCCTCAGTTTGTTTCCTAGAGTTCAGTGTCTCTTATGGTTTGCCTCCCTCTCAATTTTCATCTTATTTTATTTTTTCTTCCCTTCCCCTATGTTCATCTGTTTTGTTTCTTAAATTCCACATATGAGTGAAATCATCTGGTATTTGTCTTTCTCTGACTGACTTATTTCACTTACCATACTACTGTCTAGTTCCATCCATGTTGTTGCAAATGGCAAGCTTTCATTCCTTTTGATGGCTGAGTAATATTCCTCTGTGTGTGTGTGTGTGTGTGTGTGTGTGTGTGTGTGTGTGTGTCACATCTTCTTTATCCATTCACCTGTCCATGGACATCCGGACTCTTTCCATAGTTTGGCTATTGTGGACATTGCTGCTATGAACATTGGGGTGCATGTGCCCCTATGAATCACTATGTTTGTATCTTTTGGTTAAATACCTAGTAGTGCAATTGCTGAATTGTAGGGTAGCTCTATTTTTAACTTTTTGAGGAACCTCCATACTATTTTCCAGAGTGGCTGCACCAGTTTGCATTGCCACCAACAATGTAGGAGGGTTCCCCTTTCTCCACATCCTTGCCAACACCTGTTGTTTCCTGTGTTGTTAATTTTAGCCATTCTGACTGGTGTGAGGTGGTATCTCATTGTGGTTTTGATTTGTATTTCCCTGATACCGAGTGATGTTGAGCATTTTTTCATGTGTCTGTTGCCCATTTGTATGTCTTCTTTGGAGAAATGTCTGTTCATGTCTTCTGACCATTTCTTGACTGGATTTTTTCTTTTATGGGTGTTGAGTTTGATAAATTCTTTATAGATTTTGGATACTAGCCCTTTACCTGATAAGACATTTGCAAATAAGTCAGTAGATATTTTCTTAAACTAAAAATGTCAAAATAAAAGTATATGCAGGATATTTTATTTTATTTATTTTTTTTTTTATTTTTTATTTTTAAAGATTTTATTTATTTATTCAACAGAGACAGAGACAGCGAGCGAGAGAGGGAACACAAGCAGGGGGAGTGGGAAAGGAAGAAGCAGGCTCATAGCAGAGGAGCCTGATGTGGGGCTCGATCCCATAATGCCAGGATCACGCCCTGAGCCGAAGGCAGACGCTTAACCGTTGTGCCACCCAGGCGCCCCATGCAGGATATTTTAAAATATGGATGCAAATACTTGAAGAAATGACTGAAAGAGTTTATTTTAAAAAAAAGAAGCAAAAATTCAGAGAATTTGTTATGCATGAGAGGGGGTGGGAATGGGATGAAAAGGGTAGGGAATGGAGTGACCCTTCTCTGAGTACATCCTTTTGTGTAGTATTGACTTTTACAACCATGTTAACATTTTACTTGTTCAAAAAAAATAAAATAAGTAAGAATATAAAACTCCTAAATTGAATACAAACAAATCCAACTGATTTCAAGTAAGAAAGATCAACACAAGCGGTTATCAAACATAGTAACGGACTACCCACCTTCAGCCTTCAGACGGAGGAGCCACAAACAAATTTTGGAACTTTCCTAAAGGGTTGGTTTTTCACAGTGATACGGGTTCCACAATTCTGAAGCTATTGAAGGATGGAGCAAAACTGAGCAAAGGAGTAAATGGTGATTCTCACTGTTGGAGACAGCAGTTGCTCACACGGAGTGGCAAGAATCCTGTCCTATCCGATTGGAATCGCAGGTGTCAGTATGAACTCATTTTTAGTAAGTGTACGTTTTTCTAAGTTCTGAAAGAGCTCAATAGCAATGAATATATCTTAAGTCCAGATCTGAGTCAGGTATCATTGTCTACTTAATAAAACCAGCACTCCTCTTTTTTTTTTTTTTAATTTTAAGTAGGCTCCATACCCAACGTGTGGTTGAACTTATGACCCCGAGATAAAGAGTCACATGCTTTACTAACTGAGCCAGGCAGGTGCCCCTCAAACCCGCACTCCTTGGAAAATAGCTGATTCCTGGTCTGGGATAGGGATAGAAAAGTTGAGCCTGGAACATCTTGTTGTACCAGAAAGTAGAGGAGTGGTCAGAAATATTCCGGATATGTCGAAGGGTCACAGGGGTCATCTTGAAGGGGTTTTCACCACTTTGTAACAATATGAGCATCAAAATAATGACAGTAATGACTTTTAACCAGTTACTAATATAAGAGTTCAAGAGTCCAGGGGCACCTGGGTGGCTCAGTCAGTTTAGCATCCACCTCTTGATTTCAGCGGGGTCATGATCTCAGGGTCGTGAGCTTGAGCCCTGCCCTGTGTCAGACTCTGTGCTCGGCAGGGAGTCTGACTTGAGATTCTCTGCCTCTCCCTCTGCCTCCCCCCCATCCCGCCACTCTCTCTAAAATAAATAAATAAATCTTTAAAAAATAAAGAGTTCAGGAGTCCATAATGATAATAAGGAAAGAAAGGGAGAGAAAGGAAAGGAAAGGAGGAAGGAAGGAGAAAAAGAGAAGAAAAAGAAAGAAAAGAAAGAGAAAAGAGAAAAAAGAAAGAAAGAGAAAAGGAAGAAAGTAAGGAAGAAAGGAAGAAAGAAAGGAAGAAAGAAAAAGAAAAAGTCTTCTTGACAATAGAATGCCCACCATTTGGCTATTATTACAGTAATAACTTATTTGGGTGAGGATAAATAAATAGACGCTGCAACTGTTGGGTGAAAACTTGATGACCCACAGGGAATTTACATAGAATCAAAGTCTCTTCCTTAAAATTATTAACTACAGAGGGGAAAATAGGAAAATTTATAGTGGAGAGAACTGGGGGTGGTTGGGTGGGAGAACACTTTAATCAAGTAATCAATGTTAATGTTACCAGTAACGGGATAAAACATCATGTTCTCCTGCTATGATGCACTGGGGAGATGATAGCACATTTGTGATGTTCTTGCCCAAATCAGAGCAAGCAAACAAATGAAACTGAATCTTATAATAAGGAAACACGAGACAACCCCAAACTCATAGAAAATTTTTTTTTAATTGGATGGAATGTACTTTAAAAAATGACCATGTCATGAAAGACAATGGAAAACTGAGAACCATTTCCAGATTAAAGGAGTCTAAAGAGACATGAGAACTAAATGCAATGTGTGATCTTGAACTGGAAAAGAAATCCTTATAAAGGACATTATTTTGGACAACAGGCAAAATTTGAGTATGGAATATATCACAGTTATGTAATTATGTATTACATAATAATATTTTAGCAATGTTACATTTCCTGTTTTTTAAAAAATATTTGTATTGTGGTTATGTTAGGTAATCTTCTTGTTCTTAAGAAATACCCACTGAAGTATTTATTTATTTATTTATTTATTTATTTTTAAAGATTTTATTTATTTATTCGACAGAGATAGAGACAGCCAGCGAGAAAGGGAACACAAGCAGGGGGAGTGGGAGAGGAAGAAGCAGGCTCCCAGTGGAGGAGCCTGACGTGGGGCTCGATCCCAGAATGCTGGGATCACGCCCTGAGCCGAAGGCAGACGCTTAACTGCTGTGCCACCCAGGCGCCCCCCACTGAAGTATTTAAAGGTCAATGGACATGATGTCCGCAACTTACTCCAAATGGTTGAGGAAAAAAAATCTATGTGTACACGCACACATACACACATACACGCACGTACAGGTCACAAATGTGGCCAAGTGTTAACAATTGGGAAATGTGGGTGAAGGATAAGGACTTTTTTATACTAGTCTTACAGCTTTTAAGCTTAAAATTATTTCAAAAAAAGTTTTATGTTTTTTTTTTTTTCCTTCTTGCTCCTTCCATGGTAATTAAAAAACTTTTTTTCCCTTCCCGCTCCAACTCACAATCTGGATTCCTTATTGGGCAGGAGTGCACATATTCTCAGACGTCCCTGGTGAAATGGTGTTGGGGAAGTGGAAGTTAGTACCATTTACAATGGAAATGAATGAACGGGGCTCCAGCTCGGAGGAAATGCTGCTGTTCCGTTCTGTGGCAGGGTCTGCCCCACCTCCCCTTTCCTGGAGGGCGAGGGAAGCCTTTTAGCCACAAGAATGTTGTCATCATTATTTCTTCATCTGGTCATTGATAACTGAGCAGAAAAGGGGAGAGGACAAAGGTAGTGAGAGGGTCCTGTCTGCACACTGTGTATCAATACCTCCCTTCTTAAAAGACCAGAACATGCAAATGTGTGTAGGATCTCTCATATAGGTGCATCTATCAAGCGAACCTGAGACCATTTTCTTTTTTTAAAAAAACTTTTCATTTTTATCTATTTGAGTAATCTCTGCACCCAGTGTGGGGATCCAACTCATGACCCTGAGATGAAGGGTTGCATGCTCTTCCAACTGAGCCAGCCAGGGACCCTGACCATGTTCTTATGAACGTGTGTGTGTGTGTATGTGTGTGTGTGTATTATTATTATTATTTTTTGGTCATCTCTACACCCAAAGTGGGGCTTGAACCCATGAATCCAAGATCAATAGCCGCACGCTCTTCTGACTGAGCCAGCTAGACGCCACACGTTTTCTTATTTAAACGCTTTGCATTGGACTACTGTACGGTTAAATTTCTTTATTATCCAGAATAATACTATTACGATACAGAAAAGCAGCCTTGTCCCACATCCTTTGTTGTAATTCCAGTATTTACAGCAGACCACTGGATAGTCCAATCCAGAGATTAGGTACAGATTTTACAATTACAAAGAGGCAAACATCAGCATTGCTCTGAAGGGACATTCCCCTAAAGGAGCACAGCAGAGGCCAGGAATATTTAACAAAAATTGTATGGCAAACAGATTCCTCAACAAGCCATCAAATTCACAGTCAAGGGGAAACAGACCACAATGTTAGCAACATAGCAGCATCTAGCAGGTAACGAGTCAAAGCTGTACATAGGTTACCATACACAGAGCTTGGGAGACCGGGAGCATAGAAGGCCTAAGATCAGCCCATGCCCCACCCACCCACACACCCACCCACCCGCCAGGTCCCTGTAGTTTACAATTGGATCTGTTCGTGCTGAGGACCCCACCACAGGCCCTATTCTAAAGAAGTCTAGTTTCTCCCCCCAGTTTTGTTTTTTTTGGTCTATGTCAAGGGGCATAGGTAGTATGTAAAACTGGCTGCCTCCCAAAGCCAGTGATAAAAAAGGAAGTATAGGCCTCTCAATTAATTTCACAAAACAGAAACAGAAAAGGCTAAGTCCTAGGCAATTGTGGAGTATGAAAAATGTACCCAAGTGCTCCTCCCTCCCTCCCCCCCAGTTTGCATTCTTTCATTTGAATTAACTTGTGTCTCTCTCTACTGTGAACAGTGAATGCCCAATGTAGGCTCAAAGTGCTCTTGGAGGGATTTTCCTTTTTGTTAGGAATCAAAGTCTTAAACTAAAAGAAGCAACTGTTTATCTAGAGCTGGTAGAGCCGGTCTGCTTAGGTCACACCCTGTTGGCATCACCTAGGCCTGAGAGCATCTCTCCTGGGGAACTGAGCCAATTAAGTAATAATTCTCTATGAAATTCTTGGCAGGTGTCAGCCTGCCCTTCACAAAGGCTCAGGAGCTACACTGCTTCTAGAACATTTCAGCTTCACATCATCAAGTGCCCACAAGGCTTGGGGAGAGGCTGGGGCACACCTGCTTTGTCCTGCCCTCAAGCCTTCTTGGAACTTGGTATAACAGGCTGACTTTCTCTTCAGTGGTCAGTGGGAGCTTTCCAAGACTCAAGGACATATGTCATTCCCAGGACCACTAAAGCGACGCTGTTACACCCCCCACGGGGGCAAATGAGGCTGCAAACGACTGGCCTACGTTAAGTGAACTGAAGGCTGGAGATGTTAAAACACAGCCGCAGATGTAATCAGCCGAGGTTCTGTCTGGCAGGGGGGCCTCATCTTTAAAACCCTCGCGTGTTCTGCACTGCCTGCTTTCTCTGTGGGTCTTCTATTCACTGTGTGTGCTGCTTTATCGTTTGTTTCTTGCACGTTGGTATAGTCTCAGAATTTCCAAAAAACCACCTTGGATTCGGTTTGTTTATATACACAGAAAGTTCAGTTACATTTAGGTTTTGGTCATTTTGGTGCTCTAATGCATCTTATGTTGGTAACTTTTATTTCTATAGATTACTGTGATCTACATTTTGTTTTTCAAGATGGCACTTCCGCTTTTAATGACTATAGCCAGTTTCACTAGACCTCAAGTGTACTTTTCTGAGCTTCTCATCTTTGCTAGTGAATTTGAAGAGGAATGAATAAGTCATTTCTGAGCCATGATTTGAAGGACCTAGTTAAAAAAAAAAAAAAAAAAAGCCTTTCCCCTGCTGTCCCTCCAAACAGCACTTCTGGCTGGAGGCAGCATGGTGACCTGCTTGTGTCTGGCTGTGACCTGCGTCCGGATGAGGGAAATAGGAGGCTGGCAAAAGAGTTCTGGAAGAATTTCGGAAGCGTGGAGTGACACCAAATTTGTTTTCCACATTTTGCCGCAGGTTGGCCTTGTGAAAAGATTAGAAAGTAGGGCCTCTGAAAACAAAGGAATCATGATTACATAGCCCAGAGAAGATCTTTATGCAGTGAAGTAGGCTTCCTTAGAACAGAGCATGAGTAATTAGGCCCACATGGGCACAAAATAGAATACACAATATTTGTTTAGGTAAAACGAAAAAATTCCCACTGGTAAAAACTGACATAACTGTGGAGGCTTGACCATCTTAATGAGCAGAGTAGAGGCCCCTCTATAGGACCGGGTGGATCAGGTTTCAGCGTCCTTCCAGACTCAGGATTCTGAGAGGAGGGTGGTAACATGGGGACCAGCATGGTTTCAGTGGGTACCAGGAATTGGCATCGGTTATGAAAGGAAAGAGCAGAGCTTCACTCAGATGTAGGGACAGAAAAACATACCACAGTAAAAACACGTAATAGCTGCATAATACTCATCAGTTTATAAACAGAGTCTTAGAAGCCAGTTGAACATCACTCTTGTTAACAGGTGACACAGTCTCCCAGTTCTCACTGATAGGAGACAACTTCTAGACACACACATATTGCACAAAACCTCAATACAGGTTTCCACAGGGAAAGTTTCTACCCAGTCCCTGCTGCTCCCCAAAGGTTAGGGAACAAATGTGACCCAGCGTTCCTACTCCTGTGAGGGGACACACATCTGTCTCTTCACTTCAATGGCAAACTCCAGTGGCACCAGGTGACCTTGGTCATAGGCAAGAATCATTCAATGTGGCAGCACTTGTGGCAGCTGTGACTCCTTCCTTTTGGTGATCTCAAGCCTTTACAAAGTCCTCAGGTGCCCAAAATGACAGATGTCTTTTTTGAAAATAAATACACCAGAATCAGCTCACTCATCCTCAAAGGAAATTGACCTCTTTTGAGGGGAGTTGCTAACTTTTCAAGGGAGTTTGCTGTTCCCCTGCCAGTACAACTTCTCTTCTACTTTTTTCTTTTTCCATCGGCAGAGAAGCAGCATCTTAAAGGTCTTCCTGAAGGTTCTGTTGCAGAGGGCATAGCAAATGGGGTTGACAGTGCTGTTGACATAGCACAACCAGTAGCCCAAGTGCCACAGGGTGACAGGGACACACTTGTCACAGAAGGTGGAAACCAGGACCATGATGTTATAAGGGGTCCAGGTGATGATGAAAGCCAAGAGAATGGCACTCAAGGTCTGGGCTGCTTTCCTCTCCTTGACAAGGACCATTCTCTTTCGTTTGGTCATTTGATGGCTGAGGTTAGGATCCAGGCCTTTTGTCGAAGGGTCCTTGGACACTGGGAAGGAGCAGCGCATGATTTTCACCTTGCGACAGCCATTGTTAGTCTCCTGGGTCCCATCAGCTTTCACCACCAATCGGAACTTATAGGCCACACATTTCTGACTGTTGGGTCTATGAGCAGCACCTGGGGACAAGAAGTATTTTGGGGTGGCATAGTCATTTTTTTCAGCTTGAGCGTTCACAAACGTTTCCTTGTTCTCTTCAGCACTGAATTCTTCCCTTGGGCTTTCCTTGGCCTGACTCTTGTAGACGACTTGGAAGACAGGGTCAGTGGCAGGCTTGTCCTCATCCTCTGAAGAAGGGTAGCTGCTACAGGTAGTGAGCTGCTCGGCTTGGGCCCACTTGGTGCTTGGGCCGGTGGCTTGGGATGGCTTCCCAGGGGTGGAGGTGCTCCTGCGGGAGGACGACCAGGATGCTTGGTTCCTTTCCCTCTGGGCCAGTGTGGGTCGAGGGCAGCTAAAGCAGGATGACAGCAGAGCCCGATGAGCCGGCTTTCTTGGCTGCGCTTGGGCCATGGAGTCAGAGCCCTGGAGGTCAGCCAGGTCCTTGGTCCGCTTCCCCGTCTCGCGGTAGATTCGGCAGTAGAGGGTCGTCATGACGGAAACGGGGATGTAGAAGGCAGCGATGGCCGTGCCGAAAGTGATGGTGGGCTCGGACAGGAACTGGATCTGGCACTCATCTGGTGGTACCGTCCGCTCCCCGACCAGGTACTGCCAGCAGAGGATTGCTGGGGCCCAGAGGACGAAGGAGATCAGCCAGGCCAGGCCAATCATGATGCCAGCCCTTTTTGGGGTACGCTTGGCCCGATACGTCAGAGGTCTTGTGATAGAAAAGTAACGGTCAAAACTGATCAGCAGAAGGTTCATGACGGAAGCGTTGCTAGCCACGTAGTCCAGGGCGAGCCAGAGGTCGCAAGCCAGACTGCCGAGCACCCAGCGTCCCATGAGGATGTAGGTAGTGTAGAGGTTCATGGAGAAGACCCCAATGATGAGGTCTGCGCAGGCTAAGCTGAGCAGGTAGTAGTTGCTAACGGTCTTCAGCTGACTATTGACTTTGAAGGCAGTCATGACTAACACGTTGCCCACAATGGTAACTAGGCTCGCCACGGCAGTCACGGCTGCGATGGTGATGACTTCCCACAGCCCGTGGCGCTCCAAAGGCTGCTGACTCACCGGCGTGCCGTTGACACTGGTTGTATTGTGGTAAGACTCCCCTTCCATCCTGAAGTAGGGTGAAGTCTTGGGTTCTAGGCCATCTCTTTCCTATCTCACCTTTTCTTGGTCAGCATCTGGAAGAGAGGGAACTACATTAGCTCCACTCACCAGCATGGGTCTTTTCCCACTCATTGTTTATCATTTACGGTACAGTCTTACCATAGAACCTACCGTCACGATAGAATGTTAACACATACTCAGAGCGCGACGCTGCGATGCCTACAAGTGTGGGTGACGTTCTGGGGCAGCAGCACCCCTTTGCTTTTTAGAAGCACCGGTGCCTGAGAGCCTTTCTTGTACTTGAGGCTGCTGCCCTCTTGTGGTTCTAATAGGCGATTTAAAGAAGAGGGCTGTGAAGACGCGAGGGAAGGAAAAGGAATTGGGGTAACTGGGGAGCAATAAAGAGAAGAAAGCAGGTGATGTGAAGTTACTTTTGATTGCAACCGATTTGGGGGCAGAAACTCTGTTTTCTAAGTTCCCAGTGATACGTACCTCGTCTATCATGCCCTGGGGAAAGAGAAGAGTTATATCTATAGTCCCACTACTAAACATCATTGAATTTAATGATAGATTCAATTATTAAACATTATTGAGGCACTGTCATGAGGTAAGACTGTATTGTGACACTTCTCCCTGACTTAATGTATGAACTCTGTGTGCACAGAGGGTTTGAAATTTCCCCCAGCTGCTGAAGATGATGACCTCCCCCCATTCTTGAGCCATTTGTGATATAATAGAAATGATTTAATTTTTTAAAAAAGATTGTATCTATTTATTTGAGAGAGAGCGCGAGGGAGCACAAGCAGGGGGAGGCGCAGAGGAAGAGGGAGTAGCAGGCTTCCCGCCGAGCAGGCAGCCTGAGGTGGGGCTCCATCCCAGGTCCTGGAGATCATGACCTGAGCCAAAGGCAGACACCCAATCAACTGAGCCACCCAGGCGCCCCATAAATTATTTTATTTTCTGATTATAAATTAATATTTCTTTGTAAAAGTTCAAGCAATGTCAAAATGTATAGCTTAGAAAACAAGCCTCTTGCAGAGGTAATCGATGATTTCCCCTATGCACATATTAACAAATATTTAAAAACAATTATTTTTAAATGGGTGACTTTTTAATGTTTACACTCTGAATTTTGTTTTTTACTTAACAAAGCATCATAGACATCTTTTTTTTTTTAGTTTTTTTTTAACGTAATTTCTATACACAATGTGGGGTTCAAACTTGTGACCCTTAGATCAAGGGTCACATGCTCCTCCGACTGAGCCAGCCAGGCACCCCAATAGATGTCTTTTCTATCAGCATGTCTCTTGGATCAGAGCTCTTTTTTCATTTTGATGACTGCACATTATCCCAGTTAATGGATATAATAAAATTTAATCAACATCCACTGACAAATTCCAGCTTTTAAAAATAAAAGTAAATTTTCCTTTTCTAGATTAAACATATATGTACATGATAAAAAGCTTCAATGGCTATAAAAGTGTAAATGGTAAAAGATAGGTCTCCCACCTCTGACCTCCAAGCTCCCAATTTCCCTTTTCTGGAGGTAACCACCGTTACCACCATTTCTCTTCTTTCCTTCCAGAGATATAACATATGCATGCAATATTTATTTGATGATATATGAGAAATACCATTAAAATTTTCTTTTATTAAGTAATCTCTATGCCCAACGTGAGGCTTGACCTCACGACTCTGAGAGCAGGAGTCATGTGCTCCACCAACTGAGTCAGTCAGGCACCCCTGAAAAATATTTAAATTACAAAATTCCAGACATCATGATATGATGATAGATAGTGAAAGGAGAATCTTCTTGATGACCTTCAAAGCACGCCAGGTGGGCAATCACTGCTCTTGAGGAAAAGATGTCTAAGCTGAGACTTGAAGCACGAATGAGCTTTATCTAGGCAAAGAGGATGTGTGGGTGGGCCGGGGGAACAGGGTCGCAGCCTCAGCGCAGAGCGTATTTGTAAGCCCAAAGGCTAAAGGAGGCATCACGCTCAACATCACTGATCATGAGGGAAATGCAAATCAAAAACTAGAAAGAGGTATCACCCCACACCTGTCAGAATGGCTAAAATTAACAACACAGGCAACAACAGGTGTTGGCGAGGAAGTGGAGAAATGAGGTAATGTAGAGAAACCGCCACATCCTATTCTGATGTCAGTTTGGGGTTTTAACTATTATAAAATGAAGGGTTAGTCTAGGTAAATGGATCTCATCACAGGCAGCTCATTAGAACCATCTGGGAGCTGTTGAAAAATACCAATGTCTAGGTCGCACCCCAGATGTTCCCAAGAATCTATGTGGGAGAGACTTGGGCATCCATGTCGTTTTGAAGTTCCTGGGGTGATTCTCCCCTGCAGCCAGGATGGAAAACCAGTGACCTCTCTAGATCCTTGCACCTCAAGGTGCAGTCGGTAGATGGCCAGTACTGGCATCGTCTGGGAACACGTTGGAAATGAAGACATCTCCAGGACTAGAATCAGTGCTTCTCAAAATGTAACATGCTTATTATGAGTTACCTGGAGGGTTCAGCGAAACTTCACAAGGGTGGAGTTTGCAGTCCCACATTTCTCAAAACTCCTGAGGGCTCTCTATGCTGCTGACCCGTGAACTCTATTTTAAATAGCAAGACTGAGGAGAATATCTGAACTTCCCAGAGAAGGGGAACCGTAGCTTACAATGGTGCTGTTAAAATTGGAATTTTCCAACTGAAATGTGAAGTAACATTTGGATACCCCCTCCCTTCGAGGACATTTGAGTAATTTTTATTTCTCCTGTTTGAACTTAATACATACTTCCTTTCCAGGTTTGCTTCTCTCTATTCTTTCCCTTTTTCCCCTGCCTCATGTTTGAGAGGATGATTTTTCCTGATTCCTAAGCTGGTGGGAATGGACAGATCTTGTCACAGTCAAAATGACATATGGGACATGAGGTAGGTTCCATGACTGAAGGATTGATTTTTTTGTGGAGATGATAGTTGAGTGTGAAAACTGAGTGTCAGGCTTAATAGTCTTCCACAATAAACTTTTGAACCACGAAAAGCTTTTTGAGTAAAAGATTAGATTTATGGAGGAGTAACTCTGTTTACTTATTTAATTTTATTTTTTTAAAAAGATTTTATTTATTTATTTGGGGGGGGGGCAGAGGGGAGGTAGAGGGAGAAGCAGACTCCCCACTGAGCAGGGAGCCGAAGAAGATCCGGGATGTTGGGATCATGACCCGAGTTAAACTCAGACACTCAACTGACTGAGCCACCCAGGCGCCCCTGGAAAGTGGGAACTTTTCAAGTTTGAGTAACCAGCTAAGAACTCATGAATTCTCACTCCCCAGGTAACCACTTACATTTCATTTCCCTCCACAACCCAAAAAAAACCCAATAAGAGTTACTCCTTGGACACCCGGGTTGCTCAGTCAGTTGAGCGTCTGACTCTTGATTTCAACTCAGGCCATGGTCTCCAGGTCGTGAGATCGAGCCCTGCATTGAGCAACTCTTTTGGTGAAGAGCTTGCCTGAGATTCTCTCCCTCTCCCACTGCCCCCCCCAATTGTGCACGCTCGCTCTCTCTCTCAAATAAATAAATAAAATCTTTAAAAATAAATAAAAGTTCCCATTTTCCACTACTTTGTAGAGAGTGTGTTTATTTCTAGGGTGGCAGCATCAGCAGAGAGCAAACAATCACCCCGGGTTTATCTTCTACCACCAAACAGAAGACAAAGAGTCCCAGAACAATCAAATTGTCCTTGTTCCCAACCCTGGCAGGTTGTTTCTTGCATCTTTGTTGTCAATAAATTATACAAAGGAAGCAAACCAACGCAAAAACCAAAAAAGGTAACAATGTGTATCAGATGAATTCTTTTCGTTGTGGGGCGGCCTTGATGACTTCTGAGGGTTTGCACTAGGTGACCTTAGACCCTGCTTTTCTGAAATACCTTTTCTCTGAGAGGCTTTATGCCTGAACCAGGCTTCACTGTTTCTATAGCAACCATAGTGGAACCTTTAATAGCATCTACGATCCAAGGATATCAGGACATCATCATAACCAGCTCATGTTGTTATGTAGAGTGTTCATGAGCGGCTCTTCCCCCACCCCCTTTTCAAGGATTAATCAAGAGAAAGTCAGCTTAAACACACATGGTGGCACTGGGTTAGATGTCAGGAAGAACTTCCAGTGACGGAATGTGTGAGTAAAAGAGGTTCTGAATTTGCCTTTTTTGTTTGTATTTTAAAGTAGGTCAAACTTCTTTTGATTGATAGAACACTGCCCGAAGATACATGGTGATTAAGAAATGACTTCTTCATGTCGCTAAAGCAATAATAATATCTGGATCAGAATTTCAAGGTAACGCATGTTCTTTTAAAATTTCTAACATGTATTTAGTATTTTTAACTGAAGTATAGGTGACATACAATATTATATTGGTTTTGGGTGTACAAAATAGTGATCTGACAGTTCTTTCTGAAATGCTCACCATGAAAAATGTAGTTCCCATCTGCCACCATACAAAGTTATTACAATATTATTGTTAACACAAGTTTTTTAAAACATATTCCCTGTTCACTACTGTGCTAGATTTCATTGGGCATATAAAAGATATATGTAATAGTCATTGAAGTGAGGGAGTTGGACTTACACAGTTCTAAGAAAAAGAGGGTAGAAGAATTAAGCTGAGCCTTTGTACCACATTTATGACAGAAGTCTATTACCCAGGACATCAAATGACTGTATTTTCACTGTAGGACAGGAAAACAGGTGGGATTGGGTTACACGAAGGCATAAGCTGGAGCCATTCAGTGCATGCACTGTGTCCCATCAGGCCGTGGATGTGCCCAGGTGGGCCTCGTCCAGCTGGGATCAGTCTTGTCTGATTATCCCAGCGTGCTGGGCAAAGTTCATCTCCTACGTGGGCCATGACATGGAAAAGCCTGGCAGGTACTGCCAAAACAGGTTTATGAGAGAATCTGGAAGTCTAGGAGCTCCCCACTGTATTGTCCAAGTCTTCCCAACAGACTTAAAGACATGGTGTATGTATTTATTTTTGAATTCTGAGGATAGTGTGTTGTTCTGGAAGCAGCAGCAAGAGAGTGCATCAAGGAGGAAGGATGATGAACTGTATCAAACGAGTTGGATACAACAAGAAAGAACCAGAAAGCCTGGGCCTGGGGCCTGACTGCCAGACTTAGTTACATGGAGATCACAGAGACCTTGAGATGTCCTTTGGTGAGGTGGGAGTGGGGAAGGCCTTGTGCAGTGGCTGGGAGACTGAATGGAGGAGATTGGAGGCAGCACTATTGATGGCTCTTCTGAGGTCCTCTGCTATAGAAGGGAGTACAGAAGTGCGGCAGAAATTGGATTAGAAAGTGGGGCCATGAGTTTTGTTTTTGTTTTTGTTTTTAAAGAGAGGCAGAAGCCTAGCATGTTTGAATGCTGATGTGAATGATCCATTGGCAGGGAAAAACGGATGTGTAGGAGGATAGGGGGCAGTTGCTGGAGAGCTGTCCTTGAGCACGTGAGCAGGGATAGGACCTCATGCAATAATAAAGGCAGGGGACTGACAAGGAGCCAAGACCTCTTTGTAGTAACAGGAGAGGGCACAGCAGGGTAGGGGGCACTGATATCGAGAGGCTGTGAGTAAAGAGGCTGTGAGTAATGGCTGTGGTGGAAATTCTGGTTGCTTCCATTTCTCTGTGAAACAGAAAGCAAGGTCAGCAGCTGACAGTGGGGATGGAGGGAGAGAGATGGAGCAACCAAGTCATGACTTCTCCATGTCGGGAGTTTGCCCCATTCATTTTCGGTGGTTTCCTGACTCCAGTTATAGAGGCCGGGGCACTTTTGTGACCTAGCCGGCAGTTCACTCGCCAATATCCTCACCAGGTTAGAGGCTGGGGATTCCGGCCAGAAAGGAGAGCTCCTGCCATGGCCCTCCCCCTGCAGCCCCGAGCACCCCTCCACAGTGGCTGCGGCAGTTCAAAAACACCACAAAATACAAAGACCTCATTTGAGAGACCTTATCGATGTTTTCCAGTTTGCACTGTTTATATAGTAAGCATCAGAAATCAACAAAACTGTAGAAAATCTGCCCATGAAGAGAGCAATCAGGAAGATGCATTTATTACATGAAAATTTATTTGCAAAGGGACAATGCTTTTTAATTATTTTTTAATTTTTTTGTCCTATCATAACATCCACTTTCATCAAACAGTGAGAGCTTAGAAGCTCTATGGTGTCAGGCTAGGAATTATGAGGTTTCCTGGAATTATGATGCTTGAAGCCTCAAATACAACCTTGATTGAGTGGTTCTCAAATTTGAGCATGCATCCGAACGACCTGATGGCGTGTGGTTGTAAACCACTGATGGCTGGGCCTCACCCCCTTTCTGATTTGGGGTGAGGCCTGAGAATGTGCATTTCTTTTTCTTTCCTTTTTTTTTTAATGATTTTTTATTATATTATGTTAGTCACCATACAGTACATCCCCGGTTTCCGATGTAAGGCTCGATGATTCATTAGTTGTGTATAACACCCAGTGCGAGAATGTGCATTTCTAACAAGTTCCCAGGTGTTGCTGTGTTGCTGGTCCACATTTTCAGAACTATTGCCTTAAGGAATTAGCTGCCTCTTTTTTTTTCTTTTTTAAATAAATCAAGTCACATATATTTAAAAATATGCAAAAAGTCCAGTTTATTTTCTAATGGAGCTGCCCTATGTAATTCAGCACTTTCTTTTTGATATCTCACAAATACTACCCAAGGGAAAACTGAATTTTTTATTCATGCAATAGCATATGTTTAAAATCAGGACTATCAAGTTAAAGCAATAGCAGAAAAGATTCCTTCCCTTTGTCATTTATAAAATCAAAAGGTCTCTGGTTCCTTGCAATGCAAGAATGCCATCTTCATTCCTGACGATAGATTCCTTTTCCAAGTGAATCAGAATCAAAGAGGAAAACATACTCAACATCTTGATTAAAAGAACTTCAGCTAGAGGTGTCCTTCCAGCTGGGAAGTGTTAGCAGGGGGATCTTAGAATTCTCCATTTCTAAACACTCCTGGCTGAACTGAAAAAAATCGTAATTGGACAGACAGCGAAGGGGAGAGTAATATAGTCTCTGGCCATCTGGTGGCATCTGCAGCCTAGACTGAAGAAGAGAGTCTGAAACCAGACTGAATGAGGATGAATCCCACTGTCAAATTATTTAACTCCTTTCTGACTCAGTTTTCTTATCTGTAAAATAGGAATAATAATAGTATTTACCTTATAGGAATATTCTGAAGATTGAAAGTAGGTACATTTAAAGTGCTTGGAATAGTGCCAGGCACAAAGTCAGTGTTAAATAAATGTTAGCTCTTACTATCCACAAGCAAGTCCATCTTTTCAATTGTAATTTTGGAGCCTTTTGGTAGGATAGTTATATAGTTAAATCAACTTTTGCTGGTGGTTCTCATCCAGGTTGATTTTGCCCATCAGGAGACATTTGGCAAAAACTGGAGACATTTTTGGTTGTCACGACTTGGTGGGGGGAGGTGTTGCTAGAGGGTAGCAACTAGTGTGTAGAGGCCAGGGATGCTGTTAAACATTCTACAACGTACAAGACAAACCACCACCACCAAGATTATCCAGCCTTAAACGGGCCAAGGTTGAAACTGTGATTTATTCTGTCTGGTGTGAGATTAATATGCGAATCTTCCTCGTGGTGAGAGCCCAAATTGTTGGTGTGCTGGTAAATATTTAACAACTGGTTCTACCCTCATCTCCAACAAAGCCCTGATTTGCAAAAATTTGCCAGTTTCTGTGGTGTAAAAATTCCTACTGTGACCCATTTCAAGTACCAACTTTATGTCACTGGATGTAGAATTAGGAAGAGATAATGTGCCAAAACATTATAGCTCCTGGCCACACAGGAGATGGGGGTCCAGCTTGTCCAATGCATTCTTTTTTTTTTTTTTTTTAAGATTTTATTTGAGAGAGAGAGACAGAGAGGGGGTGCACAAGCAGGGGGGAGGGGCAGAGGGAGAGGCAGACTCCCTGCTGAGCAGGGAGCCTGAGGCAGGATTTGATCCTAGGACCTGGCCAAGGCACTTAAGTGACTGAGCCACCCAGGCACCCTGTCCAATGCATTCTTAAAAATGCCTTTCCTATCTGTCTGTATCTCCTCTTAGCTCCTTAATGGTGCACAGCGAAAAGGACACATCTGTTGTTAGTATCACCATCTTCGCATTTAGTGCTTACCTAGAGGTGGGATTACTGAATTTGAGAGTTGAGCATGGGGATGAATAACTTAATCCTGGTGCTACTGGCCATCTTAATCTCACAAGTATAGACGTGGAAAAAAATGAAGAAATAGGGTTTGAAGAAATAAAACAAAGGGAAAGACTGGGGATCAGTGGAGAGGGAAAAGAAAAAGTTGATGTACTGTGCAAGAATTAACAGTGTCCACTGACACTGGGATGCCTGGGTGGCTCAGTTGGTTAAGCATCTGCCTTCGGCTCAGGTCATGATCCCAGGGCCTTGGATCGATTCCATCATCATCATCATCATCATCATCATCATCATCATCATCATCATCGGGCTCCTTGCTCAGCAGGGAGCCTGCTTCTTCCTCTGCCTGTCGCGCTCTCTCTCTCTCTCTCTCTCGTGCTCTGACAAATAAATAAAATCTTTAAAAAAAACAAAAAATAGTTTCCACTGACAAAAATGTTCATTATTAAGACAAGTTATACAAAAAAATATATAATACAATGTTAAAAAATACTGTTATGCTGACAACCTTCCCTGACACATCTCCCCCAACACTGTATTCCCCCTTTTGACCAATGGCATCATTAACTACCACCAAGCAAGAAACCTGGGCATGACCTCTAACTTCGCACCCTCTGCCCACCCCACTTACAACTAACTGGTTATGAGGTCCTATCAATTCTCTCATTATTTGCGTCCTTGGCTCTCAACTTAATTTAGGCCCTAATCATTTGTGGCTGGGATTATTCCAGGAGTTTCCTAATGGCTCTGCCTAGGATTCTAATTCTCTACAGAATGATTTTCGGAGTGTAGTGGTCAACAGCATAGACTCTGAAGCCAGACTGCCCAAGGTTCCAATCCAATTACATACTAGCTGTGTCATCAGGGAAGTTCCTTTGTTAGATCCTTCATCTGTAAAACGGGGCTGACACTAATATAACCTCATAAGGCCGCTGCGAGGTTTAAGTGAAGTGTCATATAGGAAGTGTTCAGAACCACGCTCTGTGTCACTATGTTTAAGATTGTTTCTCTGCAGTTTATAATTCTTCAGTGGTTCCCTCTGTCTAGAAAGCTCCCATATCCCACTTATTAACCAAACTCCTGCTTAACTATTAGGCCTTGGCTCAAGGGTCTATTTCTCATAAGGCCTTGGACTACTCATTTAGGCATGGGTTTTTTCCTTTCTTTGGGCCTTCGCCTTGAACCTTTCATTGCACTCAGCACACTAGTGCAATCTTTAATTTTACAAGGTTATCCTCCTTAGGGAAAATGGAAAGTGAGCTACTTGAAGGCAGGGACAGCGGGCCCCCCCCCCTTTTTTTAATCTCCAGGACCATGCCGTGTGCCTGGCACAGATAGACAATTAGAAGCAATGAACAGTGTTAAGTATATACGGATATAAGATAGTACTGGGAAGGGGGAAAAAGCATTTGTTTTGCTGTGCTGATTGGATGATGGCAGTTTTAACCCTTGTTTTTTAAATTTAAGGTGGTTTCTGTAATACAAAGTTAAAAATGGCTTCCATGTATCCATATAACCAATTGCCCTTCTTCCCCCTGGTTAAAAGAATAGACTGGACAAAAAAATGGACTACTATGTAGTAATAAAAAAGAATATAATTATCAAATCATGGATGAGTCTCAAAAATTTCTACTAAACAAGTGACACACACACAAGAATAGACTGGAGAGAGCCCGCTTGAGTTAAAATGCCAGTTCCACCACATAAGGCAAGTTGTTTAACCTCTAGGGCTGCTTCCCATCTACAAAGTAAGGATGACAGCAGCACCCACCTATCAGGGCTGATCCTAAGTGTGAGCTAACGTAGTCGTTCCTACAAAAGTTCCCTCGAGGACTCGGGCCCTTCGTCCATTACGGTTTTGCCCTGTGCTATCCCAGTTGCTCGCTGCAGCCACACCTCTCACCTGAGACCCACCCTCTTCCTCCACACCTCCTCCTGATCCCTGAATTCTGAATAATTTTAATAATTATACACATTCATTCTTGAAAATGAGATTAAAAGAAAAAAAAGGAAAAATTAACTCAGTGAGAGTCTCACCATACAGTTAACCTCTGATTACATTTTGGTATATACGTTTCAGATTTTTTAAAAATGCAAATACATTCGTATTCGTATTTTTCTTCTTTTTAACAAAAACGAGTTCCTGTTATACAGTTTAACCCCTCCATTTACTTTCTAACCCATCTCTGAGCCACGAGCCCTGCCCTACACCGGCCGTTTCCCCCATTTCTCGCTCCCACGTCGGGCTTTTTCCTCCGAAGCCCCAGCGTTCCCCGGGCCCCGGTTCCGGCCCCACCTGCCAGGCCCCGCGCCGCCCCGCCCCGCCCCGCCGCGGCCGGTTTCCACCCCGGCCCCGCACCCCGCGCTCGCCGCCACCGGGGGCCCGGCGCTCGCGGCTCCTCCGAGCGACCCGTTTCCGGTGAGGCCGGGGCGTCTCCGCGGCCGTCAGGCTCCGCGCGCTCAGCACCGCCGGCGGAGGCCAGATGCAGGCGGAGCGAGGAGCCCGGGGCGGCCGCGGCCGCCGGCCCGGCCGTGACCGGCCCGGTGGGGACCGCGACCGGGCGGGAGCCGCGGTGGCAGTGGCGAGAGGCGGCGGCGGCGGGGACAGTGGCGGCCGCCGGGGTCGGGGCCGGGGCTTCCGAGGCGGCCGCGGCGGCCGAGGAGGAGGCGCCCCACGAGGCGGTCGCCGGGAGCCGGGAGGCCGGGGCGCCGGGGCCCGAGCGCCGGTAAGAGGCGCCGGCTGGGGGCCGGGGCTGGGAGGGGCGGGCCGCGAGCCGGGAGCCGGAGGCGGCTTGCGGGACGCGCGCGAGCTGGGCGGTGGCGCCTGCGCCTGCGCGGGACGGGCGGAGGGCGGCGGGGGCGCGCGCCGGGTGCACGTGGCGCGTGTAGGGTGAGGCCCCGGCTGCCCGAGGGGTCCGACCCGGAGTATCTAAGAACCCCGAGGCCGGGGCTGCGTGTGAGGGCTGCAAGGCTGGCGCGCCCGTTCGATGCGGGTGCGGTGTCCGTGCGATTGACCCTCACGGGGTGCGGTGCGGCCGCGGCTTGGTCGGGAGGGGCTGAGACTTGGGCAGCCTACAGTACGGGCGGGCTTTCCTGTTATTAGGGGGGAAGGGGTTTTGGGGGGGGGCGTTGTTGTGTTCACTGTGCAGGCCCAGCACCCGGTAGGATAATAAAGGGTTTCTGAATGGAAGAATGTCCCCGACGGACTGGACTCCAGAGTATTTCGGGGTCGGGTCAGATGCAGAGTCCTCTTTTATCCTATAGGTATAGGAGTCAGGGGTCCCTGGCCTTCGTTTTTCAACATTTTCCATCTGGATGTTTCAGCATCAGGTCTGAGTTTTAACAGCGATGTGACCGACCTTCTTCACACAGTGATGGGAGGACGCCTCTTCCAGGCAAACTCTTACTCCGCTGATACCGGCTAAAGGGGTTTCAGTGCAGTCTCTTTATTGTAACTAACGTGCGCTACAAAACTGCCGTCTATTTGAATTCTCGCCTGCATAGATTTAAAACAATTTTTGGTTGAGGCAAAATTTCCTGTTCCTGAAATACTTGGAGTAGCTTAAGTGCACAGTAGGTAAGACGTCCCTAGAGAGAGTAATTGTACAAAGCTTGAAAGAAAATTAGAAAACTTAAAATTTAATGTAACATATTTAACCTGGTCAGGATTAAGGTAGGTAATAAGTAAAATTTGACTGTGGTATGAAGAAATTCTTAGGTTCAGTTTAACAGGAATGACCTAAACTCAGATCAGTCTAGTGGATACTACATAACACATTTTGTCCTTACAGCTTTATACAGTTGACTCTGGAACAAGATGGGTTTGCAGGGCTACTTATATGGGGATTTTTTTTTTTTTTTTTGATAATGTTTATGTATTTTCTCTTCATGAATTTCTTAATGTTTTCTTTACTTTATTCTAAGAATACAGTAACTAATACATATAACATACAAAATATGTCTTAATCGACTGTTTATGTTATTGGTAAAGTTTCTGGTCAACAGTAGGTTATTAGTAGTTAAGTTTTTAGGGAATCAAAAGTTATACATAGATTTTTTCATGGCACCCCTATCCTGGGAGGTATGCGAGGCTCAATTGTATGCACGCGTGCGCGCACACACACACACACACACACACACATATAATATATATATAAAAAACCTGATTGCAACTTTATTTCTTAAACAACTTAAGGTTGTTTAAACTTTAAAACAATGTCATTTTATATCTATTGTATATATAAATTCTTCATTTTTTAAAAAATTATGTTCAATTAGCCAACACAGTACATCATTAGTTTTTGACGTAGAGTTCAACAATTCATTACTTGCGTGTAACACCCAGTGCTCGTCACAACATGTGCCCTCCTTAGTACCCGTCACCCAGTTACCCCATCCCCCCACCCCCGTCCCTTCTGTAACCCTCAGTTTGTTTCCCTGAGTCCAGAGTCCCTTGTGGTTTGTCTGGGTTAATTGACTTGCCTAAGCGTTTATAGCTAGTGTCAGAGCGGGGGTTTATACCAAGCTGCTTTTGACTCAGCTCTGTTTTATCTCTAACATTTTTGTGAACCAGTCACCACTTTACTGAGAACGAGGTAGACACTCCGGCTGCAGGGATCAGGTTTTCATTCTAACTGTAGTAATAGTACTTTGGTACTGATTGAAGTGTCTGGTGCAAAGGCCTTTAATAACAAGTGTCGTTAACGTCTTGGGTGAATGAAGGTGCTCTGTCCTCATCTCTGTGGAACTAAATTGAGTAAAATGGTGGTATATTGTGTAGAGAGTAAATAATATGTTTTTTGATTTACATTATATTGTAACCAATTCTATTAACATTTTAGGCTTTATCCCTTTTTGGGATAGCCTTAAAAAATATCCCATCTTATATTTTCTTTTGGGATTTTTTTCATCACCCCGTTTCATGGCTCGGCATGTCAGGGTACGTGAGTGTGTGGCACGGCGCTTGGGCCATCACCGAGAGCTGCGGACGCCAGCGCTTTCACGTCTAGTACCCCTGCCCTCGTCTTGCCAGTCAAAGCTGCACGAAGAGACGTTGGAGGGATTGTTCCCTCATTTGGGTTTGGTCTGTGACCTCTAAGTTCCTTCCACTTCTTAGATCCTGAAGTACGAGTCATCTTTAGGCTTGCTGAAAATATGATTCTTGGTGCCTAAGGATTAAGTGGGACAAGACTGATTGCCCTGCCTGAGGCCTCCTTGTTCTCATGCTCCATGTTGCATTTGTGCCCCAAATGAAGGGTAATTGAAATGATCGGAAAGAAAAAATTCATAATAGAGGTTTAGCCATCTAAGGACCAGTTAGTCACCTAACTCCAGAATTTAATACTATTTACGCCTTTTGCTTTGTACTTTGGACCACTACACACACCATGTGGCTGGTAAATGGAAATCAAGACGAACTACAACTAAACAACTTCTAGACAAGTCGTACACCGAGGGAACTTCGCTGAGCACGTTATGCCTGCTAGTCTCTTGCACTTAAATCACTCCCTCTGTAGACAGCATGAACCCTAAGTTATGGAGTTTGGGTAAGCATGTCATAAGGCTAATTATCTTCATTGAATATCCACTAGAAGCCTGGTATTGCCCTGGGTGTAGTAGTTAACTTAAAGAAAATGCTAGGATTTGTTAGTATTAAACTTTTCTTTTTGATGAGCCGCTAGCAGAGAGGGGGCCAAGGCCTAATGGCAGTCCTTGGAATCTTTTTTTCTTTTTTCTTCCTTGTAGTAATGCTAGTACCTCACATTTATTGAGCACTTAGTGTGAGGTGAGAAAACCAAGGCACAGTTAGATAACTCACAGTTAGGAGACGTTAAGTAACTTAACCATTATCACGCAACCAGAAAATGGCAGAACTTGAATTCGACCCAGGCATTTTGGTTCCAGAACTGTTTTTTCAGCTACTTCCCTAAACTGCCTCTGGAGTGACTTGAGATTTGAAAAGGGACGTGTGGCAGGCTGTTGTATGATCCTTTCACATACTTCTGTTTTCCTGATGTCCCAAAATGGTATAAGGATTTAAAGTAGTACCGGTATCATATTCAGTGATTGTGGATGACAGCAGAGCCTCGCTTTCTTGTGCCACGTTTATATGGCAGCTGCTTTTAATCATTTCTAAATTATCTACGTCCAGTAAAAGGTAAGGCAGCCGTGTATAGGTGCATTAAGGAGAGTAAGAACTTGGAGGTATTTTTTTTTTCCAACCAAACTTTTGCTTTGCAAACAGTAATATAAATCCTTTGCCTTAATAATAGTTAATCCTAGATGCCCTTGACATTTTCATTGCTACTGTTTCAGTGAAAGGGAAATCTCTGACTTTGACGGTCAAGTTTCCTGTGGACCTGGAGGAAGAAAAGATGTCCAATCCAGGTTGCCGGCAGGTTTCTAAAGCGCTTGCTCCTTCACGGTTGCTGAGAGGAGTCGGCCTCCTTGTGTCAGCCGGACGGAGGCCGAGGGCCTACTGAAGTGCGCACTTGACAGCCTCTAGGCTGTATGTCCCCCTTTTCAGGAAGCCTGAAGTAAATTCGGTTAGAAACCGAACGTGCTTAAGTGTCCTAGGAGAAAATTGCGTTGAGATGAGCTCTTGGTGAGGGGGCCTGGCGGGCTCGGTGCGTAGAGCGCGGCTCTCGCTCTCGGGGCTGAAAATTCAAGTCCCATGTTGGGTGTAGAGATTACTTAAAAATACAGTCTTTAAAAGGAAAAATAAATTAGTTCTTGGTAGTCCATGGACTTGGCCCTTTCCCCTGCTGCTGGCATCTCTGTCCTTGCTCACGTGTGCTGTTCCGAGGCCTGCTTTTCTCACGGACCTTTATATCACTTACATAGTTCCGTTATGACACTTTTTGCTAGTATTCTGCTGAAAATTTTTTTGATAAATTATGTATGACTTGTACTTTAACATTTACGGCTAACATTTTTATCAATGGTTCAGATGGTTTCGGAACATAAAATTTGCAGCATATTTTATACTTGACATTTTAATTAATTAATTGTGTACGTGACTTTTTTTTTTTAAGGATTTTATTAATTTATGTCAGAGAGAGAGGGAGAGAGCACGAGTGGGAAGGAGAGGGAGAAGCAGATTCCCTGCTGAGCAGGGAGCCCGATGCGGGCTCGATCCCAGGACCCTGGGATCATGACCTGAGCCAAAGGCAGACACTCAACTGACTGAGCCACCCAGGTACCCCTATATTGGACATTGTGAAGAGAACTGTCACACAATTCTTATACCTGGATGGAGTCTAAATACTATAGTGATTTGATATTCGCCATCATCCACTTAAGAATCACAGTAATAAGTTCTTCAGCCGTGAGAAGATTTACATTATTTCTTTTTTTTTCATGTTTTAATTCCACATCTTCTGTAGAATTTTATCCAAGGTAACATATTTTCAAACCTGAAAACTTTTTAGCAATCACTTCTGCTTCCCTGTAACAAATCTTGATTTTTTTTAATTTTAATCTTGTAACCTTAGAGCTTGGGTGTAAAATTTTTTTCTTTTCTGTTGAATTAAGATTACATTGATTAATATACAACTTATTTTGATTAGCAATTGTTACACATAAAGGTAAAATTTTATTGTAAATAGATCTCATTTTCCCTAATGAATTTATGTAGGTATCTGTGGATGAATATTGCTTATTCCTGAATGAAATAGGATTCAGAATCAATTCTCTTCCTAATTTTTATTTTTATCGGTGTAAGGACTGAGAAACATTAGTAGATGGTAATGGTTGGAGTTTTGTCATGTGTGTCACTCAATTCTTTGAATGCCTTCCTAATTATATACCGAAATCATTATTATAAAAATTTTTTTTAATGATCTGTCAGCTGACAACTGGATTAGGTCCTCCTTCAATTTTGTTGAAAGCAAAGAATTGGAAACTTCCTTGGGAAGTTGGGAAAGGACTTATTACTCGGTCTTTAGAGTTACACTTTCTCAACAACTACACCTATATTTCAAATTATCCTTTTGCTTGGGGTCTCAGGGAATACACCACAGAGTGAGAATGGCCGAGAAGGGGTTGCCGGTCCTCAAGTGCTTTCTAGGACGGCTTTTGGGAAAGAGCTTGGACATTGACTGAGTATCTGAAACTTAAAAAAATCCTTGCTCATGTGTTTTTTGAGTAATCTTCATGAATCCCCAGGTATATATCTATACTCCATTTTTGGACTGTTGACTAAGATCACATTGCTTACTTTTTTTTTTTTTAAAGGAAGATAGTTTATTACATGTATTTACCCAGAGAGTTGGTTATGTTTTATTTATTTTTCGCGTGGTGGCTATGCACCACTTGCAGAAAATGGTTTCCAATTGTTGTTATTCTTAACAGTGTCACCATCTTTGTTTTAACTGATGCTAGGACGAGAAATGGCAAGCTCATAATTCAAGACCACCGGGTCTGTTTCCTGGGGAATTAGTTACTAAGCCATTGGACTTCTCCTGTTTTCTCTAGGAAAAGTAGTAATTATTTTCCATAGTACTGGGGGAGTGAGCTTTAGAGAGGCTGTCTAGGTCATTTGGTCCTATCCACACCACAGCATGACTTTCTAGATGTTTTTGTTCTGCTTTACTTTTTTTTTTTTGAGTAAATTCTACCTGCAACATGTGGCTTGAACTCGCAATCCCAAGATCAAGAGTTGAACCCTCTGCGCACTGAGCCAGCCAGACGCCCCTCTAGACTTTTTTTAAGTTGGCTCCATGCCCAGCATGGAGCCCAATGCCAGGCTCAAACTCATGACTGTGAGATCGAAACCAGAGCCAAGATCAAGAGTTGGACACTTAAACCAACTGAGCCACCCAGGTGCCCCCTCAAGACTTTTATAAAAAAGAAATTAAGTGGTCGGAAATGTGTTTTCTATTCAGGTGTCACTGTTTCCCGATGCACTTTGAAATATCAAAGGGAGAATAAAGACCATACTGACACATAATTATTTCTCTTTTATAGATACTAGTGATGAGCTTATTGGGGCATTGGATTCATTCTTTTTGAAATTTCATTTTTTTCATTAGAAGTCATTTGTGTATGTGTGTGTGCGTGCATGAGTACTAAGAGCAAATGGTTTAATACTGTTAACTTTTTTTTCTTTTGGATGGAAATACTCAACAATTTTGTTGGTTTGAAAATTTTCTATGAAGGTGTCATGGAGCAGCGCATGGGTAATTGATATAGATAATATTTCACTTTTGACACAAACAGGGTTGCTAGAGGGGAGGTCGGTGGGGGGTTGGGGTAGCTGGGTGATGGTCATCAGGGAGGGCAGTGATGTGATGAGCACTGGGTGTTATATGCAAGTGATAAATTATTGAATACTACATCTGAAACTAATGATGAACTATATATTGGCTAATTGAATTTAAATAAAAAATTAAAAGAAAAGATAATGTTTCACTTTTGAATGCGTGCCAAAGGATGTTGCCAAGAAACACAAACCGATGTGCTTCATTTTATCCTGATGTCGCTAGGGTGCTGTTGTAGAATTTGGTCAGCCAGTTTGTCCATCAGCCGTAAATTGTTTACAAAACAATTTCTGTACAAACAGCACTCCCAGGGATACTGTTCCCTACTGTCCATGTCATGTCATTGATATGTGCAAACAGCAGGGAAATTAAAAAATATGTAGGAGATTGATAGAACTCCCTGTTCATTCTATACTTATACTTAATCTGCCCTGTGTGTCCTCTTGCTATTAAGGACTGATACAAATACGTCTGAGCAAAGCTTTTTTTTTTTTTAAAGATTTTATTTATTTATTTGTGAGAGAGAGAGCATGAGCAGGGGGAGGGGCAGAGGAGTAGACTCCCTGCTGAACAGGGAGGATGGGGACACAGGGTGCTGTCCCAGGACCCTGGGATCATGACTTGAGCTGGAGGCAGATGCTTTAAGCAAGTGAGTCACCCAGGCATCCCTCAATACTTCTTTAGTACCAAGTCAAACTTGTGTTGAGGGATAGCAAACATATTTTAATATTAACCTAAGCAAAGCATAATTGAGATGACAGGACTGTTACCAAAAATTCATATATATTCTTGCGTTATCCATACTATGATTCCTGTATATCTGTTTTCAGCTGTGGGAAGTTACTAATGTTGAGAGATTTTGTTAATGCATGTGTATTCTGTGAAATAATTAGTCACCATATTTAGGTTTCTATAATCTCTGGCTTGAAAGATCATTAACAGCTACATTTTGGGAAAACTTAAAGTATTTAGTGAGTATTCATTCTCAAAGTCCAGTGCAGTGTGGGTTTCATTTAAATAGTGGATTTGGAATCTATGATTTTATTGTTAATCATATCCCAGGAGCTGGCTTCATGATATTGAAGACTGAGATATTTCACCCTTAGTTTTTCCTTTTACTACAAGACTGATAATAAAATAACATGTCTTTGTTTGATACTTGGGCTAATTAAAGCCTAGTCTTACTGAAAAAAGCTTAAACTCTGTTACAGATATATAAACCTCAAGTCCTTCCAAAGAAGTTATAAGTTTTTTGGGAGCAAAGCTTGATGGCAAATGAATATTTTTCGGAAGACAAAGCTTGGCTTCCTGTTTTCCCCTACTAATCTTCACATCATTTCCAAGTTGTGTTTTGCTTTGCTGCTTCTTTATTATGCCAGTATGAATTTGTAGAACAATTCCTATTAAGTTTTAAAAAATATTTTTCTCCTCTTTACAGCCAAGAGAATCATTGAATTAAGAGGTGACCGGAAAATGTTATTTTAAGAGCACGTATTTTACAAATTCACTGGAAGGAAAAATTAAGTAGACAAGTTGATTTTTCATTTTATAAGATGGAAGTAGACCTAAAAGAGATGGTTTTTACAGAGTTGGCAGGGAGGGGGCTCGGGTTTGTGCCTCAACTGTGTTCCAGTTGACTTCCTGGCAGGCAGGGAGGGGAGAGGAAAGTGCCGTTAAAGCGTGAGGATTAGTGTCTGCTCTGGTGCCTGGCACCACAGTGATTACCTGCAGAGTGGGACCCCTGGAAGCTTATATTAGAGCTGAAGAGTTACAGACAGATAGTAATTATTATTTCAAGGTCCTAGTATAAGTTTACAGACAAATGGATAAGTAGGGTATACTTCCTCAAAATCTAAGATTTCTGCTTTTTTGCCTCTCTTTTCCTTTTTTTCTCTCCTTATCTTTTCCCCCTACTAGTGTTGTTTTTTAAGCTTTCTTTCAGGGAGAGAAATGACATGGTGGTCAATAATGGGTATTTTGGGGTCTAATAGAAACTGGTTATAATCCTACCTTCTAACTCCCCAGTTACTAAAGTATCTGAAAAGTTGCTTGAGCTTCCTGAAACCTCAGTTTCCTCACTTGTAAAGGCGATTAAGAGTGTTTACCTTACACAGATGTTGTCAAGATTCAATTAGATGAACACAGCAAAAGGTAGTTTTTATATTTATAGTCACTCTGCCACTCTGGTGTCCTCCTGTGTTCAGGGTCTTCTCAGAATGTGCAGGTCAAATGCAAAACTATACACTCGTTCAGATGTAACAGATGAACACACACATACATAGAATATTTAGAATTTATATTACTTATTGAGTTTATATTACTTATTGAATATCATTTAAAATTTCCTTAAAAGCTTTGAAGCATTAAGTCTTCCAGCCTTTACTGAGGGACTTGCTGTGTATGTGTTGGAGTATGTTTTCACTGCTGTGGCACAAAGTTTGTAACTCTATCTTATCCTTTCCTTCCTGCTTGTATGAGACTCTAGGTCTGCCAGAGGTAAGAGATTAGGGCCTTCTCAGATCTCTCCTGGTCATGCCGCAGAGTTGCATATGTGCATGGCCTTCTAGATTCCCAGGAATATGTCAGAGTTTTACAAAACCCTCTTGGACATCTCATTCCCCAGTTTTACCTTGTAAGTTTGTTTGTCAGTCTCTTTTGAGGCCCACCTGTTACCACTGCCTCAGGCAGCTATGGTTTTAAACTTTTGCTGTTGATTGTTTTTCACAAATTCCCTGGTGATAGGGCTGTTCACACAGAGCGAGCTCTGAATCTGGTTGAATGAAGATAAGACCTGAGAGTGGAGCTTTTCACAGAGCTGCCAGAGAGATCAAACAGTGACAGCTCTTTATGGAGGGGACTTTCAGCAAGCTTTTCTGCCCTCTTTAGTGGTTCTAAGGCTGTTGTTTTTCTCAGTCACCGTAGCTGTGAGCCTGTTGGTTTTCAAAGCTACTGCAGAGTTGGGCAGAGTGGGATGGGAATGGGACAAGTTGCAGTTCTTACAGAGATTTAGCTGTTTTTCTTAAATAAACACTTCTTGGATTGTTGTTGCAAGTCTTTAGTTAATTTAAATTGTTACATACATCATTTTGTGAAAATGTTGGCACCTAATTTATATTTTTTACTACATTCTGGGGGACATGCACTTATATGTGCTTGATACATACTACATCATGATCTCCATTATGTAATTTCTTCAATTCCAAACTTATCTCACGTATGACCTCTCTCAACATGCCTTCCTTTGGTTAAGTGTCCGACTCTTGATTTTGGCTCAGGTCATGATCTCAGGGTTGTGGGATTGAGCCCTGCACTGGGCTCACATGCTGGGTGTGGAGTCTGCTTGGGATTCTCTCTCTCCCTCTGCCCCTCCACAAAAGAATTAATCTGTTTCCTTTCCTTCCCTTTTATATCAGTGATACAAGTATCTCCTAGATCTAAAAGTTTTACCTATTCTACTGTTAAATGACAGAAAAATACCAAGAAAATAAAAATTACCTATAAAATTACCACCCAGAAATAATCACTGTTAACATTTTGATGTACGTTTTTTTCCACAGAAAACTGGAAAGATATCATGATATGACTTTTAAGGGAAAAAAGATAATATTATGCTTATGTAAAAATTATAAGATACATGCATGTATTAGGATCCTAAAAGGATATAAATACATATCAAACTATTAACTGTGTTTGGAATGGGAAAAATATAGGGATTATGTGGAACTTTACCTTTTTTTTTTAATTCAAATTTTTAAATGTGTACGATCAGGAACATAAATATGTTCTACTTTGAAAAGAAGATTCTACAAATATACTTTGATTATAAAATAAGGTGAGGCAAGTAGGTAAGAGGATGCATATAAAAATAATAGGGATTATTATATATGCTGCATATATAAATAATAGGGTGATGGGATTTTGTGGTGTCATGCACTGTGATAAGTACAAACAAGTTTCGTGGGATCAGATGATCCCTTGAGTTTAAACAGGCTTGATACCTGTCTCTATCTCCTATTTCTTTCTCTCTTCATACACACACGCTATTCAACACAGGGCTTGAACTCACAACCCAGAGCTCAAGACCTGAGCTGAGATCAAGAGTCGGATGCTTAACTGACTGAGCCACCCAGGCATCCCTTAAAGATTTCTTTAATCTTTAAGAGTAAATGGGAGACATAATACCCTTTTACCCCTAAATACTTTGGTGTGTATTTCCTAAAAGCAAGGAAATTTCATACAACCATAGCACAATGATTGCAATCAGGAAATTAACATTGACAGAATACTATTATCTAACCTTATTGAGATTTTTGCCAGTTAACTCATTAATGTCCTTTATCAGGCTTTGAATCTTGAGGCAATGACATATAGATGTGGGACAATTAGAGATTATTCATTTTGGCGGTTACCATGGCATCCTATCTAGTCTATTTCTGTTACGTTACTGTATCTGAGTTCTCAACAGCCTGTTTCCTGACTTGTGTTTTCCTCCAGCCTCTAGATTTCTCATCAATTTTAGGAGCTGCTTTAGAATTAGGAAATTCTTTTAGTAAATTCCTTTACTGCTGAAATTAGCCAGAATTCTATAGTTTGTAACCCACATTCTACTGTTAAACTTTTCACACTTCCCATTTTTCAAAATCTTATTCCTCCTGTATTGAACGCTCAGTTCAAATGCCACCTTTCTCTGTGAAGCTTCTGGTTTTCCTCAGTTAGCAATGGTGTACTTCAGAAACGTAGTACTTACTTTAATCCCTCAATTTATTACAGTTTAATTACTTACTTCTCGTATGTCTGTTTCATTAATTATAAGCTACCTGAGGGCCTGTATATGACACAGCACTGTGATTTTCAGAAAGAGTTCCGTAAATGTTTGTTGAATGACTAATAGCATTGAGAAGGTAATTTGGAGGGTAAATGGTGCAAGCTAGAGGGAGTGTGTTTTTAGGCAGTGTCATTTTGGGAGTTCAGGTCAGGAGAACCCTTTATGTCTCATTTGCATTTGTTACACTATTTAAAGTATTCTTCTTTTCAAGGTTGAAATCTCAGTAGCTAAAAAGATTGTTCTCCCAAGGGCCAGATTTATACATGAACATTAATTCACATTGGATTTTATATTCTCCTAGTTCTAAGTCTATTAAACTTTATAATTCAATGCAGACAACAGATATTTTAAATTGTGAGACTAAAACAGGAATTATAGTATCCGGAGATTTTTTTCCCCCTAAGTAATCTCTACACACAGTGTGGGGCTTGACCCTTGGCCTTGAGTTCGAGAGTTATATGCTCTGTCGGCTGAGCCAGCCAGGCATCTCGAGAGATCTTTTATCCAGAGAACCTCTTTTCACTATTTTGTTCTCTTTTTATCTGGTTAAACTCAGTTTGCTCTATATATTAATCAAGCTTTATTCTTACCTCGTCTACACTTTGGATTCCTTGCCATTTTTATCTTTGCCGTTTTTGGGGGTCAGTTATTAAATTAAAAGGATATTTTTAAAAGCTGATTATCTAATTCTATATTTTTTATTATGATATTTGAAATGTCAGACTCCATAAGAAATTTTAGGGTTCATTTTATGTTTTTTTTTTTTAAAGATTTTATTTATTTATTCGACAGAGATAGAGACAGCCAGCGAGAGAGGGAACACAAGCAGGGGGAGTGGGAGAGGAAGAAGCAGGCTCCCAGCGGAGGAGCCTGATGTGGGGCTCGATCCCACAACGCCGGGATCACGCCCTGAGCCGAAGGCAGACGCTTAACCGCTGTGCCACCCAGGCGCCCCCATTTTATGTTTTTTCCCCATAACTATTTCTTAAACGAGTTGGCAAGAGAACATATTTGTTAAAAACTAGAATTTATTCATAAAAACGTGCTGTGTTTATTTTATATAGAAAATAATGGGATTAGAGAAATCTTTTTTTAACCTAGCAGGGAAGAATGAAAGCACACCAGCATTTTGTTAACGGTCCTTTATGCTGTAAAGTTAGATCAGGACCTAACCCAGGCCTAAGCATTCTTGAGGATCAAATTTTATTTTCTTATAATTTTCTGATAATTTTTAAATTTTTACACACATCCTTCTAGGTAAAAGATACTAGCATCATAGCAACACTTTTAAAACTGTGGGGAACATAGACAAGTATCCAGTATTTAGAGACATTTACGTTTTTAGCATAATGGTAAAATTTTAGAGTAATAACAGTAGTGATACAAAGGCCCTCCGTTTTGATGATGGCTAATTGTATGCAGTTTGTGGCAACTGGTATTCTCTTTTCTGGACTGTTTTGTGCCTGCATTTTTAAATTATTATGATTAATTTTGTTTCTTTTGATAAATGGAAGTTGTGGGTTTTTTATTAGCTTTAAAAAATGATAGAAACAAATTAGATTGCTTAAGAATATCCTAATGAAACTACATTATAGAACAAGCCTTTAAAACTATGTGGGTTTGTTGTTGTTGTTGTTATTGTTGTTTTTTAAGATTCATTTATTATTTAGGCCTTTTTAAGGATACAGCCAAGTAGTTGGTGGTGACATTAATATTTGAACTTGAGGTTTCTGACTTCTAGAAGGAGATTTAACATTTTGTTATGAGTGATCAAAACGATGAATTGTGAATTTTTTTCCTCCTAGAACAATTGAGTACTTTTCATGTTTTCCCGTCAAACTTAAATGTCTTTCTTTTTCATATAGCAAATGGTGAGGCTGTACTGAATCGTAGTTCATCCTCTTGGTCTGCTGACTTAAGCCTTTCTAGTTTATTCAGTATAGATCTCATTACTCTTTGATAGCAAAAGGTGGAGTAGTAAAATATGGAGATGGAAATGTAAGGTTTTCCACCAAATGACTGAGAAATTGAGATTTCTCACAGAGAACAAATTAGTAGCTGCCCAAGGAGAGGGGGGTGGAGAATGGGCAAAATGGGAAGGGGAGTGGGAGGTGCAGGCTTCCAGTTATGAAGTGAGTAGGTGATGGGATGAAGGGTACTGAATAGGGACCGTAGTCAGTGATATTGTAATAACATATGGTGACAGATGGCAGCTACACGTGTGGTGAGCACAGCCTAGCACACAGACTTGTTGAATTACTATGTTGTACACCTGAAAGTAATGTAACACTGGGTGTCAACTATACTTCAATTGAAAAAAGAAATTGAGGTTTCTGCCCAGTATCCTAAAGTCTAGGTGTATGGCTTCACCGCACGGTACTCCCCAAGCTGTTAAAACCATACTCCCATTCCCAAATTCTAGCTCCTTAAACATAAGAGGTTCCGAGTGGGCTGCTGTGGTATGTGATATTAAAAAGACTCGGAAAGTTTTGCATCCATTTGCCTTCTCAATTTTTCAGTTTCTTTTTCTTGTCTCTAAAGTTGGGATGTCTATAGCAAACAAGTGTTAATTCATTCTCATTTCCTCTCTCACAGAACATTTAAATGTGAAAATTCTTTAAGAGAACGCTCGATTTTAGAGTGCCATCATTCTAGTTTATAATTAATTAAATCATCCTGTAGGTGAAATAAGTGTTAGCGTCACAGTGCTCTGTAAGGACCCCTCTGGAAACAGATTGCTTAGAAGTGACCAAAATGCCGATGCCTCATTCCGCTTTGCAAACAGTTTTAATTGAAGGATTTTTAGCCATCAGAAGTGAATGGTAGAATTAAAAGCAAATGCGTAAGTGCTTTCTGGTCTAATCAAGTAAAGGACAATCAAACCATCTGTCAGATGAAGGTTGAACTAGATGTTATCAACTCCTATCAACTCCGAGGCCCTTGTCCAGCTTCCAAACAATGGAAAGAAAATTCCGGGCCACTCCCAGGCCTCAGGTGAAGCCCAGAGCCTGTGTCCGCCGGCAGCTGAAGTGAAACCAGCAAGCAAATCACAGTTTTACCAGTGAACAGCAGGTGGGGTAAGCAGTCCAACATTTTTCCAACGGGAGTAACACTCGTTCCCTGCTTTAGTCAGTACTCAAAACGACCATGTTCAGACCTTTGCCGAGCCGATCAAAACCACAGCAACAGCAGCAAAATCTTAGTAGTAATTATAATTCTTTACTCCTCTATTTTGATGTCTTTCTAGATTGTTAATATTACTGCAAACCAGCCTGGAAAATCTGAGACACTCCTCATTCTCTTTCGCGCCTCTCCTCCCCTTGTTCTGTTGGACGAGTACAGGCTTACCCACAGAGAGAAAAGGAGTAGGGATCAGAGAAACAAGTTCCAGAAGGACCCCTTTTGGTGATGGGGCGTCTCATCTTGGAGAGGTGTGGTCATTACCTCTGCCTGGTCATCAGCGTGAATGTCGTGATGAAGTGTAATTCAGGGTAACTAGCGCACCTGTGAGTGTAAGCTGTGTTCAATGTTTTATCCCGACACAGGTATTTCTAGATGAAACTGTTGACGGACACGGACTTGGATAAACTCCAGATCTGGTATTACTGTATTTGTGAAATTCCAGTATAGTTTCATTTATTACTGAGCACTAATGTCTCGGTGTCAAGGGAGAACTGTGTCTACAGAATAAATTTTGTGGAATAAATGGCATACTTAGGGAGTTCTTTTTCTTTTGGGTTATTAGCCTCTTTTGATATATTGACTTTTGTTTACACTATTTTCTTAATTTTTTGGATTGCAGAAACTGAGTTTATAGCCGCAGTTTATGGGCGTGGAGACGTGTTGATGCCATAGCGTCCATACCTCCCCGCTCCCGAAGCTAGGATGTCTTTAAACACACATTTATTTTAAAAGAACAAATTGAAAAGGCGTCTTTCTTTTTTAGTGCAGGAGCTGACTGAATACATTGTACAAACAGACAGTTGGGCCGTGTGCCTCTCTCTACACGTATACTCATATATTAACAAATATATAACTTGTATATTAATATGCTATTTGGAAGCTCTTTATAGTCCCAGCTTTTGCTTTTTGCTTGTGGTAATTTACATGACTTGATAGTTTTCTGTAATGAACATTCTCTGGGCAAGATAGCTTTCCCTTGTTGTTTTTTGACCTAATTGATGATCACTCATGGTGTTATGGGCTGCATGTTTGTGTCCTCCTCCCATCCCCAAGTTCATATTTTGAAGCCTAAACCCCCCAGGTGATGGTATTTGGAGATAGGGCCTGTGGGGAGGTGATAAAGGTTAAATGAGGTCATGAGGGTGGGCCCTTTCGCTGATAAAGTTGGTGCCCTTATAAGAAGAGGCAGACAGACCAGAGCTCGCTCTCTCCTTAGCTGTTGGAAGGTTACGGCGGGGTGGTGGCCGTGTAGGAGCCAGAAGCTGTCCTCACTGCACGTGGAAACTGCCGGCACCTTGACCTTGCGACTTTCCAGCCTCCAGAATTGTGAGCAATACGCGTCTGTTGTTTAAGCCCCCCCATCTGTGGCATTTTGCTGTGGCAGCTTGAGGTGACTAATACAGAGAGCTAACTCTGTAACCATAAATAGTTTTTTTTTTTTAAACAGCGGTTAATGTGAAGATTTCAGATGAAGTAAAGTAAGAAACTGACAGGAATGTAGTGGGAAGGCCGCCTGTTACTGAAATGCGTAGCCCAGCTGGTTTTTGCTGTAGCTTACATGTTATCAATTCTTTGACTCCTAATCATTTGATTCTGTTCTTATTCGTGATTGTGTACTTCACGAATATAAATAACAGTTTTTTTCCTTTTCCTTTAATTGGCATGTGGTAGAAACGCCAGCTGATGCAGGGTTAAAAGCGCTCTCCTGCTCGAAGCAGGAGGGTTCTTTCTGCAGGCACTGCACTCGTCTTTTACTGTTGCTGTAACAGGTTGCTGCAAACTCAGTGGCTTAAAGCAACGCACATTTATTATCTTCTAGTTCTCGAGTCCCTGTGTGCGTCTGTTTCACTGGGCTAACATCAAGATGGTGGTAGGACTGTGGGTTTTTTTTTTTTTTCCTGGAGGCTCGAGGGAGAATGTGTTTTCTTGTCTTTCCAGCTTCTAAAGGCTGCCCACATTCCTTACCACTGAGCTCCCTTAAATTTCAAGCCAGCAACATAGCAGCTCTGACTTCTGTAGTCACGTCTCTTTCCCTTTTCTCTTTTTCTGCCTCCCTCTTCTACTTCTAAGGACACCTCTACTTACATTGGGCCCACCTGGATAATCCAGGGTAATCTCCCTATTTTCGGGTCAGCTGATTAGCCCCTTAATTCCCCTTTTCTGTGAACCCGACATATTCATGGTTTCAGAGGATTAGGACTTGGATAGGTTTGGAGGAGGCCGTTATTCTGCCTATCACAGACAGATGGTATGATCTACTTAAGATAGTGTAAGAAAACTTTGTTTTAAAGTTTTGTCCATCTTTTTCTGGAAGAATCCTGCTCTGTGTTTCTCAAGTGTTTAAACCCATGCCCTCTTTTGAAAAACCAAAATCTTGTATATTCTATTGTCAATAATAAACATTATGGGAATACCTTAAGGGGGAAAAAACCTAACTAGACTGTCAACCCCTCCACCCAGCCACCCCATCCTGAGAGCTAAACGTGGTTTATTACACCTGTACTTAGCCTACATCTGGGCCATTGTTTCAGACTTCTGGATTGTTTTAGTCTCTGAAATAGAGTGTTCACACTTTTATTCAGACTTAAAATCTGTGTCGTGTTTTTTTATTCTTATCACCAGCTCCATTTCCCGCATAATAGTAATTATTTGATATTGCTATTGTGAACTTAAAGAGGCCTAACAAATACTTTCTAAACACATCTATATACTTAAATAGTAGCTAGAGGCAGATAATGCTTGTTCAGAAAGCGTAAAAGACCTGCAATCTCAACTGCTTAGTTGGTTAGAAGTTAATTTTCAGTCTCGTTGTATCAGCTGAAACAACTCAGAGCCATAGGGCAAGGTGATTGCTTTTGCTGCCATGTGATCTCAGCACGTATCCTGCAGGGATATACCTAAGTAAGTGGGGGGGGGGCTTAAAAAATAGACTTCTAGACTTTTTAGAACAGTTTTAGATCTAGAGAAATTGAAAGAATAGTATAGAGAATTTTTGTATATCCCATCATTAGTTCCCCTGTGATTAACCCCCACATTATTAGGTTACATGTGTTCCGTACAAGTAATGAAGTAGTGTTGATGTATTATTAACTATCTCTTGGTTCCAGTAGAGGGGGTGCTCCTCTACTGGAATTTGTCTCCTCTTTCTTTCAAGATTAGACTGAGGTTATGGGTGTTGGGAGGTAAGGTACCACTGCCCTAACCTATCAAGTGCACGTACTATCATTACTGATGCTGACCTTGATCACCTAGCTGAGGCAGTGGTCAGGTTTCTTTACTGTAACGTTATTCCCATTCATCTTCTGTACTGTATTTTCTGGAAGGAAGTCACTCTGTGCGGTCTTTGAAGATGAAGAATCTATGTAAATTCTTCTGCTTGGGAGACTTGTCTTCCCCATTTATTTATTTAATTTTTTTTATTTTTTAAAGATTTTATTTATTTATTTGACAGAGAGATAGAGACAGCCAGTGAGAGAGGGAACACAAGCAGGGGGAGTGGGAGAGGAAGAAGCAGGCTCATAGCGGAGGAGCCTGATGTGGGGCTCGATCCCATAACGCCGGGATCACGCCCTGAGCCGAAGGCAGACGCTTAACGACTGAGCCACCCAGCCGCCCCAATTTATGCATTTAATTTATGCCAGTGTGGACTCAGTGGGTAGTTATTTTCTACTGTGGGCTATAATCCAATAGTACTTTATTTTGTTGTTCAAATTGTTCAGCTCTGACCATTAGGAGGTCTTTCAGTTGGCTCCTGTGCTCCTGTGACTACCCTCATCAGGGGTCTGCGTGTGTCCGGCACCTCTACTTTCTGGTATGACTAGATACTAGGTGCTCTAGGTTATCGTGTGTATCTTCTGCCCAGTCCTGGAATCTGCCATTTTCCTAAGGGCACAGGGCTATATTTTATACTGGATCCTGTGTCTTGATCAGTCCCATGAACAGTTTGACCAGCTGATCGTGTCTACCATTGCAAACACGGAAAATAGTATCGAGTTGATGCTTATATATAGTAATGTGTGAGCATGTGTGCAAATCCTCATTTTAAAGCTGAATAGTAAATGAAAACAAAGTAACAGGAAGCTCTCACGTGAATCTATCAAGTATGGCTCACTCAAGCAGAGAAGAATTATTTCAGGTGACTCTAAAATGGTACTTTGGCTGTGTATCCCTAGTTGGAGAAATCCTAAGAACAAATGTACTTCAGAGAGCTTTTAAACTGCATTCAGTATTCTTAGTAGTGATATTGGTATTATTATGTTGAAAATATTTCATATATATTGCAGGGTAAAGGAAATAGTTATATTGTTAGTAAACTAAAACTAAAATTGTTAGCAAGTAAGGTTTTCAGAGTAAGAGAGATGAGAAACTAATCTAAAAATTGCAGCAATTAAGTAAAAAACATGTACTCTTAAGCTTGAATTCAAGTATCTGTATGAATTTAGACTTATCTTAAGTATGTTTTCTACTGAAAAAGCATAGACACAAAGACAACCGAGTTACAGTGAACACTCTTAGCGCTCAGATTATAGTTTCTAAACAGCATTTCCCACTTTAAAAAGACCTGGCATATTCGAGAAAAGCCTGATTCCAGGTGTACGGCAGAAAGCAAGAATGCTATCAAAGGTTCCTGGCGCTCACACTGGATGGGATTATTTGAGCATCAATAAGAGTAAGAAACGCAGTAGATTGAAAGACAGCAAATATGAGTTTTTGCTCCCCCCCCCCCCCCAGCCTGGTTGGTTATCTTTGGAGGCTGCTCCGTAGCAATGCACAGTTCCAAACATAGATAAGGGGAGGGAAAAGATTGAGCAGTTATCCTTTCCTGAATGAACTATATACTTTGGAGAACCAAATAGTTGATGATGAGATTTTTTTTCCCCCCAAGAAATACATATTGCACTTAATGCTAAAGAAATGCTAGAATTAGCAAATTGCCCCTTTTCAGCTCCTAGTGAACTAATCTAAACAGTAACCACTAATGGGTGTTAAACTGGACTGTAATCAGGCCACTAGATAGAGTTGCTAGTGTGTGGAAATAAGTGGGATAGAACGAGTTAAAGGACAACATAAGCAACAGTTGGCCTTGTTTGAATCCTCGTTCTTACAAACCAAATACAAAAGAAAAGATTTGAGCTAATTGGAGGAAATTTGAGCACAGATCAGGTCCTGTTAAAGGATTATTGTTTCTTTTGTTTGGTATGGCAAAGGCATTGTGTTTTTATATTTAAGGTTTTTAGTGTGAGATACATAATGAAATATTATGGGTGAAATGATAGATGTGAGATCTGTTTAAAAATATTCCAGAAAACAATACACTAAAAAATATGTGTGCACATGGGTGTGTGTGTGTGTGTGTGTGTGTGTGTGTGCGTTTGAGGAAGCAGAGGGTGATAGATAAAAATGAGACTGGCAAATTATTCATAATTGTTGAAGCTGTGTTATGGGTACCTGGGGATTTAGTGTTGGCAGATTTTTATAATAAAAATACAAGTTCAAAAGCTAAACGTAGTCTATCACTTTTTTTCTCTAGTAGAAAAGGAGTAATTTGGCATTTGAGGGTATTTATGTTATATAAGTATTGTTTTGGGGATGGATTAATGAATGAATGAATAATGAATGAATGCTTCATTCATCTTCAAAGTCATGATTTGACTTTGTATTGACTTCATGAGCTGTTGAGACTGAGTATGCAGTGGATTGGAACATTATGTTTAGCTCTGAATCTGAAAGTAATTTTTGTGGTTGAGATTGAGAGTGAGAAAGATGGTTAGCTCAAACCTTGCATTTTTCATGTCTCTATAGCTCTCCCGTCACATTTAGGATAAGATCCAAATTCCTTACCATGCCGTGTAAAGCCCTTCATGATCTGACGCCTGCTTGCTTCTTCTGTCTCATTATTGCCCTCTTTCCTCCAAGTTCCATCCAGTGTAGCCAGCATAATGACGCTGGCTCGGTTTTTGACCCTTCTCTCCTGAGGGCCTATGCACCTGCTGCCTGGAACATTCTGCCTTTATATCCCCAAATCCTTGCATGGTTTGCTTCCTTACCGTATCAGGTTCTCTGCTTAAATGTTATCTCTGAAGAGATTTTCCTGACTATTCTACATCAAATCGTGCCCTCATCGTTCTCCAGCTTCTTACCCTACTTTATGGTATTTGTCACAACCTGAAACAACTGTGTTTTTATGTATTTATGTAATATTATGTATTTGATTGTTGTTTGATGACTCCACAAGGGCAGGGAATTTGTCTTGCTTATTCCTGTATTCCATGTACACGAAACAGTGCCTGGCAGAGTGTAGGCTCTTCGTAGATCTCGGTCACGTGACCGAATAGTGGATTTTGTGTTTAAGCACGGCATTATTTCCAGTATTCTGGAAACATTCACGTTCATTTTCTGTTAGCAGGTTTATGCTTTTCCTATTACAACTCAAGGCAGTGAAGGGAGGGTAGGTTTGACTGTACATCTGAAACTAAATCCACTCTCTGGGCTCCTCTCTGGATACAGTCCTCTATTTTGTCATCAATGAAAAGAGCCAGAATGGGTTTAAATGTCTGCTAAAGAAAGAAGCCTCTAACACACGCTTTCTTCCTTTGATGCCCTCAACAGCCTGAACCTGTGTGGGTTAGTCTTAGTCACGCTCAACATGCCTAACGAGCAGCTGTTTGCAATGAACAGTTAACCACCCACCTGGCCTCCTAAGCCTGGTGCGACTGGAGGGGAAGGCAGGAGACTGAGGCTTGTGGAGCGCGGGGACTAGAACAGGACGATGTGCCAGAGGTCAGGTCGTTTTTTTCTTTCCCTCGGTCTTTCTTAAGGATGTGCAATAAATGGTGACAGCTAGGCTGAGCGTAAAGCATGTGCACTCCATGTCACGGCTTTAGGAGAATCCGGGATGGGGTTTTCTCTGCCCTGGCAATACGCTCAAGTGGAAGGCGAGAGGTGGGCTAGCGCCTCAGCTCAGCTGTGGAAGCTGCCAGAACACAAAGTGGGACGAGGGGTGTTGCCTCAGCACCTAACAGGAAAATTACCGGAGGACGTGACGGAGATGAAGTCAGCTCCCCAGGGCCTGTTTCTCCCATGGATTGCAGTGAGAAACTGGGGATGACCCGAGGACTCAGGAAAGTCAAGATGGCAGTTGGGAAGGGAATGAAAGCCTGGAGAAACCACCTGTGTGGGGGACCCATGGGGTGAATTCCTCCTTGTTTTTCTTTTCTCTCTGGCCGGGAACCAAGGCAGGCTCTCAGAGCTGCAGCAGTGGTGCAGAGGGAGCTAAAATCCAAGAAAAATCCCATCTTTCTGGCCGGAAGAATGGGGAAATGCAAGCTGGAAGGTGTGTAGGGGTCTCTCCCTCCTTTTATTTCACGGAGAGAGACCCCTTGGAGAGCTAGTGTGGCCGGTGGTGCTGGCAGCTAAAGTGCCTTTCGAAATCGTGCTTTTCTGGCCAGGGGAACCAGGAAGTGGGCCCTTGCAGTCCAAAAAGTGAGAGGCTGCCTGCTTTAATTTCCTTATCACTTCTCTCTCTGCTTTGCCCCATGAGGGGCCATGCAGGGAGCTAGACCAACAAGAGAAATCCCACCTTTGGGCCAGCAGGTTGGGAGAATCCTAGAGAGGAAAGAGCTGGAACAGGGTCCTGTGTGTGTGAACTGGCCTGAGGCTAGGACTTGCCCTGCGCTGCACATGGCGGGGCGGGGGATTGGGGGGAATGGACCCAAAGCCGTGTAGCAAAAGCCTTGAGAACTCGAGTGACCATGGAACCATGGCCTGCAGAGGAGGAGGGAGGACTTGCTGTCTGAACCTCCCCAGATCGGTTGCCTGATCAAACAGAATCCTAACGCCCTTCAGAGGATTCGTGACAGGACTCAGAGTTCACACGACTTCATATTCAGGATGTTATCCTGCATTTAAAATTTCACAGTGTTACAGAAAAATGTGACCAATTCTTGACAAAACACAGTCAACAAATGCCAACTCCAGGATGATCCAGATACTGAGATTATCAGAGACTTTAAAGCAGTTATAATAACTGCTCCATGAGTTAAACTGTCCTGAAATGAATGGAAGGGTAGCTCTTCTTTTAGGAGACAACGTGGGAGAAAGTGTTTGTGACCTTGGGTTAGGCCAAAATTTCTTAGATATAGCACCAGAAGCATGATCGGCAAAAGGAAAGTCCAACATATCAACTGTTTTTCATGAAAAGATAACCACAGAGGGCATGTGGGTGATCTCTGGACCTTCCGCTCGGTTTTGCTGTGAACCCCAAACTACTCTAAGGAATAAATTCTAAATATCAGAGAGCGGGAGAAGTATTGTCAAGTCACATATCCAACGAAGGACTTCCATCCAGAAAACACGTAGCACCTTCAAAATCCAGGAAGACACAACCCATTAAGAAAAATGGGAAAAAGATTTAAATAGACAATTCGCCCATGAAGACATGTTAATGGCAAATAGCTCCGAGATGCTCAACAACGTTTGTTCTCAGGGGAATGCAAACTAAAACCACAAGAAGAAATCGCTGTCTGACTAGTGGGATGCGTAGGAAATGACAGAGCCAAATCCCAGCAGCTTCTTACCCTGTTAGACATATGCTTATCCTGTCATGTAGCAACCCCACCCTTGGGTATTAATTACTCAGACGAAATGAAAACTTACATTTGTGCATGCTCACGGTGGCTTTTTTATCATTGCCGAGAGCAACAGCCCAAATTCTGTAACTGGTGAATGGATACTCAAACTGTGGTACGTCCACACAGGGCACCACGATTTAGCCAGAAAAAGGCACGGACCGCTGTTGATCACAAGGACGGATCTACTGTGAATGTACTTTCAATGAAAGAACCCTTGGAGAGGGGGCATGATGGGAAACTTGGGGCCGACGGGACTGTTCTGTATCTTGATCGTGGTGGTGGTTTTATGACTACATTCGTCTGAACTAGAACTTGGTATTTTACCCTGTGTAAGTGGAACAAAAGGAAATAATTATTGGAGAGCCATCTCATTGTAATTTTCATCAGATCCTAAAAGGGTAAGTTTTCCAGACCGAGAGAACTATCATTTACGACGTGAAATACTTTGTCAGTGAGGAAGTGAGGTCGCCAGCCCTCCTCGGTGGCGAAAGAGAAGAGCCTGCCCGTTCGGCAGAGTTGTAAGCCTGTGACTGCCTTTTTTTCAAGCAGGGTGTGCTTGAGCTCGCAGAATCTACCGCTCTGCACCGGGACTCCGTCCTGGGAGAATCTTACTCTTGCTGCTTTGTGAGTGGCTTCAGGACCATTAGATGGAAGAATACACGGAGTTTCCCTTTCTCTCTTTTGCCTTCATGCACCGAATTGCTGTGGCTAAAGCCTGAAGCTGGTCTTGGGGCTGTGTAGAAGGAAGCAAGGCTTACCCGGCTGGCGATTGTGACCTTTTCTTCAGGGCACACCTTCTGTTTCCCAGGGCCGTCTTCCTGTCCCTTTTATTCTCTAGGGCTGTCTCTGAGACCCAGCGCACTCAGAGCTATCTTAATGATATCTCACACTCCGGGCAGTTTCTTTTCTTTTCTCCTTGTCAAAGTTATGATGACAGTGTCGTACTCTCAGGGAAGGGCTCTGAATTTCCAATTACTTCAGTCTCGTCAATGTTGCCTCTGCAGAAATCCCACTGAGGGTACTATTTGGAGGCGATGTGCTAAGCACGTTACAGGAATAGACAGCATTTTCATTCTGCCGCAGCTAGAGCTCGTGTCCTAATAGGCTTTAGCTTTTTCAAGTTTATTCTTCTTGAGGGTTTCAATTAGGATTTTAAATCCACAGGCCTCCTTGTTAGAAGAAAGCAATACTAGAGTTTAATTTGCGCCTCTTTCACAAAGGAGTATTTGGACAATGTTGTTGGGGATCTTGAGAAGGTGGAATGAAGTGTTGCTTTAAATTTCTGTGAAGACTGATAAATGGTCTCACGGTTGTACAAAAGATAAGGTGATGCTAGCACTGCCAACGCCAAGGGAATTCTAGCAAACTGCGGTTATTAGGTACACTGCGCTGTGGCCCAGCTTCAAGGCCCTTAGCTTGTGTGTTCGATAAAATCCTGATCCTGGGATTTGCATTTTGTCCTCGCGAATGGGAGCTTTGAGAAAATCCACCTTTCTCTAATGCAAGGTAAAAAGCTTTCTCCCTTCCTTAGCCATCTTTGCTGCCCTTTCTTTTAATTAAAGTTTTTGCCTCCCCAATGTTGGAAGAGCTTCCTAAAGGTCACACTTGAAAAGAGCTGCAGAAGGGAAATGCAGATTATGGTATTCTGTCCTTTCATAGGGGAAATTGTCTGTCCAATCTGTCTGCCTCCGAAAAGTGCATTTTCTTGTTTCTCCATTTTGGCTAAAGTAGTGGGGATCAGAAGGACGGGGTTTTTGCTTGTTTGTAGCCATATGATGTCATTCAGTTGATGGCTAAGGAGTGAGAGAACACAGTTTAGCCAGAAAAGAAGTGTGTGCCAGCCGAGCACCTTTCAAATGTCATGCGTTGTGTGGCAAAAGCAGGTTGTAAGTGTAATAACGCGCACTCATCTTCATTGCAAACAATGCCGTCTTATTCCGTCTACGAAATATTTGCACATGAAGTCTCGACATACGATTTTTGCAGTAGCTGTCCTTTGATTTCTGTTGGCTTCTAGTTTAAGGGAGCCACTCGCTGGAGTGCCGTGAGCACGTCCTTCCTTTTCTCTTCGTGTTAATGTTGTCATGTGCGAGTGCTCTTGAAGAGAAAGCAAAGATTTCAACACCCAGAAGAATTTAGCCAGCCCACAGCAGAGAGATGTTACACATTTTATACAACTCTGTTCATCAGGGAAGAGCTGAAAAGGAGGATAAATTCAAAAGAGGAGCTTGAGCTGGTAGAAGGCTAGAGAAGGGGAAGCACACACGACTTATCTCAGCAGTGTCCACTAAGCCACATGCACAAAGACAGACTTGACAGGTGGTTGGTCTAGCGATGTCCTTCTCATCGTTTGGTCAGTGTACGTGGGCTGTCCCCCGTGAGGTGGGTGCTGAGAGGGAGAGAGTTCTGGTAGGTCCACTGTTCTCTAGTGTGCATTGGGAGATCAAACAGCTTGTGCTCGTCAGGGCTTGAGTTTGGCCCCTGACTAAAGACAGGGAGAAGAAAAAGTTGTGTGGAGATTAGGTCTTGTATCTCCTGAAATTTGACCTGGTTTGTATTTCACTAAACTTCCTCAAGACAATTATTCTGAATTCTTTGTCTGACAGCACATGTCTTCAGGGTCAGTTACTGGAGCTTTATTAGTTTTCTTTGGTAATGTCATATTTTCTTGCTTTTCTGTGTTTCTTGATTCCTTATGTTGGTATCTGCACACTTAGGTTATATAATTTCCTCCTCAGACTTCACAGGTTTCCTTTGGCAGAGAAAGATCTTCACCAATCAGCTCAGTTTGGGTTTCTGGCTATGTCTTCTGGTAATGGTCTTGGGCAAGTTGAGCTTTTCATCACAAGGAGAGAGAAGATGGAAGTTCAGCCAAGGGACCTGAATGATGTGACGTGGGGAGCTGAATGATGTGACGTGGGGAGCTGAATGATGTGACGAAGGCACGCAGATTTCGAGCTGCCCGTCCGTAACTTCGATCCGTCTCTGATGAAGGCGCAGTGAGGGTGGCAGTCCGTTTGACTGAATTGTGAGGTGGTGGGAGAAGGCTTTTCTGCCAGATGGTGGCATTAATCTTTTAAAGAAGCATAGATTTAGATCACACCTGTTTTGTACAGTTGCCTTTTTTTTTTTTTAAACCAGTTTGTCACCAGTTGACATCATCTTCTGTTTTCGTTTTGCTCTGAAGTACTTTCTACAATGTTTGGAAATGCTTGTCAACTCTTTTCAAATTGCGTATCTTTTCTTTATTGTTATTGATTATGTGTGGTCCTCTCCTCCGATCTCTGGTCGTATTTATTGCTTTTAACTGTGAGTGACTTTTTACTATCGAGCCATTTCCCCACGCTGTGAACCTTGCTGTTTTAAATGACTGTTACGAATGGTTTGAAGTTGAATAAGCTTTTGTGTCAGAGATGTGCTCTTTTTATGGATGCTAAGTGTTTGGAGTGGGTATGTGACCTGTTCCAACTGTATTTCATCTGTGTATATATCCTTATGTGTAAGATCTTAACCTGTCTTCCAGGACTTCCTCGAAATTACGTAAGATAGTTGAACAAGAATGAGTTTCAGAGATCAAGATAGCGTCACTGGTGTAAGGAAGGCGGCCTCAACATCGGAGGATGGTTCTTGAATCATTAGTCTCTGACTTGCTCTATTGCTTTTGCCATTTAAACAGTGTCATTATTTTTTTTTCTACTGGTAGGAGTTTTGAGTAGAAATTCCATAAAGGTTTTAGAAAATTCATTAGAAAGAATGCTTTCTTTTACTACGATTTTGCTCAGTCAGGAGACCTGTTTGCAAAAGCACTGGGTTGCATTCTAGGCAGATTTCGTCATTCTGCTTCTGCTGTGAAGTGAGACTTTGGGCAAGTCTTTTCTGAACCTCCTTTCCTCTCTAAAGCCTCAGGGCTTAAACTAGATGATTTCCGTGGATGCTTTAAGAGAGATAGTATTGTTTCAACTAAATTTTCAATTTGCCTACATGGACTGATAGTGTAAAGCAAGCTTACAAAGGTATCGGTGAGAAGTTCTATTCTAAAGGCAGGAAGGGACATTGTCTGGTAGTGAAACCTCTATTTTGAGGCATGGAGAAGACTGTTGATTTCATTAAAGAAAAAAATCTATTGACCCTAGGGGCACTGGCTGGTTCACTCAGAAGAACACGTGACTCTTGACCTTCGGGTCATGAGTTCGAGCTCCATGTTGGGTGTAGAGATTACTAAAGAAAATAAGTGAAACATTAAAAAAGAAAAGACTGCATTTCTTAAAAAAAAATCTGTTGACCCTGCTGTATGCATTGGGTAGAGCACAATAGCAAACAAAAGAATTGTGTGTGACAATGCAGTGCTTACAAGTGTTCCTAGAATAAATAGTGGGCAGGTTGTAGAGTTTTTCAGTCCTTGTAGAACTTCAGATAAGACTTGCTGAAATCACTTATCTTGATAATGACATCTTATTAAATTGGTAGCTACATGGTAACAGGAATATTGCATGAAAAATCTTAAGTGAAAAATGTTCCAAAATAGCTGGTGAAAAGGGACTTTTTTTTTTTTTTTTAAAGATTTTATTTCTCGGAAAGAGAGAGAGAGGGAGAGGGAGAGAGGGAGCCCAAGCAGGGGGAGTGGCAGGCAGAGGGAGAAGCAGGCTCCCCACTGAGCAAGGGGCCCGATGAGGCACTTGAGCCCAGGACCCTGGGATCATGACCTGAGCCTAAGGCAGAGGCTTAACTGAATGAGCCACTCAGGTGTCCCAGGAAGGGACTTCTCTGAGCAAAGTGCTTAACTTTATTGACAGGCCAATGGGATCTCCATGCGGTTGAAGATGGCATGTGGTGGTGGCTGCTTTGTCTCCTTTATAGGGGAGCTGAGCATACGTTCTCTGCTTTCTTGATGAGTTGTTAGCCAGCGGACTGAGGGAGTGAATTTGGGATGGGTGGGCTCACTGTAGGTGGAGAGACACCTGGCAGATAATATAAGCTTGATAAACTCAGAGATTATTTAGAAGTCAGTGGTTTAGAACTCCGTATAAAGGAAATAAATGTTTTTGTCAAAATCCCCATGGTGTTTTAAAAACGGAGCAGCTCACAAGAGGAGGGAATTTTTAAAGTATTGCCATTGTTTATTCTTACAGGCCCTGTAGCGTTACCAGCATGTGGAGACGCTCGGGTTTAGCTAATGGTGGGTTCACAGGTGTGATGAAGTGTCTTGACTGGATCAAAAACTCCTGTTACAAATAGTTTATAAAAGATATGGGTTACATTTTGCAGCTCAGGAGATTATGGCTGAGATACCTTTTTTTTTTTTTTTTTTTAAGATTTATTTGAAAGAAAGTGAATGTTTTGGGGGGAGGGGTAGAGGGAGAGGGAGAAAAACTTTCAAGCAGACTCCATGCTGAGCGGGGAGGGCATCTGAGAATCTAGGAATGGAGAGAAGAGTTGTTCTGGCCAAGATTCCTGATTCTGCTAACAAACGGGTATGACTTTCTCATGCCTCTTGTTTTTATCAAACTCTCTGAAACAAAATAACACCTATGAGGACGAGATAAGAACTTGGAGAAGGAA